>NC_137676.1:74974032-75066532 GCF_963989245.1 Nansenia antarctica
GGTGGAGTCAGGCAAGGGTCAGGCGATTATCGTTGTAATCCATGGAGCAGGGCAGGAACCGTTGTGCAAGGTGCTGGGCTGGAGGTGTCCATGGTGCTGAGTGCCCACTGATGAGCTAAATCAAACATTATATTTCTGATGAGTCCACAGCACTAGGGCTCATTCACAAAACCCTTACTGGAATCTTCATACACTCTGTGAATTAGTCTTTACTTTCTGATGAGTCAACAGCACTAACCCCATCCAGTGCAACATGTAGATAGCATATATTTAGAATATGTAAAATGCAAACACCAGAAATGCAAGAAAGTTTGAGGTATACCAAATGGAATTAATAACAAGTGTTACGACCCTTCTGTCTAGAGTAAAATAAGGGCCTAGGGTAGAGTGCACAATGTACAGGTGTGTTGCAACACAAATGCCCAAAAAAGTGTACAAGGGATCAAATCAATTCTAGTTTTATTTGTATAGCGCATTTCTCACAAGATGCGACTCAATGCGCTTCACGTAATGACAGATGTTCAGTGTCCAGTGTAGTGTAGTGTTCAGTGTTGTGTCCAGTGTCCAGGTTCCAGTGATAGCTTCGTCAAAAGGACGCAAGGGTAAAAAACCTGTGCACTGTGCATCAAGGAAAATTCCCCTGCAGCCCTCTAGTGGTAGAGCGACTACTTACCAGTTTGCCCACCAGTGCAAAGCCGCGGCCCCCCACAAGCCCCTCGGGGGGACCCCACACGCCCGACCCGCCCCACCACCGGCGCACCCGGCCCAGGCCACCAGGCTCAGACTATCATAGCCCTGCACGAGGCTAGCCGGGTCAGGTGCCCCAGCGGCAGAACAGACCAAGCACGCAGGCCGGCCGGGGGCCCCCGAGGAGAGGCCCAGGGAGCCCAGCGCACGGCAGGCAAGCAGGGGCGAAAAACCTGTACACAGCGCCTCCAGGAAAAGTGCCACTAGACCGTAGGGGTCTAGCCGGTGTGTATCTTATAAGTGATGTCAGAGACCAGGAACAGTATAAAAGGCTCTTTAAAAACAGCAGGGTCGGATGGGATAGGATAGTACGATAAACTCTTGACCGGGGCTCCGCCCAGGGTTGACTCCAGACTGTACCCCGTCGCCTATGGGGAGGTCCGGCGCATCCTCACGACCCAGCGTGGCTCCAATCACTTAGCTGAGGACAGGAAAGAGTGACTCAGCAGGTTGCACGAGTGACAGGCAACCACACAGTCCATCAACTGGCTCTCAGCTATGCTAGACAGTAGGGTTAGCCCTCAACCTCCAAAGTAAGCAAACAAAAAGTCACTTAACTTTGGGAAGGGCGCTGGCTGCACCCTCCCAGGTTTCCCAACAGGCCTCTGGAATCACAACCCCCAGTGGTCAGACACGGACAGCTCCGTTGGTGGCCAGTCGTCCCTCTGCTCGGGACCACAGCTCGGCGCCTGGCGTGTATCAGGTGTTCTCTCGTTCCAACGTCGCAGGTCCCTCTGGTACTCGGCAGGTTTTCGTCTGGTGGTCGTCTAGTTGTCGCTCTCTGTCTCGTTGTACTCCCTCGTCGTAACCCTCGTTCCCAAACCACTCTCCCCTCCTACTGTTTGCTGGTGCCTTAAATAGAGAGCATAGGGGAACAGTGTCACTCCCAGTCCCCAATCACTAATAACCAGCAGCGAAACAGCCAAATGCGTAACACATGCAACAACCTAAATAATAAATACACATCTGAAAACTATAACATGTTCATTAATAATATTTCGAAATTCTCACCTGAGCTGCATTTGCCATTGTATTTGTAATTCGTGTGTTAAATGTCCTTTAAAATCTCGCCATGCTTTTAAGATCCTTCAAAATCTCGCGGTTTCTCGCGGTTACTTCTGTGATGACGCGCTCCAACCAAATATGGTCCATCAAGCGTCCGGGTGATGCGCGTGATGCCTGCAGCTGGACCCTTCTCGCAGCGCGCGGCCACCAACGCAGTGCACCCTGGGCACCCGGAAACGACGCTGTCATGGCGACCCGGGAGGAAGATGGCGGCTAGACGAGCAGCCCGCAGAGTTTCATAACCATCAGATAAGCAGATAGACCAGGTGAGACAGATGCGCTCTGTATGTATGTACATATGTTACTGTAACCCTGGTTACCTAACCCTAACCCTAACCCCTGGGTGTTCTCAGAGCCTCAGCAGGAGAACCTTGTTTAGCATCCCGAGCTAACTGGCTGGCTGGCTAACGTCAGGTTAGCGTGCTAACGGCCTTTGTTAGCTGAGCTTAGCTAGCTGCGTCTGCAGCACATGTGACTAACCAACTAGCTCTAATGCTAACAGGCTAACAGCTAACTATCTCTAATGCTAACAGGCTAACAGACTATCTCTAATGCTAACAGGCTAACAGCAGCTAGCTGCTACACTTCTCGCCTGGACGTTAAGGGTCAGTCTAATCCCTGAACCAAAGTGTTAAACATGTCTATAACTGTCTATGTAGAGCTGCATATGTCTAGTTTGACTTCTGTGTGTGTGTGTGTGTGTGTGTGTTGTGTGTTGTGTGTGCGTGTGTGTGTGTCTGTGTGTGTGTTAGGCCTATATATAGTGGGGGGAAATAAGGATTCAACATCAACAAATGTTTTATTCAAAATGTTTCCATTGCAGCTTTTCACATCAGAACCCTAACCCTACACACATGAACCAGACCAGACATCAACTAGACCCTAACCAGACGTATGAACTCAACACCACCACACAGCTAAAGACATGAACCAGACCAGACGTATGAACTCAACACCACCACACAGCTAAAGACATGAACCAGTCCAGACGTATGAACTCAACACCACCACACAGCTAAAGACATGAACCAGACCAGACGTATGAACTCAACACCACCACACAGCTAAAGACATGAACCAGACCAGATGTATGAACTCAACACCACCACACAGCTAAAGACATGAACTAGGGCTGCCACAAACGATTATTTTCATAGTCGACTAGTCACCGATTATTTTAACGATTAGTCGACTAATCGGATCATAAATTACAGCTTATCGCACAATTACTCAATCGCTCTTATTTAGCTATCATCTTCTAAATCAGCTTCTAAATTTAGCTTGAAGTTGTTAGTTGTTGTTGTAGGCATGTGCTAACTAAAAATAAAGACAATTAAAATGATTGTTCACTCAAAAATAGATATTTTAATGAACTTTGCAGATTTATTTCTGGCATCACTTGCATGTAATGTAATGTAAAGAGTAGTAGAGGGTGCAAACTGCTGAGTAAAATGAGGTAGGCTAGGCACTAGGCAACCAAAAGAATACAAAAACAAAAATAAATACTTGTACAGAGTACAAAAGTTTTGCTTTGCTTCACTCATCTCATAGTAGAACGCGCCTTCTTAGCACTGTAACGTTAAGACAACATTTTTAGCTATTTGATAAGTATCGCTTTGATGACAACGTAAAATAATGTAAGAAGGCTTTTAACGTAACGATATCGTTAGCCAATAACAAGCTAACTAGCTTACCGAGACGAGCCATCGTCTTCCTCGTCATCTGCCACAACGTGCTTCCTTTTTAGATGCTCGCGCATCATAGACGTGCTGCCATGATAAGCGAGTTCAGCTTTGCAAATTTTACATTTTACATTCTTTTTTTCAACGTTGTGGTTGAAATGCTCCCACACTTTAGAGGTACGAGGACAGGAAGACATTTCTCTGTTTGTTTTTCCGGGGAAGTCACGTGTGCCCCGGATGACCGACACTGCGCATGTACATCAAAGACACTGGGAGACGCTAGCCAGTGGCAGCTTCAGGGAAGAAAAACGAATGCTTATCGAATGAAATGAATGGTCTTTATTCTCATTGATATAGTACAGGTACCAAACAACGAAATTTGGGAGGGGGGGCTCCCCTGGTGCTAGGCAAAAAAAAAAACGCTTATTTCAGCTCCAAAAAAACATGCGACTATGGCGATTACCAAATATGTCGGCGACGATTTTGGTAGTCGACGTCGTCGTGACTAGTCGACTAATCGTGGCAGCCTTAACATGAACCAGACCAGACGTATGAACTCAACACCACCACACAGCTAAAGACATGAACCAGTCCAGACGTATGAACTCAACACCACCACACAGCTAAAGACATGAACCAGACAGACGTATGAACTCAACACCACCACACAGCTAAAGACATGAACCAGTCCAGACGTATGAACTCAACACCACCACACAGCTAAAGACATGAACCAGACAGACGTATGAACTCAACACCACCACACAGCTAAAGACATGAACCAGTCCAGACGTATGAACTCAACACCACCACACAGCTAAAGACATGAACCAGTCCAGACGTATGAACTCAACACCACCACACAGCTACAGACATGAACCAGACCAGACGTATGAACTCAACACCACCACACAGCTAAAGACATGAACCAGACCAGACGTATGAACTCAACACCACCACACAGCTAAAGACATGAACCAGACCAGACGTATGAACTCAACACCACCACACAGCTACAGACATGAACCAGACCAGACGTATGAACTCAACACCACCACACAGCTACAGACATGAACCAGACCAGACGTATGAACTCAACACCACCACACAGCTAAAGACATGAACCAGACCAGACGTATGAACTCAACACCACCACACAGCTAAAGACATGAACCAGTCCAGACGTATGAACTCAACACCACCACACAGCTACAGACATGAACCAGACCAGACGTATGAACTCAACACCACCACACAGCTACAGACATGAACCAGACCAGACGTATGAACTCAACACCACCACACAGCTAAAGACATGAACCAGACCAGACGTATGAACTCAACACCACCACACAGCTAAAGACATGAACCAGACCAGACGTATGAACTCAACACCACCACACAGCTAAAGACATGAACCAGACCAGACGTATGAACTCAACACCACCACACAGCTAAAGACATGAACCAGACCAGGCGTATGAACTCAACACCACCACACAGCTAAAGACATGAACCAGACCAGACGTATGAACTCAACACCACCACACAGCTAAAGACATGAACCAGACCAGACGTATGAACTCAACACCACCACACAGCTAAAGACATGAACCAGACCAGGCGTATGAACTCAACACCACCACACAGCTAAAGACATGAACCAGACCAGACGTATGAACTCAACACCACCACACAGCTAAAGACATGAACCAGACCAGACGTATGAACTCAACACCACCACACAGCTACAGACATGAACCAGACCAGACGTATGAACTCAACACCACCACACAGCTACAGACATGAACCAGACCAGACGTATGAACTCAACACCACCACACAGCTAAAGACATGAACCAGACCAGACGTATGAACTCAACACCACCACACAGCTACAGACATGAACCAGACCAGACGTATGAACTCAACACCACCACACAGCTACAGACATGAACCAGACCAGACGTATGAACTCAACACCACCACACAGCTACAGACATTGTCATGCTTCTTTCCCTCCAGAAACGTTGATTGTCCAACTCAGCTGGAAGAGGTCAGAGGTCAGAGGTCAGCCAACAGGAGACCCAGAGGGGCTGCAGAGATGGAGGAGGTCCAGCCAGGTGAGGTCAGGGTCAGAGGTCACACCCCTCTTAACACTGGGCAGCAGGTTTAGGGTTTAGGGCTACATGGGGATATCACTGGTCTGCATCTCTGTCAGTCAGTAAACTACCTCCCATAACCAGTCAGTCAGTAAACTACCTCCTATAACCAGTCAGTCAGTAAACTACCTCCTATAACCAGTCAGTCAGTAAACTACCTCCTATAACCAGTCAGTCAGTAAACTACCTCCTATAACCAGTCAGTCAACTACCTCCTATAACCAGTCAGTAAACTACCTCCTATAACCAGTCAGTCAGTAAACTACCTCCTATAACCAGTCAGTAAACTACCTCCTATAACCAGTCAGTCAGTAAACTACCTCCTATATCCAGTCAGTCAGTAAACTACCTCCTATAACCAGTCAGTCAGTAAACTACCTCCTATATCCAGTCAGTCAGTAAACTACCTCCTATAACCAGTCAGTCAGTAAACTACCTCCTATAACCAGTCAGTCAGTAAACTACCTCCTATATCCAGTCAGTCAGTAAACTACCTCCTATAACCAGTCAGTAAACTACCTCCTATAACCAGTCAGTCAGTAAACTACCTCCTATAACCAGTCAGTCAGTAAACTACCTCCTATAACCAGTCGGAGGTAGTTTAACCAGGTGTGTGTGTAACCAGGTGTGTGTGTAACCAGGTGTGTGTGTAACCAGGTGTGTGTGTAACCAGGTGTGTGTGTAACCAGGTGTGTGTGTAACCAGGTGTGTGTGTAACCAGGTGTGTGTGTAACCAGGTGTGTGTGTAACCAGGTGTGCTGGTCCTTCCAGGTGAAGAGGGGGTGATGGAGAGGGAGGACGGAGGAGAGTGGAGAGACGAGGAGAACCAGACCAACAAAAAGAACAAGAAGCACAAAAAACACAAAAGCAAGAAGAAGAGGAAGAAACGCAAAGAGGACAGCAGCTCGGAGTCTGAGTCTGACGAGGGGGGGGGGCACCCCATAACAAGGTAGGGGGGGGGGGCACCTCATAACAAGGTAGGGGGGGGGGCACCCCATAACAAGGTAGGGGGGGGGGCACCCCATAACAAGGTAGGGGGGGGGGGCACCCCATAACAAGGTAGGGGGGGGGGCACCCCATAACAAGGTAGGGGGGGGGGGCACCCCATAACAAGGTAGGGGGGGGGGCACCTCATAACAAGGTAGGGGGGGGGGCACCTCATAACAAGGTAGGGGGGGGGCACCTCATAACAAGGTAGGGGGGGGGGCACCTCATAACAAGGTAGGGGGGGGGCACCTCATAACAAGGTAGGGGGGGGGGGCACCCCATAACAAGGTAGGGGGGGGGCACCTCATAACAAGGTAGGGGGGGGGGCACCTCATAACAAGGTAGGGGGGGGGGCACCCCATAACAAGGTAGGGGGGGGGGCACCCCATAACAAGGTAGGGGGGGGGGCACCTCATAACAAGGTAGGGGGGGGGGCACCCCATAACAAGGTAGGGGGGGGGCACCTCATAACAAGGTAGGGGGGGGGGGGCACCCCATAACAAGGTAGGGGGGGGGGCACCCCATAACAAGGTAGGGGGGGGGGGCACCCCATAACAAGGTAGGGGGGGGGGCACCCCATAACAAGGTAGGGGGGGGGGCACCCCATAACAAGGTAGGGGGGGGGGCACCCCATAACAAGGTAGGGGGGGGGCACCCCATAACAAGGTAGGGGGGGGGGCACCCCATAACAAGGTAGGGGGGGGGGCACCCCATAACAAGGTAGGGGGGGGGGCACCCCATAACAAGGTAGGGGGGGGGGGGCACCCCATAACAAGGTAGGGGGGGGGGCACCCCATAACAAGGTAGGGGGGGGGCACCCCATAACAAGGTAGGGGGGGGGGCACCCCATAACAAGGTAGGGGGGGGGGGCACCCCATAACAAGGTAGGGGGGGGGGCACCCCATAACAAGGTAGGGGGGGGGGCACCCCATAACAAGGTAGGGGGGGGGGCACCCCATAACAAGGTAGGGGGGGGGGCACCCCATAACAAGGTAGGGGGGGGGGCACCCCATAACAAGGTAGGGGGGGGGGGCACCTCATAACAAGGTAGGGGGGGGGGGGCACCCCATAACAAGGTAGGGGGGGGGGGGCACCCCATAACAAGGTAGGGGGGGGGGCACCTCATAACAAGGTAGGGGGGGGGCACCCCATAACAAGGTAGGGGGGGGGGCACCCCATAACAAGGTAGGGGGGGGGGCACCTCATAACAAGGTAGGGGGGGGGGCACCCCATAACAAGGTAGGGGGGGGGGGCACCCCATAACAAGGTAGGGGGGGGGCACCCCATAACAAGGTAGGGGGGGGGGCACCCCATAACAAGGTAGGGGGGGGGGGCACCTCATAACAAGGTAGGGGGGGGGGGGCACCCCATAACAAGGTAGGGGGGGGGGGCACCTCATAACAAGGTAGGGGGGGGGGGCACCTCATAACAAGGTAGGGGGGGGGGGCACCCCATAACAAGGTAGGGGGGGGGGCACCCCATAACAAGGTAGGGGGGGGGGGCACCTCATAACAAGGTAGGGGGGGGGCACCCCATAACAAGGTAGGGGGGGGGGCACCCCATAACAAGGTAGGGGGGGGGGCACCTCATAACAAGGTAGGGGGGGGGGGCACCTCATAACAAGGTAGGGGGGGGGGGCACCTCATAACAAGGTAGGGGGGGGGGCACCCCATAACAAGGTAGGGGGGGGGGCACCCCATAACAAGGTAGGGGGGGGGGGCACCTCATAACAAGGTAGGGGGGGGGGCACCTCATAACAAGGTAGGGGGGGGGGGCACCTCATAACAAGGTAGGGGGGGGGGGGCACCTCATAACAAGGTAGGGGGGGGGGCACCCCATAACAAGGTAGGGGGGGGGGCACCCCATAACAAGGTAGGGGGGGGGCACCTCATAACAAGGTAGGGGGGGGGGGCACCTCATAACAAGGTAGGGGGGGGGCACCTCATAACAAGGTAGGGGGGGGGGGCACCCCATAACAAGGTAGGGGGGGGGGCACCCCATAACAAGGTAGGGGGGGGGCACCTCATAACAAGGTAGGGGGGGGGGGCACCCCATAACAAGGTAGGGGGGGGGGCACCTCATAACAAGGTAGGGGGGGGGGGGCACCCCATAACAAGGTAGGGGGGGGGGGCACCCCATAACAAGGTAGGGGGGGGGGCACCCCATAACAAGGTAGGGGGGGGGGCACCTCATAACAAGGTAGGGGGGGGGGCACCCCATAACAAGGTAGGGGGGGGGGGCACCTCATAACAAGGTAGGGGGGGGGGCACCCCATAACAAGGTAGGGGGGGGGGCACCTCATAACAAGGTAGGGGGGGGGGCACCCCATAACAAGGTAGGGGGGGGGGGCACCCCATAACAAGGTAGGGGGGGGGGGCACCCCATAACAAGGTAGGGGGGGGGGCACCTCATAACAAGGTAGGGGGGGGGGGCACCTCATAACAAGGTAGGGGGGGGGGGGCACCCCATAACAAGGTAGGGGGGGGGGGCACCCCATAACAAGGTAGGGGGGGGGGCACCCCATAACAAGGTAGGGGGGGGGGCACCTCATAACAAGGTAGGGGGGGGGGCACCCCATAACAAGGTAGGGGGGGGGGCACCCCATAACAAGGTAGGGGGGGGGGGCACCTCATAACAAGGTAGGGGGGGGGGGCACCCCATAACAAGGTAGGGGGGGGGGCACCCCATAACAAGGTAGGGGGGGGGGCACCCCATAACAAGGTAGGGGGGGGGGCACCCCATAACAAGGTAGGGGGGGGGGCACCCCATAACAAGGTAGGGGGGGGGGCACCTCATAACAAGGTAGGGGGGGGGGCACCTCATAACAAGGTAGGGGGGGGGGGCACCCCATAACAAGGTAGGGGGGGGGGCACCCCATAACAAGGTAGGGGGGGGGCACCCCATAACAAGGTAGGGGGGGGGGGCACCTCATAACAAGGTAGGGGGGGGGGGCACCTCATAACAAGGTAGGGGGGGGGGGCACCCCATAACAAGGTAGGGGGGGGGGGCACCCCATAACAAGGTAGGGGGGGGGGGCACCTCATAACAAGGTAGGGGGGGGGCACCCCATAACAAGGTAGGGGGGGGGGGCACCCCATAACAAGGTAGGGGGGGGGGCACCTCATAACAAGGTAGGGGGGGGGGGCACCTCATAACAAGGTAGGGGGGGGGGGCACCCCATAACAAGGTAGGGGGGGGGGCACCCCATAACAAGGTAGGGGGGGGGGCACCCCATAACAAGGTAGGGGGGGGGGCACCTCATAACAAGGTAGGGGGGGGGGCACCCCATAACAAGGTAGGGGGGGGGGCACCCCATAACAAGGTAGGGGGGGGGGCACCTCATAACAAGGTAGGGGGGGGGGCACCCCATAACAAGGTAGGGGGGGGGGCACCTCATAACAAGGTAGGGGGGGGGGGCACCTCATAACAAGGTAGGGGGGGGGGGCACCCCATAACAAGGTAGGGGGGGGGGCACCCCATAACAAGGTAGGGGGGGGGGCACCCCATAACAAGGTAGGGGGGGGGGCACCTCATAACAAGGTAGGGGGGGGGGCACCCCATAACAAGGTAGGGGGGGGGGCACCTCATAACAAGGTAGGGGGGGGGGGCACCTCATAACAAGGTAGGGGGGGGGGGCACCTCATAACAAGGTAGGGGGGGGGGCACCCCATAACAAGGTAGGGGGGGGGGGCACCTCATAACAAGGTAGGGGGGGGGGCACCCCATAACAAGGTAGGGGGGGGGGCACCTCATAACAAGGTAGGGGGGGGGCACCCCATAACAAGGTAGGGGGGGGGGGCACCCCATAACAAGGTAGGGGGGGGGGCACCTCATAACAAGGTAGGGGGGGGGGGCACCTCATAACAAGGTAGGGGGGGGGGCACCCCATAACAAGGTAGGGGGGGGGGGCACCCCATAACAAGGTAGGGGGGGGGGCACCCCATAACAAGGTAGGGGGGGGGGCACCCCATAACAAGGTAGGGGGGGGGGGCACCCCATAACAAGGTAGGGGGGGGGGCACCCCATAACAAGGTAGGGGGGGGGGGCACCCCATAACAAGGTAGGGGGGGGGCATCACTGGTAGTTGGAGAGGGAGGGGGGTGAATGTTGGGGTGGTTTTCTCTTATTTTCTGATGTTTGTCTCTAAAAAAATTGTTTATGTGTGTGTGTGTGTGTGTGTGTGTGTGTGTGTGTGTGTGTGTGTGTGTAGTCTGAGGGGGGCAGGAGACCAGCCGGATGTGAAAGAGGAAGCCACCAGGGACGTGTCCACAGGTACGTGCCCCCCCCACACACACACACACACAGCAGCCAGCTCCAGTGTCAGGGTCGCGTCCTAACGATTCCCACCCGAGTTGGGGTAGACCACGCCAACTTCTGGAATATGTAGGGGTGTTCTCTATCTTGTTCTTCCGCCCCGCAGGTCGTTCCGCAACACCATTGGATTTTAGCTTGTGACGTAACACGGGGTGCACGATTAGATATAGGTTACCCATCTCTGTATGCAACTCGGCGGCGCTGAGTGTGCCGCGGGCCAACGGTCAATGTTCGCGCGGGCACGGCCGCAAGCGGCTCTCATTGCCCTGTGGGCCCTGGAACGCGCGCCTATTCTTAGTGTCAGTGACTGTGTTTGTGTTTGAGAAAAACAAAACAAAAAAAAACTACATATTCCAGAAGTTGGCGTGGTCTACCCCAACTCGGGTGGGAATCGTTAGGACGCGTCAGGGTCAGGTCCAGTGTTAGGGTCAGCTCCAGTGTTAGGGTCAGCTCCAGTGTTAGGGTCAGGTCACACACACAGAGGTCAGGTCCAGTGTTAGGGTCAGGTCACACACACAGCGGCCAGCTCCAGTGTTAGGGTCAGGTCCAGTGTTAGGGTCAGCTCCAGTGTTAGGGTCAGGTCCAGTGTTAGGGTCAGCTCCAGTGTTAGGGTCAGGTCCAGTGTTAGGGTCAGGTCACACACACAGAGGTCAGGTCCAGTGTTAGGGTCAGCTCCAGTGTTAGGGTCAGCTCCAGTGTTAGGGTCAGCTCCAGTGTTAGGGTCAGGTCCAGTGTTAGGGTCAGGTCACACACACAGCAGCCAGCTCCAGTGTTAGGGTCAGGTCACACACACAGCGGTCAGCTCTGGTCGGGGTTGGGTCCCTCTAACCTGTCCCTGTCCTTGCAGAGCACCTGGAGATGGAGTCAGACGCCAAAGCCAGGAAGCACAAAAGACATGCCGGGAAAAAGAAGAGGAAGAGGAAGAGAAAAGAAGAAGAGAAACAAGAGAGGAAGTCCCCCTCCCGCTCCCTCCCCTCCGAGAGCTCGTCTGTGTCGGGCTCAGAGTCGGAGAGCGAGGTGAAACCGACAGCCCCCGGAGCAGAACGGGGGTCCCCCCTGCCCTCCAAGGCAGGGCGGGACGAGAGGATCCCCCCCCTGACCCAGGACGCCCCCAGCCCGGGGAAGAGCCCCCCCCCCTCAGAGGAGGAGGAGTGTGGCGCTGCGGTCGGGGCGGTGGAAGACAGGAGTGCTCTCCCTGCTGGTCGTGACAAGCAGTCCTTCTCTGAACCACCGGGGTGCGCCAGGGAGCTACCTGACATCGTCCCCAAGCAGGAAGAGGCGTGCGCCGGCCCCAGGGGGAAGGACCGCCGCCCGGCCCGCTCCAGGTCCGGTAGTCGCTCCCGCAGCCCGAGGCGGGTCGGGTCACGCAATGACAGAACCATAAGGCGGTCCCGGTCCAAAAGCTACGACAGCAACAGCCCCAAGAGGAAACAGTCCAAATCTCCCAGGAGAACCAGGCTGTCCCGGTCCAAATCTCCCAGGAGAACCAGGCTGTCCCGGTCCAAATCTCCCAGGAGAACAAGGCTGTCCCGGTCCAAATCTCCCAGGAGAACCAGGCTGTCCCGGTCCAAATCTCCCAGGAGAACCAGGCTGTCCCGGTCCAAATCTCCCAGGAGAACAAGGCTGTCCCGGTCCAAATCTCCCAGGAGAACCAGGCTGTCCCGGTCCAAATCTCCCAGGAGAACCAGGCTGTCCCGGTCCAAATCTCCCAGGAGAACAAGGCTGTCCCAGTCCAAATCTCCCAGGAGAACCAGGCTGTCCCGGTCCAAATCTCCCAGGAGAACAAGGCTGTCCCGGTCCAAATCTCCCAGGAGAACAAGGCTGTCCCGGTCCAAATCTCCCAGGAGAACAAGGCTGTCCCGGTCCAAATCTCCCAGGAGAATCAGGCTGTCCCGGTCCAAATCTCCCAGGAGAACCGGGCGCCGGTCCCGATCACCCAGACGAGGGAGGCGCTCTGAATCCAGAACTCGCGGCCCAGTCAGGCGGTCCAGAAGCAAGTCCCGTGGTCGGGGAAGACGATCCCGATCCCGGCGGGCCTGGCGCTCTGGGTCGCGGTCTGGCAGGAAGGGGCGGAGCCGCACACCCCCTAGCAGGAAGCCCGCCTCCCGGCCCGGCAAGAAAGCCCACAGGACACGATCTCGCTCAGTTGTGGTTCTGCGGAGGGAACGGCACTCCAGGTCCACATCCAGGAGGTCCCCAGCTCAGAGGAGACAGTCCAAATCCCCGAGGGCAACCAGAACCCCGCCGCCGCCTCCGCGCCGTCTCAGGTCCAAGTCTCCAACTCCTAAAGCCGGCAGACGCTCCAGGTCCAAGTCCGGATCCCGGTCGGTCAAGTCCGGATCCCGGTCGGTCTCCTCAACCTCGTCGGCTCGGTCCACTTCCAGGCACCTGGATGAAGGAGGTGCAGAAGGAGACAAGTGTCCCATTGAAGAACCAGCCAGGGAGGAAAGCCCTCTGGCGTCTCCTGGTGAACCAGTCGTTGCAGCGGGACCCTGGAAACCCCTGCCTCTGGCTGCCGGACCCAGCTCCACCAACAATCCTCCCCAAGCTGGGCTGCTAGGCCACAGCAGCAACCACACCTCCACAGCACCAGATAAGGAGGAGGAGGAGGAAGAGGAGGTGGAGGAGGCAGAGGAGGAGGAGGAGGTGGGTGGGGAGGAGGAAGAGGAGGTGGACGAGGCAGAGGAGGAGGTGGTGGGCGGAGGGGAGGAGGAGGTGGGTGGGGAGGAGGAAGAGGAGGAGGAGGCGGAGGAGGAGGTGGGGGGGGAGGAGGAGGAGGATGACGACCCTGAGGAGGGTGCTGGATCCAGGTCCAGCTCTGTGTCAGATGGCTCTTCTCCCAGTAAGAAGACTTCCTGCTCTAAACAACCATCATCTCCTGTCAGGAAGAACTCCTCTAAACAACGCCAGTCCTCTGACAGGAAGTTGTCAGCATCGCGCTCGCCTTCTGACAGGAAGCTGTCCAGGTCTCCAGGGAGACGCTCTCCGTCCCCTCGGCGACGATCCCCGTCTAAGTCTGGCCTCAGAAGGAGGCGGTCCGGAACCAAGTCTCCAGGTCGGAAGAGAGAGTCCAGCGCCGCGTCGGCCAGACGCAACAAAAGCCCCGCCCCTCGGAGACGGTCCCGCTCCCGCTCCACCGGCAGGCGCAGGAAGTCCCAGTCCAAATCCAGGACCAGGACCAAACGTTCTAAGTCCCGATCCAAGTCTAGAACCAGGACCAAACGTTCCAAGTCCCGGTCCAAGTCTAGAACCAGGACCAAACGTTCCAAGTCCCGATCCAAGTCTAGAACCAGGACCAAACGTTCTAAGTCCCGGTCCAAGTCTAGAACCAGGACCAAACGTTCCAAGTCCCGATCCAAGTCTAGAACCAGGACCAAACGTTCTAAGTCCCGGTCCAAGTCTAGAACCAGGACCAAACGTTCTAAGTCCCGATCCAAGTCTAGAACCAGGACCAAACGTTCCAAGTCCCGCACCCCGGCCCGCAAGAGGAGATCCAAGTCCCGTTCCCCGGCCCGGAGGAGAAGGTCCCGGTCCGGCTCCCGGCGCCGCCGGCCCGTGTTCAGGAGCCGGTCGTTCGACCGGCGGGATCGCTGGAAGAGAGAGCCGAGCCACTCGCCCATCCTCATCCTCCGCAAGCGCCGCTCCACCTCCCGCACACGCCGCAGCACCTCCGCCACCCCGCCACGCCTCACCGAGCTGGGTAACACACACACACAAACACTCTCACACACACACACACACACACCTGCCCTAGAATGCCTCTGATGCCGTAAACATGGACATAATCAGGGAATTCACACAGGAGCAGAATGAACTAACCCTAACCCACCATAGAACACCAATGCCTCTAGTCTGTGTGTTAACCCTAACCCACCATAGAACACCAATGCCTCTAGTCTGTGTGTTAACCCTAACCCACCATAGAACTCACACCAATGCCTCTAGTCTGTGTGTTAACCCTAACCCACCATAGTTTAGTTTAGTTTAGTTTATTAGTTTATTATATCGAGGACAATCCAAATACATGAACCATATAAAATACAGTAAAAAAGGCAGCGTTAGCCTAGTCGGCTAATTTTCAGCTGAAGTCCCCGGCCAGTTGCAACATGGCATCCTGAAAAGTAACTCACACCAATGCCTCTAGTCTGTGTGTTAACCCCAGTGTTTCCCCTACCATTGCCTTGAACCCCCCGCCCCCCCAAGAAAGAGGAATTATTACGGACGTAGACGCCAAACATCTGACAAGCAGGCTAAAATATCCGCGTTTTCTAAACGCACCCAACCCGAATCTGGCGAGTGGCAAGCCCATAGGCTCGTTGGTAACGTTAGTCCACCGTAGTCTCGCATAGCCAGACCTATCTCCACACTTCGCGCTGTGCCAGCGCTGGAGAATAATACAAGATTTTGCGCAAGTGTGCGCGCGAGACGCGAGAGTTTTTGCCGGCTGTGATGTCTGCAGATTGAAAGTAAGCAAGTCCAAACGTTAGCAAATATAATTGCTGAGTGTTCTGACAGAGAAAGTTGGTTAAAATTGGTCGTTATTATCGTGACTAGAAAGTGTCTGACTATAGTTCCATAGTGTAAATAGTGTCAAAGAACTAGCAAGCTAGCGAGCTCAGAGGTGATGAGATGAGCTAGTCTCCTTGCACACTTGCCAGTTGATTGAAGCATTGGAAATGTCCGTTTTTTACAGTTGGACATACAAAAAAAATTCAGGTGAGAGAGTAAAGTCAAAATGACATGATTATCTGACTGGATTGCCCACAGCAATCCAATATTCAATTATAATTATGTTATAAATTGATATGGATCAATGTATGCCTCTTATTAGATTATAAATACTCTGGCTGTTTTGTTTACCTTTTGGTTGACAGCAAAAGGGAGAGAGGAGGGTAGGGAGGGAGAGAAGGAGAGAGAGCAGGATGGTGTCGGCACCAGAGAGAGAGAGAGAGCAAGAACCAGGTGAGAAAGTGGACAGGTAGTCAAGACCACATAAGTAAGTAGCCTTGAGAACCGATGGTTCTGGAGCCTAATGGCCCATAGGGCAGGAGCCTATCTCCTGTTTCCGTAGCGTGAGGCGGCTTAATGTACAAGTACACCCCTGGACATGACGCTGGTATGAGGCAGGGTCTTATCCCCTGGGGGGGGGGGGTCCATGCCACGGTCCATGCCACCCCCCCAAGGCAGCAAACCTAGGGGAAACACTGAACCCTAACCCACCATAGAACTTACACCAATGCCTCTAGTCTGTGTGTTAACCCTAACCCACCATAGAACACCAATGCCTCTAGTCTGTGTGTTAACCCTAACCCTCTAGTCTGTGTGTTCGGTCAATATTTAATAAAAGGGTCAATGACGGATAAGGTTTTCAGAAGTGCAAAAAGTTAAATGATGTATAACACATTTTCCATTAATAATATATTTTATATTTTGCACCCAAAGATGTGCAAATAGGACTAACATAGATTGTCATCATTCGGTACAACCATTATATTTATATTTAACCAGATTTTTGGTTGTACCGAATTATTTTCTTCAAGTAAACACTTAAAACAGGCACATGTTTAGCTACCTATGTGAGAACTTGACCTTGAGCTTGAACTTAGCGATATAAGAATTCATATTAAATGAACCCTTTCTAAAATATTTCAACATTTTCAGTGTGTTTTAGCGGTTGTACCGAATGATGTGATATTTGAGGACATTCATAACAGGGAGCGGAAAAGTGCATTTATCAAACATTTAAGAGAGAGCTGGCTACTTTTCTTCTCACTCAGAGGGTCTGCTGCAAGGGTCTTAATGATGTAATATCCTGTCACATGATGATTATCAGTTGATTTGGTCCAAAATGGTGCCTTGAAATTGGTTGCTCCGAATGATATATCAATGAAATATGTTTTGGGTGAAAAAAGTGATTTGAGGAAAGCAAACATTTCTACATAAAAATCCGTAACCATTTTGCAGAATTTTGTTATAAACCCAGAATGTTTATATAATAGTTGTAATATTCGGACACAAAATGTACACGTCACGTCATTGACCCAAAAACAGTAAAATGAGAATATAAGAATATCTGTTTGTCATACAATGTAAAAACAACCCTCTCTCTTCCTCCTCCCTCTCTCTCGACCCGTCCCTCTCTCTCTCTCTCGACCCCTCCCTCTCTCTCTCTCTCTCAGATAAAGACCAGCTACTGGAGATAGCCAAGGCCAATGCTGCGGCCATGTGTGCTAAAGCAGGAGTACCGATCCCCGAGAGTCTGAGACCCAAGGCCATCCTCCAGCTGCCCCTGCCCACCCCGGCCCCCACCCCCCTCTCCCTGCCCCTGCCCCTGCCCCTCAACATGCCCCTCAACATGCCCATGGGCATGCCTAACATGGGCATGCCTAACATGGGCATGCCTAACATGGGCATGCCTAACATGGGCATGCCTAACATGGGCATGAACATGCCTAACATGAACATGCCCAACATGAACATGGCTGGCATGTCCATGAGTGCAGCCATGGCCAGTATGACCGCTGCCACCATGACTGCTGCCCTCAGTAACATGGGAGCCCTGGCCTCCCTGCCTCCCCTCAGCGCCATGCCCCCCCTCCCCACCATCACCAACAAGCCCCCGCCCTGCCTGCTGGCCCCGCCCCCCCCCACCCTCAACCTGGGCCACATCGCGGAGGTCAAGAGGAAGGTGGCTCAGCAGGCCAACATCTACAGCATCAAGGAACTCACAGAGGTGTGTGTGTGTGTGTGTGTGTGTGTGTGTGTGTGTGTGTGTGTGTGTGTGTGTTTACTTTATGTGACAAAGTTGTGAACCAAGTGCCATGTTATGTCCACTATGGAGGTGTATCCAAGAAATTAGGAATGAGTGAAATTAGAAAATGTGTGTTAAAAGTTGTCAGTTTTATGGCATTAACCCTTACCCGTAATAACAGATGGCCCTGATATTGGGTAGTAAGTCCAGTGTTTCCCCTACCATTGCCTTGGGGGGGCGGGCCCTCCCAACGGAACCCCCCGCCCCCCCAAGAAAGAGGAATTATTACGGACGTAGACACCAAACATCTGACAAGCAGGCTAAACTATCTGCATTTTTTAAACGCACCCAACCCGAATCTGGCGAGTGGCAAGCCCATAGGCTCGTTGGTAACGTTAGTCCGCCGTAGTCTCGCATAGCCAGACCTATCTCCACACTTCGCGCTGTGCCAGCGCTGGAGAATAATACAAGATTTTGCGCAAGTGTGCGCGTGCGAGACGTGAGACTTTTTGCCGGCTGTGATGTCTGCAGGTTGAAAGTAAGCAAGTTGAAACGTTAGCAAATATAATTGCTGAGTGTTCTGACAGAGAAAGTTTATTAAAATTGGTCGTTATTATCGTGACTAGAAAGTGTCTGACTATAGTTCCATAGTGTAAATAGTGTCAAAGAACTAGCAAGCTAGCTAGCTCAGAGGTGATGAGATGAGCTAGTCTCCTTGCACACTTGCCAGCTAAAGAGCTAACTGGAGGCACTTTATTATTTATAAGGACAGGTAGTCAAGACCACATAAGTAAGTAGCCTTGAGAACCGATGGTTCTGGAGCCTAATGGCCCATAGGGAAGGAGCCTATCTCCTGTTTCCGTAGCGTGAGGCGGCTTAATGTACAAGTTAGTACACCCCCTGGACATGATGCTGGTATGAGGCAGGGTCTTACCCCCTGGGGGGGGTCCATGCCACGGTCCATGCCACCCCCCGAAGGCAGCAAACCTAGGGGAAACACTGAAGTCTGTCTATCCACCCGTAGTCTTTTAATAACAGATGGTCCTGATATTGGGTAGTAAGTCTGTCTATCCACCCGTAGTCTTTTAATAACAGATGGTCCTGATATCTTTTTCAAAAAATGCCGGCTGAGAGAGGACGCTGGCGTTGCTTGTTCGCCGCTTCTCCGCCCGAAATCTACTAGGTGTAAATCTACTAGGTGTAATTGGTGTAAATCTACTAGGTGTAATTGGTGTAAATCTACTAGGTGTAATTGCAGCATACAGAGCAGATTGTCCTACAAAGACACTTAGACTTAGATTTAGTAATTAGACCCCTATACTTTCTTTTATTAATTCTTTGTTTCTTTTTACTATTACTACTCAATCTTTTAAAAGCGCTATATAAGTCTAATGTATTATTATTATTATTATTATTAATATCATTCTGATGTATGTTTGTAATGCAGTATTTCTAATGTGTGTGTGTGTGTGTGTGTGTGTGTGTGTGTGTGTGTGTGTGTGTAGAAGTGTAAGATGATAGCGGAGAGTAAGGAGGAGATGGCCATCGCCAGGCCTCATGTGTCTGATGACGAGGATGAAGAGAGGAAGGAGGACAGGAAGCCTCGCCGGGAGAACAAGACCATCCTCAGTGTAAGAACATCATACCTCTACACAGCCTCTACACAGCCTCTACACAACCTCTACACAACCTCTACACAGCCTCTACACAACCTCTACACAGCCTCTACACAACCTCTACACAGCCTCTACACAGCCTCTACACAGCCTCTACACAACCTCTACACAGCCTCTACACAACCTCTACACAGCCTCTACACAGCCTCTACACAGCCTCTACACAACCTCTACACAGCCTCTACACAACCTCTACACAGCCTCTACACAGCCTCTACACAACCTCTACACAGCCTCTACACAGCCTCTACACAGCCTCTACACAGCCTCTACACAGCCTCTACAGCCTCTACACAGCCTCTACACAGCCTCTACACAGCCTCTACACAACCTCTACACAGCCTCTACACAACCTCTACACAACCTCTACACAGCCTCTACACAGCCTCTACACAGCCTCTACACAGCCTCTACACAGCCTCTACACAGCCTCTACACAGCCTCTACACAGCCTCTACACAGCCTCTACACAGCCTCTACACAGCCTCTACACAGCCTCTACACAGCCTCTACACAACCTCTACACAGCCTCTACACAACCTCTACACAGCCTCTACACAGCCTCTACACAGCCTCTACACAACCTCTACACAGCCTCTACACAGCCTCTACACAGCCTCTACACAGCCTCTACACAACCTCTACACAACCTCTACACAGCCTCTACACAACCTCTACACAGCCTCTACACAGCCTCTACACAGCCTCTACACAGCCTCTACACAACCTCTACACAGCCTCTACACAGCCTCTACACAGCCTCTACACAGCCTCTACACAGCCTCTACACAACCTCTACACAGCCTCTACACAGCCTCTACACAGCCTCTACACAGCCTCTACACAGCCTCTACACAGCCTCTACACAGCCTCTACACAGCCTCTACACAGCCTCTACACAACCTCTACACAGCCTCTACACAGCCTCTACACAGTCAGGGTCAGGGTCGGGTGTTTAGATGGGTTAGGTGTTACACAGCCTCTACACATTTCAGTGAACCTTGTTTCTCCTGTGTTTGTTTCTGCAGTAACCCACTGGCCCGGAGGAGGAGCAGTGATCAGCTGTGTGTGTACGGCCCCCCCCCACACACACCCACACACACACACACACACACACACACACACCATGAAATAAGGAAACACGTTTTCAAAGTTTTGACCCTTTTTGATGTTTTTATTTTTTCTGTTTATTATTTGTTTGTGTTTGTGATGAAAGTTTCTACTGGCAGTTCTATTGTTGACATTTTAATCTGTGATGGAGTGAAACAGTACCATGGCTAACCAGACTAGCTGCCAACCAGGCTAGCTGCTAACCAACCTTTAAAGCCAGCGCCACTCCAGCGCTACGTCGACTTTTACCTGCTACAGTAAGAAGTCCTGTGCTCCTGGTTTTCTAAGATGATTTTAGTCCAAAAATAATAATTTTAGTGGTAATATGTAGAACTTCCAGGTAAAGTTGAAGATCTTATCTAAAGCTGTGACATGCCTGTAGGGTTAGGGTCCTTTCATGCCTGTAGGGGTGGAGGAGTGGAGGGGTGGAGGGGTGGAGGAGTGGAGGGGTGGAGGAGTGGAGGGGTGGAGGAGTGGAGGGGTGGAGGGGTGGAGGGGTGGAGGGGTGGAGGAGTGGAGGAGTGGAGGGGAACCAATCGAGAAGTGAAACTACGGCTGGAGTCGGGGTGCGCCCTGTTCAGGGAGTTATTAACCCGACATCTCATGTTCTCTTAATGAAGCCCACGATGTCATCTCTAACCCTAACCCAACCCTAACCCTAACCCAACCCCAACCCTAACGCCACTAGAGTGGGACTACGGTTAGGATGTTACTATGCTTAAGTGGGACTAAGGTTAGGGTGGAACTATGCTTGCTTTGTACATAATGTGTTATTAAAGGAAACCTCAAAATCCATCACTCTTCCTTGTCTTCCTACCCTGGGGGTAGGGTCGCCCTGACCCTGATGATGCCTTTCTGCTGGGTGACCTCACTCTTTTGACATCTCCAGGGATTTAAGTTCTCCGTTGCTACGATGGATTTCCGTCAATTTATTCCAAGCCGCGACAGATTTTCTGTCAATTGGCTACCTGGTGTAATATGATTTAGGGTTGGGATTAGGCTACCTGGTGTAATATGATCTGTAGAGGCATATCATCTATTTTGATGTCGGATTTCGCTATATAGATAATATATAATAGCATATAGCCTACAACTATATAGATCATATATAATAGCATATAGCCTACATATAGGCCTTTAATCTAACTGTTGTCCTTGTATCTTTACGCTTACTGTAACTGTACTATTACATTAGAAATACACTCATTAACGTTAAGGTTAACATCTCACGGTCGCAATCTTGCCACTGAACTTGAGGGAAGCCAATAGTAGCCTACGGTATAAACATATATATGTGACAAGGTTTGATTAATAGGTCCCCATCTCGGCAATTGTGAAACCTCACAATCGAGCCAAACAAGTCTTGTTGTGAAAAAATGTGTTTTCCGGTTTTTGGCATAGGACGACAAACGAAGCGATGAAGAACCCACTCGATGTCATATCCAACAGTTTTACATTCACTAAATACCTACATTTAGTTAGCAAAGTCGGGTGGGGGGTATTATTCGTAATATTGTGGCAGTGTGTGTAGCCACGCCCACTCCAGCCGTATTTAAGTAGCCACCTGGACCTGTTGACTAATTTACAAGATGGATGCGGATGCTCTAGCTAATGCTATAAACCGAATTTATGAAGCCGCTAGAAATATCGACAGTGGGCAATTAATGAACTCCTTCATATTGGACTATACATAGCGGGAACTCCGAATCTGACGATGACAAGAAGACAACAGGATTTCAGACATTGATCTCCACATCAGTTCACTTTCATGGGACAGTCGTCTGCAGACAGACCTTCTGCTGTGTTCTTGGGTAAGTTTTAGTGAGTTACATGTGTTGTTTACTAGGGTTTTGTGTTGTTTACTTAGGATAGCCAAACAGTTATTTGTTGTTTTGTGAATAAGGTAGATAACGCCTTTGTTAGCCTCAGTTATCAGACCACTGAAACTGCTCACCACAATTATGCCACCCCTCTATAAAACTAATGAGATGGTGGGAGGAAGAAATAGGTTGTCAAAGATAAAACATAATGAATAAATACATTTGTTGGAGACCTACTAAACATGCAACATAGTGTAATGTTTCATGCACCATTTTAGTGTGTTTGTGTGTACCAGCTAGCCAAACAAGTGTTAGCTTGTTAGCTAGCTAGCTAGCTTTGTTAGAGATGTAATAGATTATAGAAAAAGTAAATGCTTTTGTCATGAACGGTAATCAGGGTTTTTCCTGCATAGAGAATTTTGAGGCGGCCGCCTCCGTCATATTTCTAGCCGCCTCCAGCTCTCGACAAAACTCTGACAGTCGTATTTTCTACAAGCGTTGCACTCGGTGGATTTCTGTCATTTGTAACTGCAATTGCGGCACTGCGCCGACGTGGTGGCGGGGGCGCTGTTTCGCAAATAAGTTAGCTTTCGTGTTTGCTAGCGAAATAGCTGATAGTTGATATTGACTGCTCAAGGAGAATACATATTTGAAAGTACAGAATGCCTGAGAGCCTTATATTGCATTATATTACATTATATTTTGATTGGTCATCTGGTGCCTGAATATTGTGTTTTCCTTTACATAAATAAGGACATTTCCACCATAAGTTGATGCAGAAAGGTCACAAATTGGTGCATATCAATTCACCAGAATGCAAGAAATTAAGTGTTTGATGCTCATTTAATGAATGAATGAATGAATGGTCTTTATTGTCATTGATATAGTACAGGTACCAAACAACGAAATTTGGGAGGGGTGGCTCCCCTGGTGCTAGGAAAAAAAACTAAAAACAAGAAGGGAAAAGAGCTGGTTTACATAAATAAAGGCTATGTACACTATCCACTATACTATACTATACAAATAAAACACTGTGCTGTACTCTATGCTATGCTATACCTATTCTAACATTTCCTATCTCTGAACCTTATGTACCCGAGGGTTGTCATATTGCACATAGTGTTATTGCACATTCATTTAAAGTGTCGCAGTTTGCAGGTTTGAAATGTTCACAGTTGTGTTTCAGTATTGCACTTGATTTCAATCTAGTAGCTGCCATCAAATTGTCTAGATTGTCCAGGGCCTAGAACCTAGGTCTTTGCTGTGTTCAGGGCCTGAATGGCCCTGGGGTAGAAGCTGAGCTTCAGTCTGTTTGTCCTTGCGAACATGGTCCTGAACCGCCTGTCCGAGGGCAGCCGAACAAAGTGTTCGTACCCAGGGTGGGATGGGTCTCTGGAGATCTTGGAGGCCTTCCTGAGGCAGCGTGTGTTGTACAGCTCTTCCAGAGAGGGGAGGGGGGCGCCGGTGATCTTCTGGGCCGATCTCACGACTCTGTAGACGTGGTGGCGGCGTTTACCCCGTCAAGACTGTCGCTGCCTGGATCCAACAGGAGGAGGAGTGAGACCAGGACCATAGTCTTTTGGAGGGACTGGCTCCAGCAGGTGGAGGGTAAGAAAGTGCCAAATATGAACATGTTTTGTAGTTTATGTGAAGTGTTTGTAAAACTAAAACATTTAAGAGGGGGGAAGAGGACACCTAAACTGTTTTCTGTAGTACCGTGGTTAAGCTTACTGTTAATTAATGTTTATTCCTTCCTAGTAAATCATTATTTTGGCTAGCATTTATTTACAGTCACATACAGAAGCAGAGGGCGCTCTTAATACTGTACAATGTACATATTGTGTAGCTAACTCTCACAGAGAGCAAGTGGAGTGTTGTGCGTGCACATGAAACTGGTGTGTTTTTCAGTCCACCAAAATACACATCAGTAGTCTAGTCTATTCAAGTGTACAATATTAACATTAATATTAACCTCTTTTATTTTATTATTAGAATTTAAAGAGTAAAATAACTGTTAATTTTCTTTTACGTTATGTAGGCCAAGTTCATTGATTACAAAAATGTTTTTGACAGATGGAGAAACCCCTCTGACGCTCGCGAAGGTCCTCATATTCGCCACTGGGCTGGAGAAGATTCCAGCTATGGGTTTCCCAACCCACCCAGAGCTGGAGTTTCTCCACCCAGAGGATGGACCAGCCGTTTCTAACGTCCCTAACCCTAACCCTAACCCTAACCCTAACCCTATGGGTTTCCCAACCCACCCAGAGGATGGACCATCCCAACCCACCCAGAGCTGGAGTTTCTCCACCCAGAGGATGGACCACCCAACCCACCCAGAGCTGGAGTTTCTCCACCCAGAGGATGGACCATCCCAACCCACCCAGAGCTGGAGTTTCTCCACCCAGAGGATGGACCATCCCAACCCACCCAGAGCTGGAGTTTCTCCACCCAGAGGATGGACCATCCCAACCCACCCAGAGCTGGAGTTTCTCCACCCAGAGGATGGACCATCCCAACCCACCCAGAGCTGGAGTTTCTCCACCCAGAGGATGGACCATCCCAACCCACCCAGAGCTGGAGTTTCTCCACCCAGAGAGTTAGGGTCAGGGGTTAGGGGTTGGGGGTTAGGACCAGAGGATGGACCAGCCGTTTCTCCCACAACAAATACATGCTGATACTGCATCACTTCTCTTGTTAGTTTTAAGCATGCACCAGTGGCGGCTGGCCGATAGAGGGCGCTGGGGCGCCGCCCCCACCTTCACTTCCTAGGCATGCACTGTCTTCTTACCTTTGACTGATTGTTCGTGTTTCCTTTGAAGTTGTCTAAAGAAAAAATAACGCACATCCTCCTGTCTTCGGTGCTGAGCTAGAACTGACAGTGCAGTAGTATTAATACAAAAAGGTAGCCCGCACTCACTTTTCGTTGCTCCAATTTTTATTTATCAAGCAGCATACTGAAGAAGACCTCCTTTGAAGTTGTCACCACTTACATTTACACCTAACATTATTTTCAGCTGTATTAAGTTTATTGTAAAATGTATATTGTGGTATGTAGATCCGCCTTCCTTTGTTCTGTTATCCATTTTGGCCTTGTTATGGTTGTGATGTTCTCAATGTGTATTGTTGTTTGTCTCCTGTTTGTCTGTGTTCTGTCATGGTCGGGTCCTTTATTGTTTCTCCTGTTATTATGTCATATGTATTGTTCATATACATAATTATGTATTATGTAGTGTTGTTAGGACCCCCTCGAAAACGAGATGGCACATCTCAAGGGGTTTTATCCTAATAAAAGAAATGTAACTTTAACTGATAGATAGGTGATGATGATTCCAGGCACATTACTGAAGATGTGTCCAGAGGCATCAGCAGATGTTTGCACACAGCAAGGCAAAGAGAATGCAAGCACCCAGCCAAACCAGCAGTGAGACTTTGCCAGTAACAAAGAGTAAGAAAATGGGTACATTTTCTGTGATCCTATGTATTCTACTTTAACCTTTGATAATATCGTTAAATATGTGAAGATGTAAACAAATTAGTTCATAAAGCGTGAACAGACCTCACTAGATTGATTGCTAAAACTCACTGGAGCTTCGGGACTGCTTTTACAACAGATACTGTACTGAACTGCTCAGTAAAGAAGGTTGTATCTTCTATCTCAGTAGTGTTCAGATGCCCCAGTACTGCCCACTAGAAGTGAGGCCCCATCATGTTCAACTAACAGGGTTCCCACACCTTAAATAAAATTACAGGGTACGTTTTTATTAGACAACATTAATTTATATTTTAAATATGACTAATGAATGACATCTGCAATTGAATACTGCATTTTTTTCCCTCCATCAGGACTGAAGAATGATGTGGATGAGGCTTTGGTCAATATGGTGATTGAGAATTGCCAGCCCTTCACCATTGTGGAGGACAAAGGGTTCAGAAAGCTTGTTAAAGCTTCCAACCCTACCTATGTTCTCCCCACAAGGCAGGTGTGTACGTGAGCACATGAAGCATTTTTCCCCATATATGCCATTCCAAGAGTGTTCCCTTCTTTCCTTTAGGCTTTGAAAGCTATGGTGGAGGACAGATATCAGGAGTCCAAGGAGAAAGCCAAAGCCATTGTGTTGAAGGCATCTGCAGTTAGCTTGACAGCAGATATGTGGACCTCCATCAAACCTGTAGCAATTTGTGTAGCCCCTCCCCCCTCGTTTCCTATATATATATATATATATATATATATGGGTGTCTTCTTGTCATTCGGTTAATTCCTCTGAAGGCACGTTGTGACAAAACTGTTAGGAGCTCTATTGTATTGTTTTAACCTTTTAAAGTCCTTTTTTTTTCTTTTTTTTCCAGATTTGATCCCTTTTTCACCCAATTTGGTAGCCAATTGAACCCAACCTAGCATCCAATTATCCCCTGCCTATTGCGAAGGATCCGCCGCACGACCCCGTGGCCGGCAGTCCCAGAAGAGGCCGCCAGGCAGACTAGCTGACTGGCTCCTCGAGCCCAGCACTGTTATTCCGGCACCCCGGGGGCGGTGTTGCGCGACGGATCCTTGTCCGGAAATACTCCTATACCCGCCCTCGGGAGCGGCCGCCCAATATGCCGTTCCCCGTGTGTGCCCCAGCCATATCCGGATCTGGCGAGCTGGGATTCGAACCCAGTCCCCGGTGGGCAGCATGCACTAGTGGCCAGTGCTTAGACCGCTACACCACCGTGGGGCACTTTAAGTCGTATTTCTGATGGGGAAAACCAACATGAACCAGTCTCTTCACATTTTCTGTAGAAGCCCTTGAGCTGGTGATAATAGAGGAAGAAGGGAGAGAGAAGCAAAGTGAGGAGGAGGAGGAGGAGGAGGGGCAAGGGGAGGAGGAGGAGGAGGAGGAGGAGGAGGGGGAGGAGGGGCAAGGGGAGGAGGAGGAGGAGGAGGAAGGGGAGGAGGAGGAGGAGGAGGAGGGGGAGGAGGAGGAGGAGGAAGGGGAGGAGGAGGAGGAGGAGGAGGAAGGGGAGGAGGAGGAGGAAGGGGAGGAGGAGGAAGGGGAGGAGGGGGAGGAGGAGGAAGGGGAGGAGGAGGAGAAGGAGGAGGAGGAGGGGGAGGAGGAGGAAGGGGAGGAGGAGGAGGAGGACTCTCTCATGACTCTCATCTGGAACATTAAAAAGACAGAAGGACATTTCTGCGTTGAAGTTACAAGCGAGTGAGTGACAGCTGTCCGAGCCATTGGGGTGATAAGGTATAAAGGCCCTGGGGGGGAAGGTCCCATACTCCTCCTCTCTCAGCACATCTCCATGGCAACCATCAGATTTGTGTAAAGCAGAGACAGACTGGTCCGCCCGCAGGCTCTGTGAATAAAACAAACTTCTGCTCATCTGCTATCAGGGTTAGGGTTACTCATCACTTCAGTATGTACTGGGTTTCAGCATAGACATGGACAGAACAGCATATCTATATCACTGAGTATGTACTGGGTTTCAGCATAGACAGACAGAACAGCATATCTATATCATTAAAGAACATTGCAGGAGGCTGCAATCCGTAACTGGACCCTCTAAATCAAAAATCAGATTAAAAGACCCGAACTACCCACTGTACATACTTTGTGTTTTGTCCCCCGCCCCCACCTGTGGTGTATGTCCCCACCTGTCCTACCCGCTGTACATACCTTATGTTTTGTTGTATTGTTCTTCCCATGATGGATGTATGTTTATCTTGTAGATAGTAATAGTTATTTGTCTGTATTATCTTGTAGATAGTACTAGTTTTTTTGTCTGTCTTACATGTAACGATGAATTGAGAATCAAGGACCCCAATTGAAATAAGCCAGTGGCTTTCTTGGGTTTTTATCCTGTTAGTTGACCTTGTATGTAATATGTACTTTCATGTACCTACTTCTGCAAATCTTCTAATAAAGTTTTCAATCAATCAATCAATCATAACAAAGGGCAAAGAAACATATATATACATGCTATAGCATGTCCCATAAATAAATTGGTAAAAAGAGAAAAATAACAAAACAAAAGGAAAAAAGAAGGAAAATGTTGGGAGGTGTTTCAATAAACATGTTAGTAGTAATTCTGAATGGGTATTAAATGAGATGGTGTCACGTTTTATATAAATGTTATATTTTTCCCAATATCTTTCAAATATATTGACTTTGACTCTCAAGTCTTCTCTTCCTCTAGTGGAGTAGGTTGGATGTAATTGTATTCCTGCTATATTCATGGAATAAACCGTATGTCACCCCATTATTCTATCCAGACTGTTTGAGAGTCTAGTTTCCTCCTTGTAGCTACAGTATCAGTGCACCCAGGTGGCAGGCTGCAGGTTATGATGTTGTCCACATGAGGGCGCTGGTGATCCCACTGCTTTTCCATTCCATGGAGTGGAATGTACTGTGCTGCTACACAGCTGGATACATTCATCAATAATAGGAGGCCTTTCATATAAATACATTGGGAAATATAACAGTTTTTTATACTGCTGCTGAAACAATTCGGAGTGCCAGATGTGTGATAGTTTCAACCACTGAATAGAAATATTCTCATGTGGTTCTAGATTCGCCAATTCGCTTTGTGTTGTGCTGACGACTATTGGCCACCAGATGGCGCCGTGCCTAGTGTTTCTGCTATATGGCCGTGATGATAGCGCCCTCACGTGTTCATACATTAGTATTGCAGTGTATCAATGTACATTGTTTTGATCTCAATCGTTTTAAATAAATAATGTTAACTCATTCATAAAGACAAGTGTAGTGAATCCAGAGGCTGAGATAAGGAGATCAGTGAGAGAGAGAAAGTCTGTAGAACGTTTCCATTACACGCAGCCAGGAAAGCAGAGTGTAAAGTCTGTACTAGTAGGATCTACCAATGCTCACTCAGCTACGCAACAGTTACCCTAGTGGGAGTTACCGTATCATTAATTAAAACATTAAAACAGACTTATTTTTCTTTCATATGTTTTGGTGTGTGGCCTCTGTTTGCTGCCCTCTACAGGTTGGAGAAGGATCACCTGGTCTCATCAGGCCTGACCAGCCACACCTGCTGAGGCTCCAGTGGCTGCAGACAGAAGCCCTGCTTCTCCAGTCCTGCGGCCCTTCTTGCTCCACGCTCGCTATTCTGTTTTGTTGTGGCTTCATGTGGCATTTTAGGTTTACACTGACAACACGGCTTTCACTACATATTCCACTCATCCATACATACACCACTGATGTACTGATTGACACACTCCATTTATGTACACCACTCCATCCAAAATTACAATTAAATTAATTTAATATATGTTAAAAAGTTACTTTGAATTTTGAGTTAAGTAATACATATTTTTGTTAAATCTGGCGTTGGGAGTGTATGAGAAAGAGGAGGAGGAGGATGGCCTGGATGTGAAGGAGGCAGCGGCAGGGTTCCACCTGTCTGGAAAACCCACAGAACTGCTGAACTGTGGTGTTATGTTAATATATGGTGTGACGCTTATGCTGTAGACCAATGGGAATGAGTTGGGGATACAGGGGAGAGCATGCGCGGTGGGAAAGCGGGCAGAGTGGAATGAATGGTGGAACTGGATGGTTAATAAAGTACGTGGTATATAGTTAACAGTTGTCTCACGCGTTTACTTACGAAACACGACATGGTGTCAGCAGTGCTGTTGAACTAAATCAGTACAGAGAAGATCCACCAGTGATGTGCCTAATCGACAGGTTGTATGAGCGATTCCACGTTACATGCTGACGGCGAGCTGGCTAGCGGACAAGAAGACGAGCAGCTGGCTAACGACAACGTGCCGCATGAGGAAGAGGAAGCTAGCAGAATGGCTACTACAAATGCGACGTTCAACATTCAGCCGCCGGAGCCTTTTGATTTTTCTAAGCCGCTCGAGTGGACAAAGTGGATACGGAGATTTGAGAGGTTCCGACAGGCAAGCAATCTAGCCGCCAGCTCTGATGATAATCAGGTGAACACTTTGATTTATTGTATGGGAGATGAGGCCGACGATGTTTTGAGGGGTTTGAAACTCAGCGAGGGAGACCTGCATCTGTACAGTAAAGTGAGGGATGGCTTTCAATCTTTCTTCGTAGTGAAAAAGAACATTGTGTACGAACGTGCGCGATTTAACATGCGCAAACAGGAAGCAAATGAGACCGTGGATGCATTTGTCACTGCCTTGTATGCATTGGCAGAGCACTGCAATTATGGACAATTGCATGATGAACTGATCAGGGATAGGTTAGTGGTAGGGCTGGCAGACTTGCGGCTCTCAGAACGCATGCAAATGGAAAAAGACTTGGACTTAGAAAAAGCTATCAACATGGCGAGACAATCAGAGGAGATCAAAAAGCAGCAAAGCACACTGAGGAGTGACAGCAGCAGTAGTGCAGTGCAGATGGACGTCAGCTCTGTAGACAGAGTGTTTAAAGGGAGGCCAAAGGAAAAGCCCAAACCTAACATGTATAAGAGCTTTGGAGCAAAGGCACACAGCAGCCAGAGCAGCTCCCAGTGCTACAAATGTGGTGGCGCGCCACACCCCAAGCTGGAGTGTCCTGCCAACGAGGTGAAGTGTCACTCCTGTGGAAAAATGGGTCACTACAAGCGTGTGTGCCTTGCAGGTAAAGCTGTGCACGGTATTGAAGAAGAGGTGGAGGGCTGGTTCCTTGGTTCTGTGACGTCAGAGGCTGATCCATGGATTGTAGAAATAGAAGTGATGGGAAAACAGGTCACCTTCAAGCTCGATACTGGAGCCGATGTCACTGTTGTGTCACAGGCTGTTTTTGCTAACATGTTTGCTAACACACAGCCACCCATTCTCCACAAAGCAGAGAAACCTTTGTTTGGTCCAGGACGAATGCCGCTGGACGTGGCAGGGTTCACCAAGCTGCAGCTGGGGAGAAGAGGCAAGCAGACCACGGAGAAGGTCTATGTGGTGAATAACCTGAGCACGCCTTTGCTTGGGAGGCCAGCCATCGTAGCCCTGGGCTTACTCCTCCGTGTCAACAGCGTAGACATGGAGACCCTCAAGACGACCTACCCCAAGCTGTGCAGTGGCCTGGGTGAGGTACAACAAGCATACACCATAAAACTCAAACCGGGTGCTGTGCCATTTTCCTTGAAAACCCCCAGGAGGATTCCGCTGCCTATGATGGGGAAAGTCAGAGATGAGCTCCAGCGCATGGAGAACCTGGGTGTCATCAGCCGCGTGGAAGAGCCAACCGACTGGTGCGCCGCCATGGTGGTCGTCCCCAAAAAGGACGGTAAATCAGTGCGTCTATGTGTGGATCTGACCGGCTTGAACGAGTTTGTATGCAGGGAGAAGTACATTCTGCCGTCGATAGAGCAGAGCCTCGGGATGCTTGCCGGAGCAAAGGTTTTCAGTAAACTGGACGCAAACATGGGGTTTTGGCAGGTTCCACTTGCAGCAGAATCAGCCAAGTACACTACGTTCATCACCCCATTCGGAAGGTTTCATTTCAACCGCCTTCCTTTCGGAATTGCCTCAGCACCTGAACATTTTCAGTGCATGATGGCGGAGGTAACCGAGGGGCTGGAAGGTGTGATATGCCACATCGATGACCTGCTGGTGTGGGGGCGGGATCAGGAAGAGCACGATGCTCGACTCCACGCAGTACTGAAAAGGGTGGAAAGGGCCCACATCACCCTGAATATGGACAAATGTGAACTCTCAAAGAGTGAGGTGGTCTTCCTGGGCCAGATCGTCACGGCTACAGGGGTCCGCCCAGATCCGAGGAAGACGGAGGCCATCATGGAGATGAAGGAGCCCTCAAACGTCAGCGAGCTGCGAAGCTTTCTTGGAATGGTCAATCAACTGGGAAAATTCATTCCCCAGTTAGCAGAAAAGGACAAGCCGCTCCGTGACCTTCTCTCGAAAAGAAACAGCTGGGCCTGGGACGTGGCCCAGGTGACAGCATTCAGAACACTGAAGGAAGCCCTGTCCTCTCCTCCAGTGCTGGCGGTCTATGATCAAAAGAGAGACACCAAAGTGTCAGCCGACGCATCCTCGTTTGGCTTGGGAGGTGTTCTGCTCCAGAGGTGGGGGGTTGAATGGAAGCCTGTGGCTTACGCGTCTCGGTCCCTCACTCCCACAGAACAACGATACGCACAGATCGAGAAGGAGGCCCTGGGCCTCACATGGGCCTGCGAACGGTTCCAGGATTTCCTCATAGGAAAACACTTCTGCCTGGAGACCGACCATAAACCCCTTCTCAGCTTACTGGGAGGCCAAGCCCTGGATCTTCTGCCGCCAAGAATCCAGCGTTTCAGGATGCGGTTGATGCGCTACTCATATTCGATCGTGCACGTGCCAGGAAAATCACTCTGGACAGCAGACACGCTGTCGCGCTCCCCAGTGACAAGATCCAGGTCTACATCAGAAGAGGAGCTAATGGAGAGCACCAATATATATGTGGACTGTGTAATGGACAATCTACCCGTTGGTGCCTCATATATGGAAAACCTGAGGAAGGAGCTAAATGCTGACAGTGTCTGCTCACGTGTTATGATGCTGTGCACAGAGGGATGGCCTGACCACGCAAGCCAGGAACCTGTGCTGAAGAGCTACTGGCGGGAGCAAGCTACGCTCACAGTGGAAGACGGTCTACTGCTGAAAGGCACACGACTGGTGATACCTTCAGTAATGAGGAACGACGTGCTGGCCAGACTACACGAAGGACACCAAGGTGTTGTGAAGTGCAAGGAGCGTGCCCGCCAGTCTGTGTGGTGGCCTGGACTCAGCCAACAGGTAAATGAAATGGTGCTCAATTGCAGGGCATGCATTCAGGAGCGACAGAATCCCAGAGAACCTCTCATGCCGTCAGAGTGCCCTGAAAGACCATGGCAGAAGTTGGGGGCTGACCTGTTCGTCCTGGGAAAAGACACATACCTACTCGTCGTCGATTACTTCTCCAGGTATGTTGAGATTGCCCAATTGTCTCACACCAGGTCCACTGACATTATTGTACATCTGAAGTCCATGTTTGCCCGCCATGGCATCCCGGAGGTCCTGATGTCAGATAATGGGCCTCAGTTTTCTGGTCAAGCCTTCACCTCCTTTGCTGCTGCGTACGGGTTCAGACACATCACCAGCAGCCCAAGGTTTCCACAGAGTAATGGTGAAGCAGAAAGGGCAGTCCAGACTATGAAAAACCTCCTGAAAAAAGCGAGCGACCCCTACCTGGCTCTACTCGCCTACCGAGCCACACCCCTTCAGAGTGGGTACAGCCCGGCCCAGCTCCTCATGGGCCGACGTCTGCGCACCACGGTGCCAGTGCTGCCCTCTCGACTGGTCCCTACACTGCCGGACAGCGACGCGTTCGCGCAGAAAGAGGAGGTGAAAGGGAGGTCGGATGCGGTAAACTACAACCGGCGACACCGTGCAAGACCCCTCTGTGACCTGTCTTCGGGAGAGCAGGTATGGGTCACGGATGCTAAGACGTCGGGAACTGTGCTCCGAAACCACTCTACTCCGAGGTCCTACCTGGTGGGCCTGCCCCAGGGGGTGGTGAGACGCAACCGACAGCATCTGATACCCCTACACACACCTACACAAGACAGGGGCTCCCCGCCGCAGCAACAAGCCCCGGAGCCGGCCCCAGACCCGACCCCTGGGCAGGCTCCCATGTCACCTGCAGTCGGAACACAGGCCCCACCTGCAGAGACTCCCACGCTCAGAACAAGGGGGGGGAGAGCAGTGGTTAAACCTAGGAGGTTTGACATGTAACTGAGAAATGTGGACAAGTGTTTGTATAAGTGTTTACCCTAAAAAAAAAAAAAAAAAAAAAAAAAGGAGTATATGGGTAATGTTACTGTTGTATTTAAGGAAAAGTTATTCCATGTTACGTTGGATGGGGTCTAGTTTGAGCACTTTTAGTAGCCCTGTTAGTTTGGAGATTTATGGATCAAACCGCTATAGTAACGTATGTTCAGGATTTACACAGGGACAGACCTTTACAACAAAAGAGGCAGAATAATCCTCTAAGGTCTGACGAGGCAAAGGCAGTCTACCCTTTGTCTCTAGAAAGGGGAGATGTGGTGTTATGTTAATATATGGTGTGACGCTTATGCTGTAGACCAATGGGAATGAGTTGGGGATACAGGGGAGAGCATGCGCGGTGGGAAAGCGGGCAGAGTGGAATGAATGGTGGAACTGGATGGTTAATAAAGTACGTGGTATATAGTTAACAGTTGTCTCACGCGTTTACTTACGAAACACGACAGAACCTGTGAGTCTGCTGCATTGACATGACCTGTGATGTGCTGCTTAGTTAAGTTCATCCTGTTTCAGCTGATATCTGCTTCTTAAAAACTGTTGTCATTAAAGAATATTTTTGCTGTTTTATATAAAATGCTATACATGTCTTTGATAAAATGGTGGCTGTAGCTTACAAACTGTGACAAAGCCACATTGATGTACTGTGTTGTTGTTGTACACTAATAGCCTACCCTAAATGTTTTTTTTAAAAGTGTTTTTCTGTTATTATTTTCCTATGGTTGTGATATATATAATGTCTTCTTGTTTTGGGGTACTGTCTCTTTAAATGAGCTGTCAACGCGCTCTGGCGCAGGTGAAGAGACTTGTGTTAATGAAGGTGGAGATTCACCAGGAGAGAGAGGGGGGGGAGACAGAGAGAGAGAGGAGAGCTGGAGAAGAAGTGTTTGTTCTAGACAGTCCCGGTCGGCTATATATATATATGAATGTGTTGCTGTAAGCTTGGAACAAAAGATAGATAAAACGTTCGCATCGCGTTGGAGAGAGGGACTCACGCTGTGGGATATACTTTTTCCAAGGATTATTTTTGTTTGAATCTACCGCGCCGCTGAGGACGGACCACTTCAATCAGGTGAGCCAATATGATCCATAATCCATCTGCGTGTTTGTTTGAGAGGACGAGCGTTTGTCTCAATGACTATTGGGGATTAGACTTTTTTGCCTCGGGGGATTCAAGGAACGGACTTGAACGAATCATTTAGAGCAGTGGTTCCCAACCTTTTTTGTCTTGTGTACCCCTTGAGCTGTTTTGCCATGCCAGAAGTACCCCCTCACTCATGCGTGTTGATTATTTCCCAAACATTTCAATTAAACTCTAACTTGCAAATATAACATTTATTACTGACACACAGAGAGCAAAACCTCTTCTCATGTCTCCAAAACTCTAAACACATTTTCTGCTTTACACACATGTTGCTATTCAAAATGGCACTTTTTAAATGCACTGAACACGGTTTTCTGCACACAACAATCTGACATAAAGTCACATGTTTGCCATTTCAAAACATTGCCATTCAAAATTAGACTACATGAGCTAATTGGCCAATACATGTGCCACCTGGCCACCTCAATGGTTAATTGTTACCACTTCAATCAGGAAAACCCCTAACCCTTTCTCCTGCTCCTCTTTGGCTTCTGTCTGAGGTGCAGTGATGCCATCCTTTTCTCATCCGTCTTGACTGATGGGGAGAGGAAACAGACAAGATAAGACAGGATAAAACTTATCACACACACACACACACACACACACACACACACACACACACACACACACACACACACACACACACAGAGAGAGAGAACACATTCAAGACATTATGATTATCACAAATTCCCTCTCAGGGACAAGAGCTAATTGAACCAGAATATCATCACAAGTGTCAGTTGCACTTGCAATACAGCCACCCCCCCACACACACACACACACACACACACACACACACACACACACACACACACACACACACACACACACACACACACACACACACACACACACACACTTAAACTTCTTATCTAACTCTACTGATTATTAATGAAAATCATTTGAACCACTCCCCTTTAATACATAGATATTTACACCATTGTGAAAAATATTCTGACTCACCCAGTAGCAGTTGCAATTCTTTTTTTCATCAGTTGAGCTTTAATGAGACACTTGAGGTTGCTTCTCTTTTATAATGAATGAATGAATGAATGGTCTTTATTGTCATTGCTATAGTACAGGTACCAAACAACGAAATTTAGGAGGGGTGGCTCCCCTGGTGCTAGGAAAGAAAACAAAAACAAGAAGGGAAAGGAGCTGGTTTACATAAATAAAGGCTATGTGCACTATCCACTATACTATACTGTACAGATAAAACGACTAGGGTTGTCATATTGCACATAGTGTTATTGCACATTCATTTAAAGTGTCGCAGTTTGCAGGCTTGAAATGTACACATTTGTGCCTCAGCACTACACCTGATTTTTTCAATCCAGCAGCTGCCATCAATCCGTCCAGACTGTCCAGGGCCCAGAACCTAGGTCTTTGCTGTGTTCAGGGCCTGGATGGCCCTGGGGTAGAAGCTGAGCTTCAGTCTGTTTGTCCTTGCGGCCATGGTCCTGTACCGCCTTTTCGAGGGCAGCCGGGCAAAGTGTTCGTACCCAGGGTGGGTTGGGTCTCTGGAGATCTTGGAGGCCTTCCTGAGGCAGCGTGTGTTGTACAGCTCTTCCAGAGAGGGGAGGGGGGCGCCGGTGATCTTCTGGGCTGTTCTCACTACTCTCTGTAGCGCAGTTCTCTCTGGCCTCTTTCACACCGGCAGTTCCGAACGCCGGTTCGCGTTCGCGTGCCGAAACCTCAGAACGTTGGCGCTGTCTAGCGAATGAGCCCGCGTTCATACCAGTGTATCGTTCGTGGCTCGTTCGCCAGACAGCGCCAACGTTCGGAGGTTTCGGCACGCGAACGCGAACCGGCGTTCGGAACTGCCGGTGTGTAAGCCCTATCTGCGGTTGTGCAGCTGGAGAACCAGTTGCAGATGCAGTAGGTGAGGATGCTCTCCACTGCAGAAGGCCACCAGTATCTCCTGCTTGTTGTGTTCCTTCCTGAGGACTCTCAGGAAGTAGAGCCGCTGTTGTGCCTTCTTGATGGTGGCTGCTGTGTTGTTCTTCCAGGACAGGTCATCCTGTATGTGCACCCCCAGGAATCAGAGGGTTGAGACTCTCTCCACGCTCTCTCCGTCGATGAGCAGGGGCTGGACCTCAGATTTTTTCTTCCTGAAGTCCACGATGATTTCCTGGGTCTTTGACTGGTTCAGCAGCAGGTTGTTAACCTTGCACAGCTTGCTCAGCTGCTCTACCTCATCCCTGTACGCCGCCTCGTCCCCCCCTGAGATGCAGCCCACCACGGTGGTGTCGTCTGCAAACTTTACGATGGAGTTGCTGGGGTGGACGGGGGTGAAGTCGTAGGTGTAGAGGTTGTAGAGGATGGGGCTTAGCACGCAGCCCTGGGGGGACCCAGTGCTGAGTCTGAGGGCTGTGGAGGTGTGGGAGCCCACCCGCACCCTCTGGGGGCGGTCGGACAGGAAGTCCTTGATCCATGCAGAGTGTGATAGTCCCAGGTCTAGTAATTTGGTCACTAGCCTGTCTGGAAGCTTTGACAGTTCTGGAGGCAGTGTGGCAACAGCAGTCACCAGGCTGCTCTCCACACTCAGTCTGTTCCTTGGCTTGGTTTTGATGTGGGTCAAAGCTGAGAAGGTCACTTCACACATATATGTAGATCCAAAAGGCAAAAGTTCATTCAATGCACACTTTCCCAGCACTGGATATTCCTTTTCAACATCACACCAAAACTCTGTTAATGACTTGTCAGCATGTGCCATCTTCAACCCACGATCAGAGGACATGTCCATCAGATTTTCCTGCAGGCTTGCAGGAAGGCTGCTGCTGCTCCTGTCATTCACTCTGAATGGGTTCCTCACCCAGTCCAGTTTTTCTGACTTTGTTTCAATGTCATGAAAGTACTGGTTGAAGTCAGTGTCAAGTTTGGACAGATGTGCTTTAACTATTTTCACCACAGGACCTCTGTCAGCATCAGTGGTGGCGAGATGGCCATCAAGCAGTGGGAAACAGCTCACATCTCCATCCTTACATTTCCTCTCCCATAATTTAACCTTCTTTATCAATCCATTCACTTTGTCATACATGTTAAGGATGTGTGAGTACTTGCCCTGAAGTGAAAGGTTGAGCTCATTCAGCTTAGTGAAGACATCAGCAAGATATGCCAGCTGCGCAACCGACACTGCATCCTCAAACAGGGCTGCAAGAGGAAGGTCGTTTTCTGTCAGGAAAGCAAACACCTCGTTGCGCAATTCATAGAGCCGCAGCAGCGTTTTGCCACGAGACAGCCAGCGAACGTCTGTGTGAAGCTGCTCATGCTCTGACCCGCTGCCATGACAGAGTTTGACCCTAACCCTAACCCAGCGAACGTCTGTGTGAAGCAGTAGCTGCTCATGCTCTGACCCGCTGCCATGACAAAGAGTTTGAAACAGTCTGTGGTTCATTGGCCGGGACTGAATGAAGTTAATCACCTTAACTGCGTCATCCATAACTGCACTTAACTCGGGGCTCATCCTTTTGCTGGCGAGTGCCTCCCGGTGAATAATACAGTGCATCCACTTAATTTCGGGGTTCACCTTCATCACACGCCCAAGCAGCCCACGCACCTTACCCGTCATTGCTGCCGCTCCATCGGTACAGATGTGACTGCAGCATTTCCACTCCAGATCGTTGTCTTTGAAGAAGCTGTCAATAATCAGAAATATTTCCTCGCCAGTTGTCTTTCCTGGCAGCGTCTTGCAAAACAAGATATGCTCATTTATGTCCGACTCTTCTTTATAACGCACAAAAGCCAGCAGCTGAGCCTCCCCACTAACGTCGGTCATTTCATCTAATTGCAAAGCGAACTGACCTGCTTGCTTCATTTTATCCACCACTTGTCCGACAATATTTATGGACATATCATCAATCCGACGGGAGACGGTATTGTTTGATAATGGTACCAACTTGAGCGCGTCAGCTGCTTTGTTGTCCAGCATAGTTTTAGCCAAAATCAGATCTTCGGCGGTTGAATGTGTTTTTTTTTTTACTTAGCCACCAGTAATGAAACAGCATAGGACGCCTCCAGTGCTTTGCTTGACACACTTGCCGCTTTCTTCAGTGTAGCCTGACTTGACTTGAACTCTGACAGTTTTCGCTTGAAAAAGTCGTCAGTTTTACCAACAGTTGCTAGGTGTTTGGTGCTCTGGTGTCGCTGTAAATGGGATGGCTTCATTGAATTATTAGCCAGGTCTTCGCCGCAGAAAAAGCACTGTGGCTGTGGTGGATCAGCCGATGTACATGTAAATCCCCACAAAACATGTGTTTCCAAATAATAGCGGGGTCCTTTTTTTTTTTCTTCTCTGATCTGACCGTCTGATCTGCCTCTGATCTAACCCTCTGATCTGCCTCTGATCTAACCGTCTGATCTGCCTCTGATCTGACCGTGACTGTAGCTGGTCGTTTTAGCCATCTGTCCATCTTTGCGGTAGGTTGCCAACTGACAGGCCTAGCTGACTATCGCGCGAAAATGATCGTGAACGTGATTTAAATGTGACGTGACTACCACTTGTGTTACAGTCATCACCTGTCGGGGAGGAACTTAAGTTGCAGCGTACCATTTTAACAACAGGTTTATGAAACGACTATATTTAATTATTTTTTTGGAAAGGGAAATAAATTATAATTCCAAATCTTTCCACGTACCCCCTGCAATCCCCTCACATACCCCTAGGGGTCCGCGTACCCCCGGTTGGGAACCACTGAGAGAGGAGTGAACTTGGGACTCGTTTAAAGAGGAGTGAACTTGTTTAATGAATGGACTGTGGAAATAAGAAACATCCTAAACTCCTGTATTCATTTTGAAGCACCTACTTTATAATTCTTGAGAAATTCTGTTTATTATTATTATTATTGAAGGAGTGAAGTGAATGTATTATTCCTTGGTATTTCATTTGTTCTTTATTGTGTGTGCTTGAAACCCTAAAGATGGTTTAATACATATATTATTTACATTGAAGTTACGGGGTCTGTCTTGCCTTTTTTGTATATCGTACATACTGTACTTGAAGACCCTTTGTGGTTGTTCTGTTTATACCTTTTTTGTGTGATAACACAACTGTTTCCCATAAGTAGGAGGGGGAGTTGTTATAAAACCTTCTATATGGCGATCATGTGATGGGTTTTGACTTCTAACAACTGTCTACTTTGTATCCTTGTCAGATCTGGCCCGTCTCTGAAGAAGGGTAAAAACAGAGTTCTACGGTGTCCATGAGGTAATGGACAACAGCTGAACCATTCAGATTCCCAGATTGATCCTGTGTTTACTCTGTCAAATCAGTGGAAGACGTGTGTGTGTTTGTCTCCAGCGGGCTGCAGGCTGCAACAGGCCCATGAGGTGAGCCATGTGGAAGTGGACGGCTGTGGTGACGCACAGTCGGCAGCAGAGGGCGCTGTTCTGGAGCTGTTTGAGTATGACGACCTCAAGACCAAGAACAAGACCAGTGACCACACAACTACATGGCAGGTAGAGACACTGATACACACACACACAGGAGGAACATCCACATGCAGTGATTTGATTTGGATCTCTTTCAGCCCTATTGGGTTACTCTTCCAAGAGTCCATAGCATAAAAACATTTAATACAAATAACAGAAACATAATACATTATACAATTATGAAAAAACCCACATTCGACACATTCACACACATTGATGGTATACACACAACACAACCTATTGGTAATAATGCATATATGCCGTACCACCTTGCAATCTAGTTACAATACATCCACTTCAGTATACCATAAACATATAATAATAGTGGTCTTCAATTCAGATTACCTAAATAACATAGCAGTACATTGTCAATACAAATATTACAAATATATATACAGTTTCCTATGCCTAATGTACCTTGACAAATACCTATACCCCCACTTTACATGATCATACTGAGCCATACTTTACTTCCAATGTTCTTTAAAAGTGCATTTGTTGAATTTTTTTTTTAATAAGCACCTAATGGAAACCGGTAAAGCATTCCACAGCTTGACAGCACGATAAGAAAACATTCTTTTACCAGTTACAAGCCTAGTTCTGCGTAGTACATAACCATTTGTGTTAGCTGCTCTTGTGTTTAACCAAGTGTCTCTTTCACCTGCTGGAACCTGCTTTTCTCAAAACACAATTCTGTCCTGTGTTTTATTCTTTGTGTTCACTGTACTGAGGTGTGGGATGGGATGAGAGAGAAGACTCACACACATACTTTCACTCACTCACACACACTGTTGGACTTCATTGCATATAACAGAAGTTGGATCCAATATAATGGCAAAGTCATATCATTAAGGTCAATGGAGAAGTCATACCTTAAAGTTGTACTTTAGATACCCAAACTATGATCCTGGACTTGATACCATGATGTGGGATGTCCCATAATGCACTTTGGCAAAGTTTATAGGTTTATAAGTGTATACCATAATATTGGACTTCATGCTAAATTCATATTACAGAAGCTGGACTGCTTGATTGTAGGGTTAGAAAAAACAAAATCAAAATTTAAAATCAACAATAATTACCCACAATGATGTTGGACTTCATTGCATATAACAGAAGTCGGATCCGATATAGAAGTTGGATCCAATATAATGGCAAGAAAAAGCTAAATCAAAAACAACCCTAACCCCCCTCCTGAGTGAGCTAGAGGTCTGATTTTCACATATGTCGAACATCTTGGTGAGACAAGTGTTTACCCAACGTTTCGGCTTGATCGGCCATTCGTGGCCCAAACGAATTCATAACTCCCCTCCTGAGTGAGCTAGAGGTCTGGTTTTCACATATGTCGAACATCTCGGTGAGACTAGTGTTTACCCAACGTTTCGGCTTGATCGGCCATTCGTGGCCCAAACGAATTCATAACTCCTCTCCTGAGTGAGCTAGAGGTCTGGTTTTCACATGTCGAACATCTTGATGAGACAAGTGTTTACCCAACATTTCGGCTTGATCGGCCATTCGTGGCCCAAACGGGGAGCTTTGAAGTAAGTGCGAAATCACGATTGATCCCAAACTTTAGATTCAGACTCAGTACGCCAGAAGATTCCACCTGTGCGAGAGCCAGAACTCTAGCTCACTCAGGAGGGGAGTTATAAAGGTTAGGGTGGTTAGGGCCTTCTACCATAGTATTGGACTTGATAACATGATGTGGGATGTCCCATAATGCACTTTGGCAAAGTTTATAGGTTAGGGTGGTTAGGGCCTTCTACCATAGTATTGGACTTGATACCATGATGTGGGATGTCCCATAATGCACTTTGGCAAAGTTTTTAGGTTAGGGTGGTTAGGGCCTTCTACCATAGTATTGGACTTGATACCCTGATATGGGATGTCCCATAATGCACTTTGGCAAAGTTTTTAGGTTAGGGTGGTTAGGGCCTTATATAATCATATTTGTACTTCCATACCCTGATGTGGGATGTCCCATAATGCACTTTGGCAAAGTTTTTAGGTTTGGGTGGTTAGGGCCTTATATAATATTATTTGTACTTCCATACTCTGATGTGAAACCCCCCAGAAAGTCAAAGTCACCCGCCAAATGGACAGGTGGGGATACTGCCGAGAAAAAACTTTTGATAGGAAGGTCGGAAAGGGTTAATTTTAATGGCTAAATTACCGGCAGGCCGTGCCGAATCCGACGGTGTGCCATTATTATTATTACCATTATGATTTACCATTTAATCCATACCAAAAAGTTGGCCTCGCAAACCCTAGCAAACCAGGGTTAGGGTTAGGGTTATTCGCCCCAGCTCTGGCCGACATCTACATGGCAGAATGGGAGAGGACCATCCTCCCCCTCTGCCCTCTCAGACCATCACACTACCTCCGTTACTTAGACGACATTTGGGGCATTTGGCCCCACTCCAGAGAAGATTTTAAGGAATTCGCTTCTCTTCTAAATTCCCACCACCAATCTATTACCCTTAAATACAACCTTAATCCCATCTCCATCGATTTCCTAGACACCACGACTTTCAAAGGCCACAATTTCCCCCTAACAGGCAAACTAGACATCAAAGTTTTCTTTAAGGACACCGATACCCATGCCCTCCTCCACCGGACTAGCTTCCACCCCCCCCATACTTTCAGAGGCCTTGTAAAATCCCAACTACTTAGATTCCACCGCATTTGTACCCAACCCAGTGACTTTGAGAGTGCTTGTAATACCCTATTCGAGGTCCTCCGGACCAGGGGCTACACTCGTTCCCTCCTCCACAAAGCTAAGGTTTCTTTCCTTGAAACCCGTCCCAGCCAGGAGGGTACTATCCTACCCTTAGTCTCCACCTACAACAGTAGTACAGTCCTAATTAACAACTCCCTTAAACTCAACTTCGCTTCCACTTTGTCCAACTCTGACCCCTTCCAGAATTACAGAGTAGTCTCGGCCTATAAAAGGAACCCCAACCTCAGCAGTCTCCTGGTTCGCAGTAAACTTAGACCACTCAATCCCCAACCCGTAAAAAATCACTCCCACTTCAAACAATCTAGTTCAATTAGATCCAGATCAACACATTCTATTTTTCCCACCCCTTCTTCCCTGTCCTTACAGAGCCAAAACTGCATTTATGCCATCAAGTGCAGACTCTGTGGCCTTACATACGTGGGTGAAACGAGTAACTCCCTTAACACCCGGCTAAACCAACACCTTTACAATATAACACACCACCTAAAATCTGACACCTTACTGGTACAACACTTCGTCCTGCATGATATCAGCTTCCTCACCCTAATGGGCTTGGACCACAACCCCACATGGACCCGCCCCCAGAGACAGAACAGGGAGAGATCTTGGATCGGTCGTCTCCAGACACTCTCTCCTTTGGGCCTCAATGAGCTTTGAATTAGGGTAGAATACTACTCTCCCACTAGTACGGATAACTATTTTCTCACCAACTCTCCCCTTTCTCATTTCTTCTCTCCACAGACCCAACACCACCATGGCCTGGAAGACCAGTATGGGCAAACCTCCCCCTTACTACCGGCCCCCCACCCCTAAACCTTCCCCCACAGGACCATATGTCCGCCCCTTCCGGGGGCTCCCGGAAGCGAGGGGATACCCCCTACACCCCTACGCCTCAACCCGCTCCCGTCCACAAACAGGACCCCTGTACCTCCCTCCCCCTCCCTATAGACACGACCAACACCTACTCCCCACCTTAGAAAAACCCCCCCCTCCCCTGATGACTATCACCCTCCCCCCAGGTCCCCTCCCTACCCTAACACCCCCTTTGCCCCACAGTGACACTCCACTACAAGACACCAGCCCGCCCCCTCCTACCAGACCAGCAGCCCCGACCCCTCGTGACGTCAGATCTGACAAATCCTCCCCTAGACCCCTCTACCCTCCTCCCCCTCCTCCCACACAAAACCAACACCTACCCCCCGTCATAACGGGACCCCCCATTCCCTTGATGGACATCACCTTTCCCCCAGACCTCCTAATGACCCTAACAACCCGTTGGCCCCACAGGGACACTCAGCCACAAGGCATCGTCCGGCCCTTCCCCACCATACCAGCAGTCCCGACCCGTGGGAACGCCAGATATGACGAGCCCTCTCCAAGACCCCCTTACCCCTCTCCCCTTCCGCCCACACACGACCAACACCTATCCCCCACCAGGATAAAACTCCCCCTCCCTCTGTTGGACATCACCTCCTCCCCAGGGCCCCTCTCTACCCCAATACCTGACTGGCCCCACAGTGACACCCTGACTTACGATACGGCTGCCCCAGCACACTCCACCATACCAACAGCCCCGACCCTATTGTTGGCCGGACGTCACAAACCCTCTCCCTACCACCGACCCCAAACCAAACGACCCCATCCCGAACAACCTCATGACCGCACCCCCCAGGTACCCCCAGCAAGGAACCCCCTATCCCATCCCCACCCTTCTACCCGTTCCCAATACCCCAAGGTCCCACGCCTACCCACCCCACTAACAAAACCGTCCTATCCCCCTCCCCCTTCCCATACACCCACCTCCAAAAGGAAAAACCCAAATCCCCTCCCTGCTGAACATCACTTTCCCCCTAGGCTTCCATCCTACCCTAACACCCCGTACGACACACAACCCTAGCACCAGCACGATCAAGGACAAACCCACCCGACCAACCGACCCTAGGCTCACGGCACCCCACACCATACACGACCATCATGGTGATAAAACCTCTTGGACCCTCCACCCCACACATAAGACCATCATCATGGGGGACTCTAACCTTAAGAGACTCCCCCATATCCGAGATAATAACATCCAGGTTGACACCTACCCGGGCGCCAGGCTTAACCACGCAACCTCTATCCTCTCTGGAATTCCCCGACCCCTCCCGGAGGTCAAGAGAGTAATTCTCTCTCTATGGTCGACATGGCTAAATTTAAATTCCCAAGGGCGACCATCCTTGTCCCCTCAATCAACTTCTCTATTGGCCTACCCGAAGACCAGAAGGTCAGACTATCCAACCTTAATATCTCCATTGAGGCCATCAACCACATCCCCAGACTCTCCCCACAGGACTTCCACACCTCCCCAGACCTAATCCACTGGACTCCCCCCACAGGAACCAAGATTTGGGCTCTCTGGCAAGGCTCCTTGCACCAAGGGCCCCCCTCAGTATAAGACCCGGTTAATAGCATCCCTAACCCCTACCACCCGGTTATGGGTCTTTGAAAGCTATTCCACCGCCAAAGCCTCCAGACCCTCCTTGGCACCAATCCCGATAGCATAACTCCCCGAAGCCCCCGGTTACCACTACCTTCCAAACAAAAACATAAAAAAAAACAAAAAAAACAAAACCTCCCCCCACCCCCGTACCTTTCTCTTATCACCATCCACCTTTGACCTACCACCCCTCCCTTATTACCCATGACTTATCCCGTACCACCTTTCCCCTTGTACCCAGGACCCACCACCGACTATCCTCCTATACGGGTATCCCCGACTTACCTCTTGCTTCTCCTTACCCCCCACTCTCTACCTCTTATCAATTACCCAACACCCTTTACTTTGCTGACCATGTCTACTTTTAGAACTAACATTACCCTCAACACCACTAATTTTACCCGAGGGTCAATATTAGGACCATCAATATGATTTTCCCTTTATTTTAGTCTTTCCATACACCATCTAGACTACCAGTATCCCCTCTCCCATTACCCTAGCCATTTATATCTATATATTTTTATCACCACCAACATTACTATCTTTTTCCTTATTAGTATAACATTTTCTTCATCTTTAGACTCATCTCCACTACTTAGTTTTTAGGTTCGTTGTCCATATCAACCTCAAGATTTTCTTTAGCATTATCCTTGCTATCTCCATTATTATTATCCTTATCATTATTATTCCCATCACCACTACCCCATTAGTCTTATTACTATTATTACCTTTATTATCTACATCAGCAATTTTTATCTTCCTCCATATCAACCTCACTTATTATTACGAGTATTATCATTTTTAGTATCAGTATAATTTCATTATCCTTCCTTTTATTATCATTATTATCATTACTAGTATTACCCTTATCCTTTATATTAGTATCACTGTTGACCCCGGATGACTACGAGTCCCTCCCACAAGGTATTGGCTAATACCGAGGTTACAAATGATGATGGGTCCTACAATCACTTAAGATTTTCTAATCACAAGTGATGACCCGTTCTGAGTACTCTCTTTTTACCTCGTATGGCCTACCCTTGTTACAGTGTTCTCCGGGTTACTAATAGTCTTCTAGACCCCCCTTAATGGATCAGCTATTTTTACGGTTCTTCAATAAGAACCATCCTTCTAGATCTCCCATTAACCCCATGAACGGCACCCCATTAGTTACCACCCCAGTCTCTTACTTTGCCCACCCCTCCAATAGATATTACCATCACATAACATAGAGCCAGAACCGTCTCAACTCAGTACCACTCTCTGCAACTCTCTGCAAAACAAACCCCCCCCCCCCCCCCCAGGACCCGACCTTACTGGTATCTTTGATCTTAACAAGCCTGGTCCCCTCCTGACTAACTAGAAGTATTTCAACTCACCTCCTCTCAGAACACTCCCAAAACTAGCCCTTAATTTTCCTTCCATTTCTTTACAAAAACATTTCTCCCTTTTAACAGGACATCGTTTGTATTTTCTACCCACAAAAAGTTTGTTACCCCGTGTCTTCATTCAGTTCCACCCCTGACTTGGTTCCAAACTGGACCTCCTATACAATTTTATGGAATTGCACTGTCACTACCAATTTTACCCACCAGAGTGCGACATCTCCCCCAAAAAGATAAAACTCTGACGTCAGCGAGGGCCCGCCCCCAGAGGATATCACGCGCGACAGGCATGGCTCACACAGCTGAAATCAATCTCCTAATTAGGTCAGCGAGGGCCCGCCCCCAGAGGATATCACGCGCGACAGGCATGGCTCACACAGCTGAAATCAATCTCCTAATTACCCAGCAGGCATCTCACCTGTATAAAAGGGCTCCCCCTTAGTAGAGACGGCCCTTCCGACCGAACACACCGAGCGAACACACCGAGCGAACACACCGAGAGATTAACACGCACCTACCATAGCACTCCATCGACTTATTGCATACACCTGAATCACTGACGGTAAGATCATTTCTTCCCCCCACCTCCTCTCTCTCCTTCCCCATCCGTATTTTTAGCTGCTTGCTTGGTCAACGACCACCACGACGAATCCTTTTCCGTTTGTTTGTCGGTAACTACCTCCTTCCTCTCTCCCCCTATTTTAGGTACTTTCAAGCGGCAGGTGGACCTGACGGCTAACATTACTAGCGCTGGGCCTGGTGGTTTTATTTGTGAGCGGGGCCCCCTCCCTCTAAATAGGCGTTCGCTGGGCTAACTACTAGCTTTACTAGCGCTTGGCTTTGTCCTTCGCTGGCCGTCCCCGGCCTCCGTCCTCGACTGGGCGTTTGCACAGGTAGCCACCAGCTAAGCTAACACGCGGTCTGGCTCTCTTCTTACATTCGACCCCCCTCCCCTTCACTAGTGGTTTACCTGATTAGACATCAGCTAGGCTAACACGCGGTCTGGCCCCAGGTAGGCCTTCGACCTTCTCTTTCTAACAGGTGTCCGCCTGTTCAGCCACTAACTAAGCTTACACTCGGTCTAGTCCTTGGTTTTTTCGGCCTCCACCTACCACTGGGCTTTTGCTCATAATACTACCAACTAAGCTAACATACGATCTGGCCCCTTTTTTGTTTTTCGACCCCCTTCCCTCCACCAGTCGTCCACCTGTCTAGCGACCGGCTAGTCTTACACACGGTCGGGCCTTAGAGCTACCTAATTAGCCATCAGCTAGGCTAACACGCGGTCTGGCCCCGGGTAGGCCGTCGACCTTCTCATTCTAATAGGTGTCCGCCTGTTAAGCCACTAACTAAGCTAACACTCGGTCTGGTCCTCGGTCTTTTCGTCCTCCACCCCCTACTAGGCCTTTGTTCATACAACTACCATCTAAGCCAACACTTGATCTGGCCCCCTGTTCGGTTTCGACCCCCTTCTCTCCATTAGTCGTCCACCTGCTCAGCGATTGGTTAGGCTAACACACGATCGGGCCCTAGAGCTACACTCGACCTCCCCATCCTATCTGGTACCCTTATGATGAGCGATTAGCTAGGCTAACACGCGCTTGGTCCTTGTCCCTTCTCGACCTCCCTATTCTACTAGGCGTTTCCAGAGGACAGCTACGGGTTAGACCAACACGCGAACTGATCTTCTGGTTTTAATCGACCCCCCTCCTTTTATCAGGGCCCCACCTGGTTAGCCTCCTACTAGGCTAACATGCGGTCGGTTCTCCGTGTTACACTCGACCTCCTTCCCCCACTAGGACCTACATGGTATATTACCATCTAGGTTAACACTCGGTTTTAATCCTTGTTTGTCCCTAAGGCTTGTCCCCCTTTTTCCTTTTTTTTCCCCCTCCCCCCTAACAAAAATACAATCCTTTATGCCCATAACAGACACACAGCTACGTGTAACAGACCCAACCAGCGACGGGCAGTTACCACCTAGCGGGACCCCCGCAAACCACCTCTCTGAACAGCGCCGACCACAGGTGAAAACAACCCCTCCCAAAAAAACAAACCCCCCCCCCCCCCTCTCTCTCCCCCTAGGTTAAGACTCTACAAGACTCTACAATCTCAGGCTCTGGCTGGGGTGGTCCAGCTGGCCCCAGCGGCACCCTGACCAGGGGGTAAGTACTAGCCACACTAGGTCCCACTTGGGACAGCACGTAGTGTGGTGGTACACGGCATTGGTACCTTAAATTATAGCCCAGTCTTCTATGGAGCTTAGCTCCACCCATGCAACACTCCACCTTACCGCACCACACCCGTAAGAAGAACCCTCCCCATTTGGGGTAGTCTCTTTTCAGGACCCCCCGCTTTGGAATGGTAGGGGGGTGGGTGGGAAAGGGGGAAAGAGGGTTAGGGTTAGGGTTAGGGTTAGGGTGGGTTAGGGTTAGGGTTAGGGTTAGGGGTAGGGGTAGGGGTAGGGTTAGGGTTAGGGTTAGGGTTGGGGTTGGGGTTGGGGTTGGGGTTGGGGTTAGGCTTAGGGCCAGGGTTCGGGCCAGGCCTAGGGTTAGGGTCAGGCCTAGGGCCAGGGTTGTGGTCTGAAATCAGGTTAGGGCCAGAATCATAATGGGGGTTGTCAGGAATGAGGTTAGGGTCAGGGCCGAGGCCAGGGTCAGGGCCCAGGTTGGGCCGCAACAGCTCCGGCCACTCCACAAGGTTCAACCGAGCCCCACTGCCCTCTCCCTGCACAGTGGGCTCATGATCACTCCCCACGAGCGATGTCAGAGTTGCAATAGACAGGCTAGTTAGCCTATTTTTGTATCTTGCCTTGCCATATGCAATGGCTTTATCTAGTGCAACCTGCTCAAATGGGGAGATACCCTGAAGTCCCGATGCCAAAACCAAATCATAATGCTCTTTAAGGATTTGCAGGTTATTCTGCATCCACAAATCCGTATTGAGCTTCACTTTTCTTGATGTTTCTAGGTTTGGTGATGATGGTTTGATGAATTGTGTGAGTTTTTGCACTTGTTTCATCATTCCCACCGGGAATCTTTCTGACCTTTCTGCCCTTTCCACCACCTCAGCATGGTGTACTGCCTGGAGTAGTTTGAAATATCTTTTCTCCAGTCTCATCACAGGCACCTCTGGCCCTCTACCAAGACCCGACCACACCGCCCCAACACTAGAGCCATCCGGCCTCATGCTTTCCCAATAGGGAAAGTAGACTAAAGCCGTTGGTTAAGTCACTCAAGAAGTGCTTAAAAATAAACAAACTAAGTGCTTTTTGAACTAAGAAATTAAGGGAATGGGAGACAAACCAAACACAAGACAATAAAAGTTCCTAATGACACATACTCTATTTCTCCCAGCTAAATTGGTCAATAAAAAATGTTCGGGGGTTTCGATCAACAAAACCCTTAACTGGTTCTCAATACTATTTTCCCAGGTTATTCCTGTGGCCCGGTATGGGAGACGGCCAACCCACTACCCACACTGTGCAAAACAACCACACTCTGTGCTCCTAATGATGTTCAATCAACAACACACGTGTATCAGGTGAGTCTGTTTTCACTGCACACAAGAAACCACAAAACACCCAAAAATAAGGGGTCTGCTTGGCCCAACCGGGCCCAGGTTTTCCCTGGGATCCAGTATTGAGTTTAACCAGAATAATCTACCAAACTGGAGATCTAGAGCACATAAAAGATTTAAAAACAACCACAGGTTGATTTTAGGTCTACTCAGACCTTCAACAAAGATTTAGAAACAACCACAGGTTGATTTTGTTAAAAGTTGTGTCGAAGGACTTTAAAAGGTTTAAAACAATAAAATAGAGCTCCTGACAGTTTCGGCACACTGTGCCTTCATCAGAGGAAGTAACAGAATGACAAAAAAACACTCATATATATAGAGAGGAAACAAGGGGGGAGGGGCTACACTAATTGCTGTGCTAATTGCTACAGGTGTAAGTGCTTTGTCTGGTGATTAGGGGCTACACTAATTGCTGCGCTAATTGCTACAGGTGTAAGTGCTTTGTCTGGTGATTCAATTTCAAGAAAATGTTTTTTCAGGACAAAGGCCTAATATTCAAAAGCCGGTAATCTCTTTTTCCAATAATATGATAACGTGTTACCCGCCCAAACACATTCCCCAATAAGGCAGGTTTCCCTGGGAGATATCCCACAATTTTTCCACTTTTTCAGGTTTTTGAAAATTGTTTATTAGTTGAAACTTGTCTCCCCCAAAGGGAATTTTAACATGTATTACATATTTTTATGATCAGTGTTCAACTTCTGAAAGTAGATAAGTCGATTGTGGCACTGGCTGGTTAGGTTAGGGGAATAAGAGGCCCTGCTTGCCCGAAGGCTCGCAGAATGCACGGGCACACTAATCTTTTAGTTTTTTTCTCTACTTTCAGATCTTTGTTCAGATTATGTCGTCGACCATCCATAATTCAAGACTCAAGGATCTCCGGCTTCAGAACTTCAGTACGTATCCAGGTAAGCACCCAATTTAACTGTATTTTTTATTTTATTTTTAAACTTTTTTCAGGTTCTATCAGATCACAGGTAAGTGTTTTTTTCCTTTACAGATTTTTTTCAGGACTGGACTACATATTAAATGAGAGGTAAGTTTTTATATTTCATTTAAACCACTGGGTGAAATTGTGTTTAGTTCTTTAATCCAGTGTCTTTCCCTCATCATTCTCTGTCTTTTTGACCAACAGGTTCCAGATTCCAGGCCTACAATCAGGAGATTCTCCCTACCATGATCTCTAAAATGTTCGTACAGTAGGGTGGATTCCTCAATCCGATTTATCCTGTAAAGGTGCTGTTTTAAACGTTCACAAAGTTTGTTCTTAGTTTCACCAATGTACCATTTAGAACAGACCCCACATTTTATTCCATATACCAGGTTTGAGGACTCCAAACCCAGAACATTCCAGATTGGAGCCCCTTTGTCTGTATATATGTTCGTAATGTATTTTGGTGTTTTTAAATGTCTTTTTAGTTTATTTTGTTTATCGCTTTTTAATGCTGCATGTACTAGCAAATCTTTTATATTTTTATTCCTCCTAAAGGCTGCAATAATTTTAAAACCCACCAACGGTTCGACGATATCTTGAGTCCTTTTAAAATTACTTTTAATCATTTTATTAAGTTCCATCGAGGATGGGGAGAACATGGAAACAAAAGGAATTATCCTGCAATTGTCCCCTTCTTTTGCAGGTCTATCCCCCCTGCTGAAATTTTGCTGGACCTCAGCTTTGATGGTCCGGAGGAAAGTTCTCCCATAACCCCTCGATCTGAGGACCTTGAAGAGGGTCCTCGTGGCTGACTCCACGTCCTCCTCTGCTGTGCAAATTCGCTTGAATCTGATAAGCTGTGATTTCACTATTCCCCTAAAAGTATGTTTGGGGTGATAGCTAGACTTGTGCAACAGCGCATGAGTATCTGTGGGTTTAAAATATACTCTTGTGCCCAGACTATAACTCCCCTCTCCTCTCTTAATAAACACCTCTGTATCCAAAAACTCGATTTTCTCAGGTTGAATATTGAATTTTACAGTGATTGCCTGATGATGCGTGTTTAGCACATTGATAAAAGCCTGGAAGTCCTCCCTTGTGTGGCTCCAGATGCCAAAAATATCGTCCAAATAACGGACATACAGTGCTGGGAGTTTCGGGCATTTGGGGAAGACAGTACGCTCCCAATCAGCCATATAAATATTGGCATACGCAGGGGCGAACTTCTTCCCCATAGCTGTCCCATGTACCTGAAGGAAACATCTGGAATCAAAGACAAAGTCGTTTCTAGTCAACCCTAACTCTAAGAGATGGAGAAGAGCCTCATCTGGTCTAGAAGGGTCTGGATGGTCGTTAAATAGCTCCCGCACCGCTTTGAGCCCCAATGGGGTCTCTATGTTTGTATACAGGGAGTCAATGTCGACCGAGAAAAGCATCGAACCAATAGGAACCTGGGTGTTTTTCAGTTTTTCCACAAATTCATATGTATCTTTAATGAAACTTTCATGAATTTGGGATAATGGATTTAAATAAAAATCTATGAATTCTGCTATTCGATAGGACTCGCTCCCACAATCGGACACAATCGGCCTTCCTGGGGGGACCTGATGTGGAACTGTCCAGGTCTCTGGATCCTTGTGGATCTTTGGCAAGAGATACAGTTGCCGTGGACGTGGCGGATCCTCCCCATACAGGTAAGTCATTTGTTTGGCCGATATAACTTTCTTTTCATACAGGTGAGACACCGTCGCTCTAATCTGTTTCTGGGTCTCCAGTTGCAGAGAGCCAGTTAAAGGTACGTAGTGTGTTCTATTTTCCAATTGTCTGTTAGCCTCTGTCAAATATTGATTTTTATCCATTATTACAATTTTAGAGCCCTTATCGGCAGGCTTAATAATTATATCCTGGTTCTTTTTTAATTTGTTCAATGCTTTTCTTTCCCCTTGTGACAGGTTACTTTCTTTTTCACAGGCCCAACGGATTCCCTCCAGGTGCCGCACATCTTCCCTGATCAATCCCTTAATAGGGTCCGAGATGGAATTCCAATCAGGTTCCCAATGAGAGGGATTGATGAACGGTTCCCTGGTGAAATCCGCGGTAAACCGGAAATGATCTAAGAGTTTCAAACGCCTGTGATACTTTGCTAAATCTCTTTGTAAATCTTCTCTGTCTGTTACAGATGGCGTAGGAATAAAGAAGAGGCCCCTCTCCAGCAGCATTTCCTCTTCTGTGGATAGTTCAAAGGTAAGTGAAAGATTTAAAATATTCGAAACATTTAAAATATTAGAATGGGGCTTGGTAAGTGTCCCAGGTCCCCCTCTTTTCAGTTTAACTGTAGCATCCATGCCTCTAACATTTTCTTGCCCGTAGCCGGGGTCCAATGTATCGGATCCCCCTCACAAACTTTGAAATCCCGGGCCTCTACCCCTCTCAGGGTCCTGTATGTGGACTCCACATAGGTGTTTAATTCTTCCAGGAGGGCCCGTACTGGGGCCTGCAACCTGGGTGAGTATTGTGTCAAAGCAAAAAACACCTCTGCCTGAGGGAAAGCCACTCTTGCCTTCGCCATCAGCTGTTGGAATTGCTTTTTCATGGTCGAGAGCAGGTTTCCCCCCAGACAGTTGTTTAATCCCACCACAAAGACCACTTTGTGAGTGGTAGGACTAGGGTTCAACTTGGTCAGAATATCCCTCAGATGGAAAATTTTGGCCCCCGGGAAACTGTCAACTTGGATCAGTGGATAGTTGAAGGGGGGGATTCTATTGAGATTCGAATCCCCCACTATCACCACTGGTTTTTTAATCTCAAGTTCCCACACCACACTTTTTTGGTATGTACTGCGGTGACCGAGCGGTCTGTCCAAGTTGGATGGAACCTCCACCCCCTCCTGCTCCGACCCCGAACTGGACAAGAGGCCGGACCCCTGACTGGCCGACACCCCAGAAACACCCAACATCTGCGAGTCCGACAGCAACACTGCCACATTGGTGAGGTTCCCCCTCACCTCCCCCCCCCTCCGCTCAGGTGAATCCCCCTCTGATTCCTCAGAGGCCCCCAGGTCGAAATTGAGGACCCAATCCCCCCCGACTCCTTCCTCCTCCACTGTGTCACCCCTCAAGACCTGAGCCACATGGACCCGCACTCCGGTGGGTCCTGTCGGTCCAGGTGGAGTTAGGGCTCGACCAGATCCCAGGTACGGGCCCAAGTTAGGGTCAGGTGTGAGGCCGAGAGAAGGGTTAAGGTCAGGGTTAGGGTTAGGCCCAAACTTAGGGTTAAGGTTAGGCTCAGGGTTAAGGTTAGGGTTAAGGTTAGGGTTAAGGTTAGGGTTAAGGTTAGGGTCAGGGTTAGGGTAAGGCCCAGGCTTAGGGTTAAGGTTAGGGCCGGGGTTAGGGTTAGGCCCAGGCCTAGGGTTAAGGTTAGGCTCAAGGTTAAGGTTAGGGTTAAGGTTAGGGTTAAGGTTAGGGTTAAGGTTAGGGTCAGGGTCAGGGCTAGGCCTAGGGTTAAGGTTAGGGTTAGGCCTAGGGTTAAGGTTAGGGCCAGGGCCAAGGTTAGGTTTAGGCCTAGGGTTAGGGTTAGGCCTAAGGTTAAGGTTAGGGTTAGGCTTAGGGCCAGGGTTCGGGCCAGGCCTAGGGTTAGGGTCAGGCCTAGGGCCAGGGTTGTGGTCTGAAATCAGGTTAGGGCCAGAATCATAATGGGGGTTGTCAGGAATGAGGTTAGGGTCAGGGCCGAGGCCAGGGTCAGGGCCCAGGTTGGGCCGCAACAGCTCCGGCCACTCCACAAGGTTCAACCGAGCCCCACTGCCCTCTCCCTGCACAGTGGGCTCATGATCACTCCCCACGAGCGATGTCAGAGTTGCAATAGACAGGCTAGTTAGCCTATTTTTGTATCTTGCCTTGCCATATGCAATGGCTTTATCTAGTGCAACCTGCTCAAATGGGGAGATACCCTGAAGTCCCGATGCCAAAACCAAATCATAATGCTCTTTAAGGATTTGCAGGTTATTCTGCATCCACAAATCCGTATTGAGCTTCACTTTTCTTGATGTTTCTAGGTTTGGTGATGATGGTTTGATGAATTGTGTGAGTTTTTGCACTTGTTTCATCATTCCCACCGGGAATCTTTCTGACCTTTCTGCCCTTTCCACCACCTCAGCATGGTGTACTGCCTGGAGTAGTTTGAAATATCTTTTCTCCAGTCTCATCACAGGCACCTCTGGCCCTCTACCAAGACCCGACCACACCGCCCCAACACTAGAGCCATCCGGCCTCATGCTTTCCCAATAGGGAAAGTAGACTAAAGCCGTTGGTTAAGTCACTCAAGAAGTGCTTAAAAATAAACAAACTAAGTGCTTTTTGAACTAAGAAATTAAGGGAATGGGAGACAAACCAAACACAAGACAATAAAAGTTCCTAATGACACATACTCTATTTCTCCCAGCTAAATTGGTCAATAAAAAATGTTCGGGGGTTTCGATCAACAAAACCCTTAACTGGTTCTCAATACTATTTTCCCAGGTTATTCCTGTGGCCCGGTATGGGAGACGGCCAACCCACTACCCACACTGTGCAAAACAACCACACTCTGTGCTCCTAATGATGTTCAATCAACAACACACGTGTATCAGGTGAGTCTGTTTTCACTGCACACAAGAAACCACAAAACACCCAAAAATAAGGGGTCTGCTTGGCCCAACCGGGCCCAGGTTTTCCCTGGGATCCAGTATTGAGTTTAACCAGAATAATCTACCAAACTGGAGATCTAGAGCACATAAAAGATTTAAAAACAACCACAGGTTGATTTTAGGTCTACTCAGACCTTCAACAAAGATTTAGAAACAACCACAGGTTGATTTTGTTAAAAGTTGTGTCGAAGGACTTTAAAAGGTTTAAAACAATAAAATAGAGCTCCTGACAGTTTCGGCACACTGTGCCTTCATCAGAGGAAGTAACAGAATGACAAAAAAACACTCATATATATAGAGAGGAAACAAGGGGGGAGGGGCTACACTAATTGCTGTGCTAATTGCTACAGGTGTAAGTGCTTTGTCTGGTGATTAGGGGCTACACTAATTGCTGCGCTAATTGCTACAGGTGTAAGTGCTTTGTCTGGTGATTCAATTTCAAGAAAATGTTTTTTCAGGACAAAGGCCTAATATTCAAAAGCCGGTAATCTCTTTTTCCAATAATATGATAACGTGTTACCCGCCCAAACACATTCCCCAATAAGGCAGGTTTCCCTGGGAGATATCCCACAATTTTTCCACTTTTTCAGGTTTTTGAAAATTGTTTATTAGTTGAAACTTGTCTCCCCCAAAGGGAATTTTAACATGTATTACATATTTTTATGATCAGTGTTCAACTTCTGAAAGTAGATAAGTCGATTGTGGCACTGGCTGGTTAGGTTAGGGGAATAAGAGGCCCTGCTTGCCCGAAGGCTCGCAGAATGCACGGGCACACTAATCTTTTAGTTTTTTTCTCTACTTTCAGATCTTTGTTCAGATTATGTCGTCGACCATCCATAATTCAAGACTCAAGGATCTCCGGCTTCAGAACTTCAGTACGTATCCAGGTAAGCACCCAATTTAACTGTATTTTTTATTTTATTTTTAAACTTTTTTCAGGTTCTATCAGATCACAGGTAAGTGTTTTTTTCCTTTACAGATTTTTTTCAGGACTGGACTGTACATATTAAATGAGAGGTAAGTTTTTATATTTCATTTAAACCACTGGGTGAAATTGTGTTTAGTTCTTTAATCCAGTGTCTTTCCCTCATCATTCTCTGTCTTTTTGACCAACAGGTTCCAGATTCCAGGCCTACAATCAGGAGATTCTCCCTACCATGATCTCTAAAATGTTCGTACAGTAGGGTGGATTCCTCAATCCGATTTATCCTGTAAAGGTGCTGTTTTAAACGTTCACAAAGTTTGTTCTTAGTTTCACCAATGTACCATTTAGAACAGACCCCACATTTTATTCCATATACCAGGTTTGAGGACTCCAAACCCAGAACATTCCAGATTGGAGCCCCTTTGTCTGTATATATGTTCGTAATGTATTTTGGTGTTTTTAAATGTCTTTTTAGTTTATTTTGTTTATCGCTTTTTAATGCTGCATGTACTAGCAAATCTTTTATATTTTTATTCCTCCTAAAGGCTGCAATAATTTTAAAACCCACCAACGGTTCGACGATATCTTGAGTCCTTTTAAAATTACTTTTAATCATTTTATTAAGTTCCATCGAGGATGGGGAGAACATGGAAACAAAAGGAATTATCCTGCAATTGTCCCCTTCTTTTGCAGGTCTATCCCCCCTGCTGAAATTTTGCTGGACCTCAGCTTTGATGGTCCGGAGGAAAGTTCTCCCATAACCCCTCGATCTGAGGACCTTGAAGAGGGTCCTCGTGGCTGACTCCGCGTCCTCCTCTGCTGTGCAAATTCGCTTGAATCTGATAAGCTGTGATTTCACTATTCCCCTAAAAGTATGTTTGGGGTGATAGCTAGACTTGTGCAACAGCGCATGAGTATCTGTGGGTTTAAAATATACTCTTGTGCCCAGACTATAACTCCCCTCTCCTCTCTTAATAAACACCTCTGTATCCAAAAACTCGATTTTCTCAGGTTGAATATTGAATTTTACAGTGATTGCCTGATGATGCGTGTTTAGCACATTGATAAAAGCCTGGAAGTCCTCCCTTGTGTGGCTCCAGATGCCAAAAATATCGTCCAAATAACGGACATACAGTGCTGGGAGTTTCGGGCATTTGGGGAAGACAGTACGCTCCCAATCAGCCATATAAATATTGGCATACGCAGGGGCGAACTTCTTCCCCATAGCTGTCCCATGTACCTGAAGGAAACATCTGGAATCAAAGACAAAGTCGTTTCTAGTCAACCCTAACTCTAAGAGATGGAGAAGAGCCTCATCTGGTCTAGAAGGGTCTGGATGGTCGTTAAATAGCTCCCGCACCGCTTTGAGCCCCAATGGGGTCTCTATGTTTGTATACAGGGAGTCAATGTCGACCGAGAAAAGCATCGAACCAATAGGAACCTGGGTGTTTTTCAGTTTTTCCACAAATTCATATGTATCTTTAATGAAACTTTCATGAATTTGGGATAATGGATTTAAATAAAAATCTATGAATTCTGCTATTCGATAGGACTCGCTCCCACAATCGGACACAATCGGCCTTCCTGGGGGGACCTGATGTGGAACTGTCCAGGTCTCTGGATCCTTGTGGATCTTTGGCAAGAGATACAGTTGCCGTGGACGTGGCGGATCCTCCCCATACAGGTAAGTCATTTGTTTGGCCGATATAACTTTCTTTTCATACAGGTGAGACACCGTCGCTCTAATCTGTTTCTGGGTCTCCAGTTGCAGAGAGCCAGTTAAAGGTACGTAGTGTGTTCTATTTTCCAATTGTCTGTTAGCCTCTGTCAAATATTGATTTTTATCCATTATTACAATTTTAGAGCCCTTATCGGCAGGCTTAATAATTATATCCTGGTTCTTTTTTAATTTGTTCAATGCTTTTCTTTCCCCTTGTGACAGGTTACTTTCTTTTTCACAGGCCCAACGGATTCCCTCCAGGTGCCGCACATCTTCCCTGATCAATCCCTTAATAGGGTCCGAGATGGAATTCCAATCAGGTTCCCAATGAGAGGGATTGATGAACGGTTCCCTGGTGAAATCCGCGGTAAACCGGAAATGATCTAAGAGTTTCAAACGCCTGTGATACTTTGCTAAATCTCTTTGTAAATCTTCTCTGTCTGTTACAGATGGCGTAGGAATAAAGAAGAGGCCCCTCTCCAGCAGCATTTCCTCTTCTGTGGATAGTTCAAAGGTAAGTGAAAGATTTAAAATATTCGAAACATTTAAAATATTAGAATGGGGCTTGGTAAGTGTCCCAGGTCCCCCTCTTTTCAGTTTAACTGTAGCATCCATGCCTCTAACATTTTCTTGCCCGTAGCCGGGGTCCAATGTATCGGATCCCCCTCACAAACTTTGAAATCCCGGGCCTCTACCCCTCTCAGGGTCCTGTATGTGGACTCCACATAGGTGTTTAATTCTTCCAGGAGGGCCCGTACTGGGGCCTGCAACCTGGGTGAGTATTGTGTCAAAGCAAAAAACACCTCTGCCTGAGGGAAAGCCACTCTTGCCTTCGCCATCAGCTGTTGGAATTGCTTTTTCATGGTCGAGAGCAGGTTTCCCCCCAGACAGTTGTTTAATCCCACCACAAAGACCACTTTGTGAGTGGTAGGACTAGGGTTCAACTTGGTCAGAATATCCCTCAGATGGAAAATTTTGGCCCCCGGGAAACTGTCAACTTGGATCAGTGGATAGTTGAAGGGGGGGATTCTATTGAGATTCGAATCCCCCACTATCACCACTGGTTTTTTAATCTCAAGTTCCCACACCACACTTTTTTGGTATGTACTGCGGTGACCGAGCGGTCTGTCCAAGTTGGATGGAACCTCCACCCCCTCCTGCTCCGACCCCGAACTGGACAAGAGGCCGGACCCCTGACTGGCCGACACCCCAGAAACACCCAACATCTGCGAGTCCGACAGCAACACTGCCACATTGGTGAGGTTCCCCCTCACCTCCCCCCCCCTCCGCTCAGGTGAATCCCCCTCTGATTCCTCAGAGGCCCCCAGGTCGAAATTGAGGACCCAATCCCCCCCGACTCCTTCCTCCTCCACTGTGTCACCCCTCAAGACCTGAGCCACATGGACCCGCACTCCGGTGGGTCCTGTCGGTCCAGGTGGAGTTAGGGCTCGACCAGATCCCAGGTACGGGCCCAAGTTAGGGTCAGGTGTGAGGCCGAGAGAAGGGTTAAGGTCAGGGTTAGGGTTAGGCCCAAACTTAGGGTTAAGGTTAGGCTCAGGGTTAAGGTTAGGGTTAAGGTTAGGGTTAAGGTTAGGGTTAAGGTTAGGGTCAGGGTTAGGGTAAGGCCCAGGCTTAGGGTTAAGGTTAGGGCCGGGGTTAGGGTTAGGCCCAGGCCTAGGGTTAAGGTTAGGCTCAAGGTTAAGGTTAGGGTTAAGGTTAGGGTTAAGGTTAGGGTTAAGGTTAGGGTCAGGGTCAGGGCTAGGGCTAGGCCTAGGGTTAAGGTTAGGGTTAGGCCTAGGGTTAAGGTTAGGGCCAGGGCCAAGGTTAGGTTTAGGCCTAGGGTTAGGGTTAGGCCTAAGGTTAAGGTTAGGGTTAGGCTTAGGGCCAGGGTTCGGGCCAGGCCTAGGGTTAGGGTCAGGCCTAGGGCCAGGGTTGTGGTCTGAAATCAGGTTAGGGCCAGAATCATAATGGGGGTTGTCAGGAATGAGGTTAGGGTCAGGGCCGAGGCCAGGGTCAGGGCCCAGGTTGGGCCGCAACAGCTCCGGCCACTCCACAAGGTTCAACCGAGCCCCACTGCCCTCTCCCTGCACAGTGGGCTCATGATCACTCCCCACGAGCGATGTCAGAGTTGCAATAGACAGGCTAGTTAGCCTATTTTTGTATCTTGCCTTGCCATATGCAATGGCTTTATCTAGTGCAACCTGCTCAAATGGGGAGATACCCTGAAGTCCCGATGCCAAAACCAAATCATAATGCTCTTTAAGGATTTGCAGGTTATTCTGCATCCACAAATCCGTATTGAGCTTCACTTTTCTTGATGTTTCTAGGTTTGGTGATGATGGTTTGATGAATTGTGTGAGTTTTTGCACTTGTTTCATCATTCCCACCGGGAATCTTTCTGACCTTTCTGCCCTTTCCACCACCTCAGCATGGTGTACTGCCTGGAGTAGTTTGAAATATCTTTTCTCCAGTCTCATCACAGGCACCTCTGGCCCTCTACCAAGACCCGACCACACCGCCCCAACACTAGAGCCATCCGGCCTCATGCTTTCCCAATAGGGAAAGTAGACTAAAGCCGTTGGTTAAGTCACTCAAGAAGTGCTTAAAAATAAACAAACTAAGTGCTTTTTGAACTAAGAAATTAAGGGAATGGGAGACAAACCAAACACAAGACAATAAAAGTTCCTAATGACACATACTCTATTTCTCCCAGCTAAATTGGTCAATAAAAAATGTTCGGGGGTTTCGATCAACAAAACCCTTAACTGGTTCTCAATACTATTTTCCCAGGTTATTCCTGTGGCCCGGTATGGGAGACGGCCAACCCACTACCCACACTGTGCAAAACAACCACACTCTGTGCTCCTAATGATGTTCAATCAACAACACACGTGTATCAGGTGAGTCTGTTTTCACTGCACACAAGAAACCACAAAACACCCAAAAATAAGGGGTCTGCTTGGCCCAACCGGGCCCAGGTTTTCCCTGGGATCCAGTATTGAGTTTAACCAGAATAATCTACCAAACTGGAGATCTAGAGCACATAAAAGATTTAAAAACAACCACAGGTTGATTTTAGGTCTACTCAGACCTTCAACAAAGATTTAGAAACAACCACAGGTTGATTTTGTTAAAAGTTGTGTCGAAGGACTTTAAAAGGTTTAAAACAATAAAATAGAGCTCCTGACAGTTTCGGCACACTGTGCCTTCATCAGAGGAAGTAACAGAATGACAAAAAAACACTCATATATATAGAGAGGAAACAAGGGGGGAGGGGCTACACTAATTGCTGTGCTAATTGCTACAGGTGTAAGTGCTTTGTCTGGTGATTAGGGGCTACACTAATTGCTGCGCTAATTGCTACAGGTGTAAGTGCTTTGTCTGGTGATTCAATTTCAAGAAAATGTTTTTTCAGGACAAAGGCCTAATATTCAAAAGCCGGTAATCTCTTTTTCCAATAATATGATAACGTGTTACCCGCCCAAACACATTCCCCAATAAGGCAGGTTTCCCTGGGAGATATCCCACAATTTTTCCACTTTTTCAGGTTTTTGAAAATTGTTTATTAGTTGAAACTTGTCTCCCCCAAAGGGAATTTTAACATGTATTACATATTTTTATGATCAGTGTTCAACTTCTGAAAGTAGATAAGTCGATTGTGGCACTGGCTGGTTAGGTTAGGGGAATAAGAGGCCCTGCTTGCCCGAAGGCTCGCAGAATGCACGGGCACACTAATCTTTTAGTTTTTTTCTCTACTTTCAGATCTTTGTTCAGATTATGTCGTCGACCATCCATAATTCAAGACTCAAGGATCTCCGGCTTCAGAACTTCAGTACGTATCCAGGTAAGCACCCAATTTAACTGTATTTTTTATTTTATTTTTAAACTTTTTTCAGGTTCTATCAGATCACAGGTAAGTGTTTTTTTCCTTTACAGATTTTTTTCAGGACTGGACTGTACATATTAAATGAGAGGTAAGTTTTTATATTTCATTTAAACCACTGGGTGAAATTGTGTTTAGTTCTTTAATCCAGTGTCTTTCCCTCATCATTCTCTGTCTTTTTGACCAACAGGTTCCAGATTCCAGGCCTACAATCAGGAGATTCTCCCTACCATGATCTCTAAAATGTTCGTACAGTAGGGTGGATTCCTCAATCCGATTTATCCTGTAAAGGTGCTGTTTTAAACGTTCACAAAGTTTGTTCTTAGTTTCACCAATGTACCATTTAGAACAGACCCCACATTTTATTCCATATACCAGGTTTGAGGACTCCGAACCCAGAACATTCCAGATTGGAGCCCCTTTGTCTGTATATATGTTCGTAATGTATTTTGGTGTTTTTAAATGTCTTTTTAGTTTATTTTGTTTATCGCTTTTTAATGCTGCATGTACTAGCAAATCTTTTATATTTTTATTCCTCCTAAAGGCTGCAATAATTTTAAAACCCACCAACGGTTCGACGATATCTTGAGTCCTTTTAAAATTACTTTTAATCATTTTATTAAGTTCCATCGAGGATGGGGAGAACATGGAAACAAAAGGAATTATCCTGCAATTGTCCCCTTCTTTTGCAGGTCTATCCCCCCTGCTGAAATTTTGCTGGACCTCAGCTTTGATGGTCCGGAGGAAAGTTCTCCCATAACCCCTCGATCTGAGGACCTTGAAGAGGGTCCTCGTGGCTGACTCCGCGTCCTCCTCTGCTGTGCAAATTCGCTTGAATCTGATAAGCTGTGATTTCACTATTCCCCTAAAAGTATGTTTGGGGTGATAGCTAGACTTGTGCAACAGCGCATGAGTATCTGTGGGTTTAAAATATACTCTTGTGCCCAGACTATAACTCCCCTCTCCTCTCTTAATAAACACCTCTGTATCCAAAAACTCGATTTTCTCAGGTTGAATATTGAATTTTACAGTGATTGCCTGATGATGCGTGTTTAGCACATTGATAAAAGCCTGGAAGTCCTCCCTTGTGTGGCTCCAGATGCCAAAAATATCGTCCAAATAACGGACATACAGTGCTGGGAGTTTCGGGCATTTGGGGAAGACAGTACGCTCCCAATCAGCCATATAAATATTGGCATACGCAGGGGCGAACTTCTTCCCCATAGCTGTCCCATGTACCTGAAGGAAACATCTGGAATCAAAGACAAAGTCGTTTCTAGTCAACCCTAACTCTAAGAGATGGAGAAGAGCCTCATCTGGTCTAGAAGGGTCTGGATGGTCGTTAAATAGCTCCCGCACCGCTTTGAGCCCCAATGGGGTCTCTATGTTTGTATACAGGGAGTCAATGTCGACCGAGAAAAGCATCGAACCAATAGGAACCTGGGTGTTTTTCAGTTTTTCCACAAATTCATATGTATCTTTAATGAAACTTTCATGAATTTGGGATAATGGATTTAAATAAAAATCTATGAATTCTGCTATTCGATAGGACTCGCTCCCACAATCGGACACAATCGGCCTTCCTGGGGGGACCTGATGTGGAACTGTCCAGGTCTCTGGATCCTTGTGGATCTTTGGCAAGAGATACAGTTGCCGTGGACGTGGCGGATCCTCCCCATACAGGTAAGTCATTTGTTTGGCCGATATAACTTTCTTTTCATACAGGTGAGACACCGTCGCTCTAATCTGTTTCTGGGTCTCCAGTTGCAGAGAGCCAGTTAAAGGTACGTAGTGTGTTCTATTTTCCAATTGTCTGTTAGCCTCTGTCAAATATTGATTTTTATCCATTATTACAATTTTAGAGCCCTTATCGGCAGGCTTAATAATTATATCCTGGTTCTTTTTTAATTTGTTCAATGCTTTTCTTTCCCCTTGTGACAGGTTACTTTCTTTTTCACAGGCCCAACGGATTCCCTCCAGGTGCCGCACATCTTCCCTGATCAATCCCTTAATAGGGTCCGAGATGGAATTCCAATCAGGTTCCCAATGAGAGGGATTGATGAACGGTTCCCTGGTGAAATCCGCGGTAAACCGGAAATGATCTAAGAGTTTCAAACGCCTGTGATACTTTGCTAAATCTCTTTGTAAATCTTCTCTGTCTGTTACAGATGGCGTAGGAATAAAGAAGAGGCCCCTCTCCAGCAGCATTTCCTCTTCTGTGGATAGTTCAAAGGTAAGTGAAAGATTTAAAATATTCGAAACATTTAAAATATTAGAATGGGGCTTGGTAAGTGTCCCAGGTCCCCCTCTTTTCAGTTTAACTGTAGCATCCATGCCTCTAACATTTTCTTGCCCGTAGGGTTAGGGTTAGGGTTAGGGTTAGGGTTAGGGTTAGGGTTAGGTTAGGGTTAGGGTTAGGGTTAGGGTTAGGGTTAGGGTTAGGGGTTAGGGTTTAGGGTTAGGGTTAGGGGTTAGGGGTTAGGGTTAGGGTTAGGGTTAGGGTTAGGGTTAGGGTTGGGGTTGCGGTTGGGGTTGGGGTTGGGGTTGGGGTTAGGGTTAGGGTTAGGTTTAGTCTTTTTGAGCCTGATTCTCTGCAGTGTTCCAGACCGTTTTTGTCTGGCTCACTCCAGAAAAGGAGGGGTTGCATTGGCCATTCCCTGTTACAACTCTGGTGTGTTCTTGGGTAGTCTAACTAATTATTAGGGTTAGGGTTTTAGGGTTTAAGATTAGGTTTAGGGTTAGTTTTAGGGTTTAGGTTAGGTTTTTGGGTTAGGGTTAAGGTTAGAGAGGGTTCCGGTTAGAGTTAGGGTTATGTTAAAGGTTAGGGTTAGGTTTAGGGTTAGGGTTAGGGTTTAGGACTAGGGTTAGTGTTATGGTTTAAGGTTTTAGGGTTAAGGTTAGGTTAAGGTTAGGTTAGGGTATAGTTTAGTTTTAGGGAGAAAGGTTAGGGTTAGGTTTAGGGTTAGGGTTAGGGTTAGGATTAGGGTTAGTGTTATGGTTTAAGGTTTAGGGTTAAGGTTAGGATAAGGTTAGGTTAGGGTATAGTTTAGTTTTAGGGAGAGAGGGAGAGAGAGAGAGAGAGAGAGGGCGGGGGGAAAAAAGAAAAAACAGAAAGGGGGAATTAGGAGGGGGGGGCCGTTTTAGACCAATTGGTCCCCATTCGTGTTCCTTTCATTAAGCCCTAATGGGTAATGAGTGGACAGTTTAGTAATCCATTGGCTCTCCTGCCATCTTCTTTGTCCGGTGGACCAGTTTTGATTGTGCTGTAAGCCTGTGACTTCCAGTGCTTCCCGGCCATGTAGTGTGAAGTGTTTCACTACCCACGTGTTCGTCTCCTTGCTATTCCTAATGTTGTACTGGTGTTGTGTAATTCTAGTCTGAATGGAATTTCTGGTTTCACCTACGTATTGAATTCCACATGTTTTACAGGTGATTAGATAAACACAGTTTGTTGTTTTGCTTAGAATCTGTTGATCAATTGGGAACCATTGTTTCGTTCTCCTGTTTTTGATCATGGTTCTTGGCTTAAAGTATTCCGGTCGTTTGGGCTTACTTCCTCCTGTTCCTTTAAGTTTGCTGTGTACCAAGTAGTCCTGTAGGTTTTTGTTCCTCCGATATGCTGAGATTATTTTGTAATTGTCCAGGGTGCCTTCCTCTCTTGTCTCAAAGTTGCGTTTAATTTTTGTATTAGCTATCTGGCTCAGTGTTGAGTAGTAGGTTATCAGAGGAATGGTTGGCCTGCTGTCCCTCTCTTTTCTGTCCAAGAAGGTACTGCGTATTTGCCTTAAACAGGATCTGCTGTATCCCCTGTTTCTCAAAGAATGAAAGAGAGTTTTAGTTGCTATCTCAAATTCTTCCTGTTGTGTGCATATTCTGTGGAACCTTAGTAGTTGGGATTTAACAATTCCCTTGAATGTGTGTTTTGGGTGAAAGCTCTGCTTATGTAATAGTGCGTGTGTGTCTGTATCTTTAAAGAATACTTTAATATCCAGTGTCTTCTGTGTTCTAAAATCTGTGCCTTTATAGGTTGTGGTGTCTAGAAAGTCTATAGTATCCTTATGTGTCGTGTATTTTACTGTGATGGAAGTGTGGTGTGTGTTGAGAATGTTTATAAAGTCTTGGAATTGTTCTAAGCTGTGTGTCCATGTGCCCCAGATGTCGTCTAGGTATCTGACATAGTGCAGAGGTTTCAGCGGGCACTTTACCAATACTGTGTCCTCCCAATCTGCCATGTAGATGTTGGCATAGGCTGGTGCAAACTTCTTCCCCATGGCTGTTCCTTTTGTCTGTAGGTAATACCTGTTATTGAATTCAAAATCATTTTTGGTTAGATTAATGTGCAGTAACTCCAATATTTCTCTCTCTGGTCTACCTGCGTCGGGGTACTTGTTAAAACATTTTCTAACTGCACAAAGTCCTGCTTCTGTTTCTATGTTGGTGTACAGACTATCAACGTCAATGGTAAACAATAATGTGTTCTCAGGGATTATCATGGCTTTGATTTTTTCCACAAAATCGTAGGTGTCCTTGATGTAGCTATTGTGTTTTACTGAGAGCGGATTCAGAAAGTGGTCTATGTATTCCGCTGACCTCTGTGATTCGCTGTTGACGTCCGACACTATTGGGCGTCCTGCTGGTATTTCGTAAGGGACTGTCCAGGTATCTGGTGGTTTGTGTATTTTTGGCAATAGGTAAAATATTCTAGCCCTGGGCGTGTCCTCTCCAATAAGGTATCTACTCTGTTTGGCGTTAATGTACTGCCTTTCCTCCAGTCTTTTGACTATACCCTTGATTTCAACTGCTGTTTGTTGAAAAATAGGGTGGGTTAGTACCTGATAGTGTTCTCGATTACTAAGTTGTCTTTCTGCCTCAATAAGGTATTGATGTCTGTCCATTAATACTATTGAGCTTCCTTTATCTGCTGGTTTTATCACCAAGTCTTTGTTTTTGGTTAGTTGCCTGAGTGCCATCACCTGTTCTCCTGTCAAGTTGTTTTTTTCTTTGCTGTGTCTGGGGAGATTCCCCAGGATAATCTGATCTTCCCTAATAATTCTTTTTATTTCTGGTGCGACCTTTGCAAAAGGTGGTTCCCAGTGAGATTTTGGTGTGAATTTTGGGATTGGTTCATCCCTGTCCTCCCCGAAGTGGGCTGCCAGTTTCAATCTCCTATGGTAGCTTTGTATGTCCACATTAATCTTTTTGTTTTGTTGTCTATATATGTCCAGGGTTGGAATGAAGGATAGACCTTTTTCCAAGAGGCTTAATTGGGCCTCCGTTGGTTGGAATGTGTTTGATAGATTAATAGTGTTCGTATACCCCTCTATTCTGTTTGGTCTTATGGGGTCATCTAGTTTAAATGTGTCAACCAGTGTTCTAGGATGTTGCTTGCTGTCTGCGGTGTCCAGTGGATGTTTGGGTGGTGTTCCCTGTTAGTCCTCCCGGTCTCGAATTCCTCGTCTGGTATTTTCGGGATGTGGTTGCCTCGTGACTTGATGTGGTGATTCAGCGTTTCCAACAGTGCCTTTTCTACCCCGAGCAGGTTTTGGGGAAAGTTGATTTCTACTACGTAGATCTTTGCTTTCCTGAATTTCTCCCCTGCTTTTCTCCGGGCTGCTGTCAAGGCCTTGAGTGCTGTTTTACCCGTTTGGTTTCTGTTGTTGATTCCGAAGGACAGGATGACTGTCTCCACCTCTGTGTTCACTGCAGCCTCTTCTATCAGGAATTCTGCGTGTTGGAGTGTTGCCCCTGGGAAGCTGTCAATCTGTATGTGGTTCTGGGTGAAGGATCCTATCGTTCTGAGGTTGGAGTCCCCCATGATGACCACTTTCTTCCCGATGTTCAGTCTCCAAACGTCCCTCTTGCGTTGAGTCCCTGCATGCGTTGTCACGCTGTGTTCCGGCCGGGGTGGTGGGGTGCGCAGGTCTGGTCGGTCGTCCGTACTGTCCTGGTGTACCATTGCCGTGGTCCTGGTTCTGCGCCCGATTTCCCCTGTGGAGGCCTGAGGTGGGGGTGGTCCAGGGTTGGGGGGAAGGAGGGTGGCAGGGGGAGTTGTGGTGTCCCCCCCACTCTGTGGTGTTGCCGTTGGGTTCTCTCCCCCGGGTGGTGTCCCGTCGCTCTGCTTGGGTGCTGGCTGTATGCCGCCTGGTATGGGCTGCGCTGTCCGGCCCTCCCCTCCGGTCGGTGTTCGTCCGGCTCCCCGGTCGGGGTGCGTGGGCTGCGCCGTCTGGCTCCCCCCTCTGGATGGCGACCGTCCGGTCCCCTGGGTTGGGCGCGTGGGCCGCGCCGTCCGGCCTCCCCCTCCGGTTGGTGGCCCCTGGGTGGGGTGTCTTGGCGCCGGGAGCGGTGGGAAGTCCTCTGTGGACTCCTCTATGTTGTCTTCATGCTCTCCTCCCAGTGGGCCGAACCTGTTGCTGCATGTGACTCCCCCTGTAGTGGCCTGTTGAGGGGGACGGTGGGAGGAGGAACGAAAGGGGGTGGGAGAGGTGCTGGGAGAGGAGGTGGGAGGGGAGGGAGGGGGCCCCGGGGGTGGAGGAGGGTTGGGGCGGGAGGAGGGAGGGGGAGAGGGGGTCCCAGGGTTGGGAGGGGAGGGGTTGGGTTTGGGAGGGAGTTCGGGTGGGGTGGGGTGGAGGGTGGCGATGATCTGTGCTCTGGTCTGGTCTATCACTACCTGTGTCAGTTTCTTTCCTAGGTTTCTGCGGGCCCATCTCTCTGCAACCTTAAATTGTTCAGGCCAGTCTTGTGTGTTGTTTGTGTTAAGCTCTTTGATCAATTTGGCTATGTGTGTTGTGTAGTGGTTTTCTAAAGCCAGTACAGTTGTGTATTCCCAATTTCTGGCGTTTCCCTCTAACCAAAGCATTGTTTCTGCCGTTGGTTGAGCTGGTTTAATGAGTGCGGCTAATTCCATAGCTTTTCTATTTATGCTAGCAGGCACTGTGCCTTTCAAGTCAACATTTTGTAGGTGATGTCTCATTCTGATGAGGTTATGAATGGTTCTAACCCCTTTTTGGAAGTCATTCTTCTCTATCTGTGTGTTGTTCTGACCCCTGTGTGTATGTGTGTCTGTGTGTGTGGTGATCATACTTACCTGTCGGCCCATTCCTCTGTTGTCGTCCTGGTGAGGTTGTTGTCTCCCCCGGTTTCTAGTAGGAATGGGCCAGTTCTCTCTGTTCTGAGGTCGGTTTCCTCGTCTCCTCCCGTCCCCTGGCTGGTTGGCTTGTCTCTCCTTGTCCCGGAATGGCGCTGGTCTTCCGGGATCCCCGTCGGAGATGTCCCAGCCGTCGATGATGCGCCAGTCGTCTCTCGGTATCTGGGTCCTTCCTTTCTGCATTTTTTTCAGAGTGTCTGAATTCGCTACGTACGTTTCAACCTTCTTAGGTCTTCTTCAGGCGAAGAGTGAAGCTGTTGTCTCTCAGCTCTTTCTTATAAAGGGATTCAAGCCCCTAGGGGCGTGTCCTCCGATTGGCTATGATTGGCTATCTGGCCAGTCAGTATTGATCGTTGTGTCTCCTTGGACTTTTGGATCTTACCCCACTTCACACCTAAGAGTGTGATGAGAGGAGTTTTCTGGTCATTGTCAAAGAATACTTTTTTCAAAGTTTATATGTGTATACACAAGCGCGCCCACATGTATAAACATATGTGCCCACTTATATATCCACATATATCCCCCTGGGGGGTTCAGAGTAATTGCAACTTGGTGGGAGGCACGAGCTGGTTAGGTTTAGTCTTTTTGAGCCTGATTCTCTGCAGTGTTCCAGACCGTTTTTGTCTGGCTCACTCCAGAAAAGGAGGGGTTGCATTGGCCATTCCCTGTTACAACTCTGGTGTGTTCTTGGGTAGTCTAACTAATTATTAGGGTTAGGGTTTTAGGGTTTAAGATTAGGTTTAGGGTTAGTTTTAGGGTTTAGGTTAGGTTTTTGGGTTAGGGTTAAGGTTAGAGAGGGTTCCGGTTAGAGTTAGGGTTATGTTAAAGGTTAGGGTTAGGTTTAGGGTTAGGGTTAGGGTTTAGGACTAGGGTTAGTGTTATGGTTTAAGGTTTTAGGGTTAAGGTTAGGTTAAGGTTAGGTTAGGGTATAGTTTAGTTTTAGGGAGAAAGGTTAGGGTTAGGTTTAGGGTTAGGGTTAGGGTTAGGATTAGGGTTAGTGTTATGGTTTAAGGTTTAGGGTTAAGGTTAGGATAAGGTTAGGTTAGGGTATAGTTTAGTTTTAGGGAGAGAGGGAGAGAGAGAGAGAGAGAGAGGGCGGGGGGAAAAAAGAAAAAACAGAAAGGGGGAATTAGGAGGGGGGGGCCGTTTTAGACCAATTGGTCCCCATTCGTGTTCCTTTCATTAAGCCCTAATGGGTAATGAGTGGACAGTTTAGTAATCCATTGGCTCTCCTGCCATCTTCTTTGTCCGGTGGACCAGTTTTGATTGTGCTGTAAGCCTGTGACTTCCAGTGCTTCCCGGCCATGTAGTGTGAAGTGTTTCACTACCCACGTGTTCGTCTCCTTGCTATTCCTAATGTTGTACTGGTGTTGTGTAATTCTAGTCTGAATGGAATTTCTGGTTTCACCTACGTATTGAATTCCACATGTTTTACAGGTGATTAGATAAACACAGTTTGTTGTTTTGCTTAGAATCTGTTGATCAATTGGGAACCATTGTTTCGTTCTCCTGTTTTTGATCATGGTTCTTGGCTTAAAGTATTCCGGTCGTTTGGGCTTACTTCCTCCTGTTCCTTTAAGTTTGCTGTGTACCAAGTAGTCCTGTAGGTTTTTGTTCCTCCGATATGCTGAGATTATTTTGTAATTGTCCAGGGTGCCTTCCTCTCTTGTCTCAAAGTTGCGTTTAATTTTTGTATTAGCTATCTGGCTCAGTGTTGAGTAGTAGGTTATCAGAGGAATGGTTGGCCTGCTGTCCCTCTCTTTTCTGTCCAAGAAGGTACTGCGTATTTGCCTTAAACAGGATCTGCTGTATCCCCTGTTTCTCAAAGAATGAAAGAGAGTTTTAGTTGCTATCTCAAATTCTTCCTGTTGTGTGCATATTCTGTGGAACCTTAGTAGTTGGGATTTAACAATTCCCTTGAATGTGTGTTTTGGGTGAAAGCTCTGCTTATGTAATAGTGCGTGTGTGTCTGTATCTTTAAAGAATACTTTAATATCCAGTGTCTTCTGTGTTCTAAAATCTGTGCCTTTATAGGTTGTGGTGTCTAGAAAGTCTATAGTATCCTTATGTGTCGTGTATTTTACTGTGATGGAAGTGTGGTGTGTGTTGAGAATGTTTATAAAGTCTTGGAATTGTTCTAAGCTGTGTGTCCATGTGCCCCAGATGTCGTCTAGGTATCTGACATAGTGCAGAGGTTTCAGCGGGCACTTTACCAATACTGTGTCCTCCCAATCTGCCATGTAGATGTTGGCATAGGCTGGTGCAAACTTCTTCCCCATGGCTGTTCCTTTTGTCTGTAGGTAATACCTGTTATTGAATTCAAAATCATTTTTGGTTAGATTAATGTGCAGTAACTCCAATATTTCTCTCTCTGGTCTACCTGCGTCGGGGTACTTGTTAAAACATTTTCTAACTGCACAAAGTCCTGCTTCTGTTTCTATGTTGGTGTACAGACTATCAACGTCAATGGTAAACAATAATGTGTTCTCAGGGATTATCATGGCTTTGATTTTTTCCACAAAATCGTAGGTGTCCTTGATGTAGCTATTGTGTTTTACTGAGAGCGGATTCAGAAAGTGGTCTATGTATTCCGCTGACCTCTGTGATTCGCTGTTGACGTCCGACACTATTGGGCGTCCTGCTGGTATTTCGTAAGGGACTGTCCAGGTATCTGGTGGTTTGTGTATTTTTGGCAATAGGTAAAATATTCTAGCCCTGGGCGTGTCCTCTCCAATAAGGTATCTACTCTGTTTGGCGTTAATGTACTGCCTTTCCTCCAGTCTTTTGACTATACCCTTGATTTCAACTGCTGTTTGTTGAAAAATAGGGTGGGTTAGTACCTGATAGTGTTCTCGATTACTAAGTTGTCTTTCTGCCTCAATAAGGTATTGATGTCTGTCCATTAATACTATTGAGCTTCCTTTATCTGCTGGTTTTATCACCAAGTCTTTGTTTTTGGTTAGTTGCCTGAGTGCCATCACCTGTTCTCCTGTCAAGTTGTTTTTTTCTTTGCTGTGTCTGGGGAGATTCCCCAGGATAATCTGATCTTCCCTAATAATTCTTTTTATTTCTGGTGCGACCTTTGCAAAAGGTGGTTCCCAGTGAGATTTTGGTGTGAATTTTGGGATTGGTTCATCCCTGTCCTCCCCGAAGTGGGCTGCCAGTTTCAATCTCCTATGGTAGCTTTGTATGTCCACATTAATCTTTTTGTTTTGTTGTCTATATATGTCCAGGGTTGGAATGAAGGATAGACCTTTTTCCAAGAGGCTTAATTGGGCCTCCGTTGGTTGGAATGTGTTTGATAGATTAATAGTGTTCGTATACCCCTCTATTCTGTTTGGTCTTATGGGGTCATCTAGTTTAAATGTGTCAACCAGTGTTCTAGGATGTTGCTTGCTGTCTGCGGTGTCCAGTGGATGTTTGGGTGGTGTTCCCTGTTAGTCCTCCCGGTCTCGAATTCCTCGTCTGGTATTTTCGGGATGTGGTTGCCTCGTGACTTGATGTGGTGATTCAGCGTTTCCAACAGTGCCTTTTCTACCCCGAGCAGGTTTTGGGGAAAGTTGATTTCTACTACGTAGATCTTTGCTTTCCTGAATTTCTCCCCTGCTTTTCTCCGGGCTGCTGTCAAGGCCTTGAGTGCTGTTTTACCCGTTTGGTTTCTGTTGTTGATTCCGAAGGACAGGATGACTGTCTCCACCTCTGTGTTCACTGCAGCCTCTTCTATCAGGAATTCTGCGTGTTGGAGTGTTGCCCCTGGGAAGCTGTCAATCTGTATGTGGTTCTGGGTGAAGGATCCTATCGTTCTGAGGTTGGAGTCCCCCATGATGACCACTTTCTTCCCGATGTTCAGTCTCCAAACGTCCCTCTTGCGTTGAGTCCCTGCATGCGTTGTCACGCTGTGTTCCGGCCGGGGTGGTGGGGTGCGCAGGTCTGGTCGGTCGTCCGTACTGTCCTGGTGTACCATTGCCGTGGTCCTGGTTCTGCGCCCGATTTCCCCTGTGGAGGCCTGAGGTGGGGGTGGTCCAGGGTTGGGGGGAAGGAGGGTGGCAGGGGGAGTTGTGGTGTCCCCCCCACTCTGTGGTGTTGCCGTTGGGTTCTCTCCCCCGGGTGGTGTCCCGTCGCTCTGCTTGGGTGCTGGCTGTATGCCGCCTGGTATGGGCTGCGCTGTCCGGCCCTCCCCTCCGGTCGGTGTTCGTCCGGCTCCCCGGTCGGGGTGCGTGGGCTGCGCCGTCTGGCTCCCCCCTCTGGATGGCGACCGTCCGGTCCCCTGGGTTGGGCGCGTGGGCCGCGCCGTCCGGCCTCCCCCTCCGGTTGGTGGCCCCTGGGTGGGGTGTCTTGGCGCCGGGAGCGGTGGGAAGTCCTCTGTGGACTCCTCTATGTTGTCTTCATGCTCTCCTCCCAGTGGGCCGAACCTGTTGCTGCATGTGACTCCCCCTGTAGTGGCCTGTTGAGGGGGACGGTGGGAGGAGGAACGAAAGGGGGTGGGAGAGGTGCTGGGAGAGGAGGTGGGAGGGGAGGGAGGGGGCCCCGGGGGTGGAGGAGGGTTGGGGCGGGAGGAGGGAGGGGGAGAGGGGGTCCCAGGGTTGGGAGGGGAGGGGTTGGGTTTGGGAGGGAGTTCGGGTGGGGTGGGGTGGAGGGTGGCGATGATCTGTGCTCTGGTCTGGTCTATCACTACCTGTGTCAGTTTCTTTCCTAGGTTTCTGCGGGCCCATCTCTCTGCAACCTTAAATTGTTCAGGCCAGTCTTGTGTGTTGTTTGTGTTAAGCTCTTTGATCAATTTGGCTATGTGTGTTGTGTAGTGGTTTTCTAAAGCCAGTACAGTTGTGTATTCCCAATTTCTGGCGTTTCCCTCTAACCAAAGCATTGTTTCTGCCGTTGGTTGAGCTGGTTTAATGAGTGCGGCTAATTCCATAGCTTTTCTATTTATGCTAGCAGGCACTGTGCCTTTCAAGTCAACATTTTGTAGGTGATGTCTCATTCTGATGAGGTTATGAATGGTTCTAACCCCTTTTTGGAAGTCATTCTTCTCTATCTGTGTGTTGTTCTGACCCCTGTGTGTATGTGTGTCTGTGTGTGTGGTGATCATACTTACCTGTCGGCCCATTCCTCTGTTGTCGTCCTGGTGAGGTTGTTGTCTCCCCCGGTTTCTAGTAGGAATGGGCCAGTTCTCTCTGTTCTGAGGTCGGTTTCCTCGTCTCCTCCCGTCCCCTGGCTGGTTGGCTTGTCTCTCCTTGTCCCGGAATGGCGCTGGTCTTCCGGGATCCCCGTCGGAGATGTCCCAGCCGTCGATGATGCGCCAGTCGTCTCTCGGTATCTGGGTCCTTCCTTTCTGCATTTTTTTCAGAGTGTCTGAATTCGCTACGTACGTTTCAACCTTCTTAGGTCTTCTTCAGGCGAAGAGTGAAGCTGTTGTCTCTCAGCTCTTTCTTATAAAGGGATTCAAGCCCCTAGGGGCGTGTCCTCCGATTGGCTATGATTGGCTATCTGGCCAGTCAGTATTGATCGTTGTGTCTCCTTGGACTTTTGGATCTTACCCCACTTCACACCTAAGAGTGTGATGAGAGGAGTTTTCTGGTCATTGTCAAAGAATACTTTTTTCAAAGTTTATATGTGTATACACAAGCGCGCCCACATGTATAAACATATGTGCCCACTTATATATCCACATATATCCCCCTGGGGGGTTCAGAGTAATTGCAACTTGGTGGGAGGCACGAGCTGGTTAGGTTTAGTCTTTTTGAGCCTGATTCTCTGCAGTGTTCCAGACCGTTTTTGTCTGGCTCACTCCAGAAAAGGAGGGGTTGCATTGGCCATTCCCTGTTACAACTCTGGTGTGTTCTTGGGTAGTCTAACTAATTATTAGGGTTAGGGTTTTAGGGTTTAAGATTAGGTTTAGGGTTAGTTTTAGGGTTTAGGTTAGGTTTTTGGGTTAGGGTTAAGGTTAGAGAGGGTTCCGGTTAGAGTTAGGGTTATGTTAAAGGTTAGGGTTAGGTTTAGGGTTAGGGTTAGGGTTTAGGACTAGGGTTAGTGTTATGGTTTAAGGTTTTAGGGTTAAGGTTAGGTTAAGGTTAGGTTAGGGTATAGTTTAGTTTTAGGGAGAAAGGTTAGGGTTAGGTTTAGGGTTAGGGTTAGGGTTAGGATTAGGGTTAGTGTTATGGTTTAAGGTTTAGGGTTAAGGTTAGGATAAGGTTAGGTTAGGGTATAGTTTAGTTTTAGGGAGAGAGGGAGAGAGAGAGAGAGAGAGAGGGCGGGGGGAAAAAAGAAAAAACAGAAAGGGGGAATTAGGAGGGGGGGGCCGTTTTAGACCAATTGGTCCCCATTCGTGTTCCTTTCATTAAGCCCTAATGGGTAATGAGTGGACAGTTTAGTAATCCATTGGCTCTCCTGCCATCTTCTTTGTCCGGTGGACCAGTTTTGATTGTGCTGTAAGCCTGTGACTTCCAGTGCTTCCCGGCCATGTAGTGTGAAGTGTTTCACTACCCACGTGTTCGTCTCCTTGCTATTCCTAATGTTGTACTGGTGTTGTGTAATTCTAGTCTGAATGGAATTTCTGGTTTCACCTACGTATTGAATTCCACATGTTTTACAGGTGATTAGATAAACACAGTTTGTTGTTTTGCTTAGAATCTGTTGATCAATTGGGAACCATTGTTTCGTTCTCCTGTTTTTGATCATGGTTCTTGGCTTAAAGTATTCCGGTCGTTTGGGCTTACTTCCTCCTGTTCCTTTAAGTTTGCTGTGTACCAAGTAGTCCTGTAGGTTTTTGTTCCTCCGATATGCTGAGATTATTTTGTAATTGTCCAGGGTGCCTTCCTCTCTTGTCTCAAAGTTGCGTTTAATTTTTGTATTAGCTATCTGGCTCAGTGTTGAGTAGTAGGTTATCAGAGGAATGGTTGGCCTGCTGTCCCTCTCTTTTCTGTCCAAGAAGGTACTGCGTATTTGCCTTAAACAGGATCTGCTGTATCCCCTGTTTCTCAAAGAATGAAAGAGAGTTTTAGTTGCTATCTCAAATTCTTCCTGTTGTGTGCATATTCTGTGGAACCTTAGTAGTTGGGATTTAACAATTCCCTTGAATGTGTGTTTTGGGTGAAAGCTCTGCTTATGTAATAGTGCGTGTGTGTCTGTATCTTTAAAGAATACTTTAATATCCAGTGTCTTCTGTGTTCTAAAATCTGTGCCTTTATAGGTTGTGGTGTCTAGAAAGTCTATAGTATCCTTATGTGTCGTGTATTTTACTGTGATGGAAGTGTGGTGTGTGTTGAGAATGTTTATAAAGTCTTGGAATTGTTCTAAGCTGTGTGTCCATGTGCCCCAGATGTCGTCTAGGTATCTGACATAGTGCAGAGGTTTCAGCGGGCACTTTACCAATACTGTGTCCTCCCAATCTGCCATGTAGATGTTGGCATAGGCTGGTGCAAACTTCTTCCCCATGGCTGTTCCTTTTGTCTGTAGGTAATACCTGTTATTGAATTCAAAATCATTTTTGGTTAGATTAATGTGCAGTAACTCCAATATTTCTCTCTCTGGTCTACCTGCGTCGGGGTACTTGTTAAAACATTTTCTAACTGCACAAAGTCCTGCTTCTGTTTCTATGTTGGTGTACAGACTATCAACGTCAATGGTAAACAATAATGTGTTCTCAGGGATTATCATGGCTTTGATTTTTTCCACAAAATCGTAGGTGTCCTTGATGTAGCTATTGTGTTTTACTGAGAGCGGATTCAGAAAGTGGTCTATGTATTCCGCTGACCTCTGTGATTCGCTGTTGACGTCCGACACTATTGGGCGTCCTGCTGGTATTTCGTAAGGGACTGTCCAGGTATCTGGTGGTTTGTGTATTTTTGGCAATAGGTAAAATATTCTAGCCCTGGGCGTGTCCTCTCCAATAAGGTATCTACTCTGTTTGGCGTTAATGTACTGCCTTTCCTCCAGTCTTTTGACTATACCCTTGATTTCAACTGCTGTTTGTTGAAAAATAGGGTGGGTTAGTACCTGATAGTGTTCTCGATTACTAAGTTGTCTTTCTGCCTCAATAAGGTATTGATGTCTGTCCATTAATACTATTGAGCTTCCTTTATCTGCTGGTTTTATCACCAAGTCTTTGTTTTTGGTTAGTTGCCTGAGTGCCATCACCTGTTCTCCTGTCAAGTTGTTTTTTTCTTTGCTGTGTCTGGGGAGATTCCCCAGGATAATCTGATCTTCCCTAATAATTCTTTTTATTTCTGGTGCGACCTTTGCAAAAGGTGGTTCCCAGTGAGATTTTGGTGTGAATTTTGGGATTGGTTCATCCCTGTCCTCCCCGAAGTGGGCTGCCAGTTTCAATCTCCTATGGTAGCTTTGTATGTCCACATTAATCTTTTTGTTTTGTTGTCTATATATGTCCAGGGTTGGAATGAAGGATAGACCTTTTTCCAAGAGGCTTAATTGGGCCTCCGTTGGTTGGAATGTGTTTGATAGATTAATAGTGTTCGTATACCCCTCTATTCTGTTTGGTCTTATGGGGTCATCTAGTTTAAATGTGTCAACCAGTGTTCTAGGATGTTGCTTGCTGTCTGCGGTGTCCAGTGGATGTTTGGGTGGTGTTCCCTGTTAGTCCTCCCGGTCTCGAATTCCTCGTCTGGTATTTTCGGGATGTGGTTGCCTCGTGACTTGATGTGGTGATTCAGCGTTTCCAACAGTGCCTTTTCTACCCCGAGCAGGTTTTGGGGAAAGTTGATTTCTACTACGTAGATCTTTGCTTTCCTGAATTTCTCCCCTGCTTTTCTCCGGGCTGCTGTCAAGGCCTTGAGTGCTGTTTTACCCGTTTGGTTTCTGTTGTTGATTCCGAAGGACAGGATGACTGTCTCCACCTCTGTGTTCACTGCAGCCTCTTCTATCAGGAATTCTGCGTGTTGGAGTGTTGCCCCTGGGAAGCTGTCAATCTGTATGTGGTTCTGGGTGAAGGATCCTATCGTTCTGAGGTTGGAGTCCCCCATGATGACCACTTTCTTCCCGATGTTCAGTCTCCAAACGTCCCTCTTGCGTTGAGTCCCTGCATGCGTTGTCACGCTGTGTTCCGGCCGGGGTGGTGGGGTGCGCAGGTCTGGTCGGTCGTCCGTACTGTCCTGGTGTACCATTGCCGTGGTCCTGGTTCTGCGCCCGATTTCCCCTGTGGAGGCCTGAGGTGGGGGTGGTCCAGGGTTGGGGGGAAGGAGGGTGGCAGGGGGAGTTGTGGTGTCCCCCCCACTCTGTGGTGTTGCCGTTGGGTTCTCTCCCCCGGGTGGTGTCCCGTCGCTCTGCTTGGGTGCTGGCTGTATGCCGCCTGGTATGGGCTGCGCTGTCCGGCCCTCCCCTCCGGTCGGTGTTCGTCCGGCTCCCCGGTCGGGGTGCGTGGGCTGCGCCGTCTGGCTCCCCCCTCTGGATGGCGACCGTCCGGTCCCCTGGGTTGGGCGCGTGGGCCGCGCCGTCCGGCCTCCCCCTCCGGTTGGTGGCCCCTGGGTGGGGTGTCTTGGCGCCGGGAGCGGTGGGAAGTCCTCTGTGGACTCCTCTATGTTGTCTTCATGCTCTCCTCCCAGTGGGCCGAACCTGTTGCTGCATGTGACTCCCCCTGTAGTGGCCTGTTGAGGGGGACGGTGGGAGGAGGAACGAAAGGGGGTGGGAGAGGTGCTGGGAGAGGAGGTGGGAGGGGAGGGAGGGGGCCCCGGGGGTGGAGGAGGGTTGGGGCGGGAGGAGGGAGGGGGAGAGGGGGTCCCAGGGTTGGGAGGGGAGGGGTTGGGTTTGGGAGGGAGTTCGGGTGGGGTGGGGTGGAGGGTGGCGATGATCTGTGCTCTGGTCTGGTCTATCACTACCTGTGTCAGTTTCTTTCCTAGGTTTCTGCGGGCCCATCTCTCTGCAACCTTAAATTGTTCAGGCCAGTCTTGTGTGTTGTTTGTGTTAAGCTCTTTGATCAATTTGGCTATGTGTGTTGTGTAGTGGTTTTCTAAAGCCAGTACAGTTGTGTATTCCCAATTTCTGGCGTTTCCCTCTAACCAAAGCATTGTTTCTGCCGTTGGTTGAGCTGGTTTAATGAGTGCGGCTAATTCCATAGCTTTTCTATTTATGCTAGCAGGCACTGTGCCTTTCAAGTCAACATTTTGTAGGTGATGTCTCATTCTGATGAGGTTATGAATGGTTCTAACCCCTTTTTGGAAGTCATTCTTCTCTATCTGTGTGTTGTTCTGACCCCTGTGTGTATGTGTGTCTGTGTGTGTGGTGATCATACTTACCTGTCGGCCCATTCCTCTGTTGTCGTCCTGGTGAGGTTGTTGTCTCCCCCGGTTTCTAGTAGGAATGGGCCAGTTCTCTCTGTTCTGAGGTCGGTTTCCTCGTCTCCTCCCGTCCCCTGGCTGGTTGGCTTGTCTCTCCTTGTCCCGGAATGGCGCTGGTCTTCCGGGATCCCCGTCGGAGATGTCCCAGCCGTCGATGATGCGCCAGTCGTCTCTCGGTATCTGGGTCCTTCCTTTCTGCATTTTTTTCAGAGTGTCTGAATTCGCTACGTACGTTTCAACCTTCTTAGGTCTTCTTCAGGCGAAGAGTGAAGCTGTTGTCTCTCAGCTCTTTCTTATAAAGGGATTCAAGCCCCTAGGGGCGTGTCCTCCGATTGGCTATGATTGGCTATCTGGCCAGTCAGTATTGATCGTTGTGTCTCCTTGGACTTTTGGATCTTACCCCACTTCACACCTAAGAGTGTGATGAGAGGAGTTTTCTGGTCATTGTCAAAGAATACTTTTTTCAAAGTTTATATGTGTATACACAAGCGCGCCCACATGTATAAACATATGTGCCCACTTATATATCCACATATATCCCCCTGGGGGGTTCAGAGTAATTGCAACTTGGTGGGAGGCACGAGCTGGTTAGGTTTAGTCTTTTTGAGCCTGATTCTCTGCAGTGTTCCAGACCGTTTTTGTCTGGCTCACTCCAGAAAAGGAGGGGTTGCATTGGCCATTCCCTGTTACAACTCTGGTGTGTTCTTGGGTAGTCTAACTAATTATTAGGGTTAGGGTTTTAGGGTTTAAGATTAGGTTTAGGGTTAGTTTTAGGGTTTAGGTTAGGTTTTTGGGTTAGGGTTAAGGTTAGAGAGGGTTCCGGTTAGAGTTAGGGTTATGTTAAAGGTTAGGGTTAGGTTTAGGGTTAGGGTTAGGGTTTAGGACTAGGGTTAGTGTTATGGTTTAAGGTTTTAGGGTTAAGGTTAGGTTAAGGTTAGGTTAGGGTATAGTTTAGTTTTAGGGAGAAAGGTTAGGGTTAGGTTTAGGGTTAGGGTTAGGGTTAGGGTTAGGGTTAGGGTTAGGGTTAGGGTTAGGGTTAGGGTTAGGGTTAGGGTTAGGGTTAGAGGGTTAGGGTTAGGGTTAGGGTTAGGGTTAGGGTTAGGGTTAGGGTTAGGGTTAGGGTTAGGGTTAGGGTTAGGGTTAGGGTTAGGGTTAGGGTTAGGGTTAGGGGTTAGGGTTAGGGTTAGGGTTAGGGTTAGGGTTAGGGTTAGGGGTTAGGGTTAGGGTTAGGGTTAGGGTTAGGGTTAGGGTTAGGGTTAGGGGTTAGGGTTAGGGTTAGGGTTAGGGTTAGGGTTAGGGTTAGGGTTAGGGTTAGGGTTAGGGTTAGGGTTAGGGTTAGGGTTAGGGTTAGGGTTAGGGGTTAGGGGTTAGGGTTAGGGTTAGGGTTAGGGTTAGGGTTAGGGTTAGGGTTAGGGTTAGGGTTAGGGGTTAGGGGTTAGGGTTAGGGTTAGGGTTAGGGTTAGGGTTAGGGTTAGGGTTAGGGTTAGGGTTAGGGGTTAGGGTTAGGGTTAGGGTTAGGGTTAGGGTTAGGGTTAGGGTTAGGGTTAGGGTTAGGGTTAGGGTTAGGGTTAGGGTTAGGGTTAGGGTTAGGGTTAGGGTTAGGGTTAGGGTTAGGGTTAGGGTTAGGGTTAGGGTTAGGGTTAGGGTTAGGGTTAGGGTTAGGGTTAGGGTTAGGGTTAGGGTTAGGGTTAGGGTTAGGGTTAGGGTTAGGGTTAGGGTTAGGGTTAGGGTTAGGGTTAGGGTTAGGGTTAGGGTTAGTCTTTTTGAGCCTGATTCTCTGCAGTGTTCCAGACCGTTTTTGTCTGGCTCACTCCAGAAAAGGAGGGGTTGCATTGGCCATTCCCTGTTACAACTCTGGTGTGTTCTTGGGTAGTCTAACTAATTATTAGGGTTAGGGTTTTAGGGTTAAGATTAGGTTTAGGGTTAGTTTTAGGGTTAAGGTTAGGTTTTTTTGGGTTAGGGTTAAGGTTAGAGAGGGTTCCGGTTAGAGTTAGGGTTATGTTAAAGGTTAGGGTTAGGCCGGTTAGAGTTAGGGTTATGTTAAAGGTTAGGGTTAGGCTTAGGGTTAGGGTTAGGGTTAGGGTTAGGGTTAGGATTAGGGTTAGTGTTATGGTTTAAGGTTTAGGGTTAAGGTTAGGATAAGGTTAGGTTAGGGTATAGTTTTTAGTTTTAGGGAGAGAGGGAGAGAGAGAGAAAGAGAGAGAGGGCGGGGGGAAAAAGGAAAAACAGAAAGGGGGAATTAGGAGGGGGGGGGCCGTTTTAGACCAATTGGTCCCCATTCGTGTTCCTTTCATTAAGCCCTAATGGGTAATGAGTGGACAGTTTAGTAATCCATTGGCTCTCCTGCCATCTTCTTTGTCCGGTGGACCAGTTTTGATTGTGCTGTAAGCCTGTGACTTCCAGTGCTTCCCGGCCATGTAGTGTGAAGTGTTTCACTACCCACGTGTTCGTCTCCTTGCTATTTCTAATGTTGTACTGGTGTTGTGTAATTCTAGTCTGAATGGAATTTCTGGTTTCACCTACGTATTGAATTCCACATGTTTTACAGGTGATTAGATAAACACAGTTTGTTGTTTTGCTTAGAATCTGTTGATCAATTGGGAACCATTGTTTCGTTCTCCTGTTTTTGATCATGGTTCTTGGCTTAAAGTATTCCGGTCGTTTGGGCTTACTTCCTCCTGTTCCTTTAAGTTTACTGTGTACCAAGTAGTCCTGTAGGTTTTTGTTCCTCCGATATGCTGAGATTATTTTGTAATTGTCCAGGGTGCCTTCCTCTCTTGTCTCAAAGTTGCGTTTAATTTTTGTATTAGCTATCTGGCTCAGTGTTGAGTAGTAGGTTATCAGGGGAATGGTTGGCCTGCTGTCCCTCTCTTTTCTGTCCAAGAAAGTACTGCGTATTTGCCTTAAACAGGATCTGCTGTATCCCCTGTTTCTCAAAGAATGAAAGAGAGTTTTAGTTGCTATCTCAAATTCTTCCTGTTGTGTGCATATTCTGTGGAACCTTAGTAGTTGGGATTTAACAATTCCCTTGAATGTGTGTTTTGGGTGAAAGCTCTGTTTATGTAATAGTGCGTGTGTGTCTGTATCTTTAAAGAATACTTTAATATCCAGTGTCTTCTGTGTTCTAAAGTCTGTGCCTTTATAGGTTGTGGTGTCAAGAAAGTCTATAGTATCCTTATGTGTCGTGTATTTTACTGTGATGGAAGTGTGGTGTGTGTTGAGAATGTTTATAAAGTCTTGGAATTGTTCTAAGCTGTGTGTCCATGTGCCCCAGATGTCGTCTAGGTATCTGACATAGTGCAGAGGTTTCAGCGGGCACTTTACCAATACTGTGTCCTCCCAATCTGCCATGTAGATGTTGGCATAGGCTGGTGCAAACTTCTTCCCCATGGCTGTTCCTTTTGTCTGTAGGTAATACCTGTTATTGAATTCAAAATCATTTTTGGTTAGATTAATGTGCAGTAACTCCAATATTTCTCTCTCTGGTCTACCTGCGTCGGGGTACTTGTTAAAACATTTTCTAACTGCACAAAGTCCTGCTTCTGTTTCTATGTTGGTGTACAGACTATCAACGTCAATGGTAAACAATAATGTGTTCTCAGGGATTATCATGGCTTTGATTTTTTCCACAAAATCGTAGGTGTCCTTGATGTAGCTATTGTGTTTTACTGAGAGCGGATTCAGAAAGTGGTCTATGTATTCCGCTGACCTCTGTGATTCGCTGTTGACGTCCGACACTATTGGGCGTCCTGCTGGTATTTCGTAAGGGACTGTCCAGGTATCTGGTGGTTTGTGTATTTTTGGCAATAGGTAAAATATTCTAGCCCTGGGCGTGTCCTCTCCAATAAGGTATCTACTCTGTTTGGCGTTAATGTACTGCCTTTCCTCCAGTCTTTTGACTATATCCTTGATTTCAACTGCTGTTTGTTGAAAAATAGGGTGGGTTAGTGCCTGATAGTGTTCTCGATTACTAAGTTGTCTTTCTGCCTCAATAAGGTATTGATGTCTGTCCATTAATACTATTGAGCTTCCTTTATCTGCTGGTTTTATCACCAAGTCTTTGTTTTTGGTTAGTTGCCTGAGTGCCATCACCTGTTCTCCTGTCAAGTTGTTTTTTTCTTTGCTGTGTCTGGGGAGATTCCCCAGGATAATCTGATCTTCCCCAATAATTCTTTTTATTTCTGGTGCGACCTTTGCAAAAGGTGGTTCCCAGTGAGATTTTGGTGTGAATTTTGGGATTGGTTCATCCCTGTCCTCCCCGAAGTGGGCTGCCAGTTTCAATCTCCTATGGTAGCTTTGTATGTCCACATTAATCTTTTTGTTTTGTTGTCTATATATGTCCAGGGTTGGAATGAAGGATAGACCTTTTTCCAAGAGGCTTAATTGGGCCTCCGTTGGTTGGAATGTGTTTGATAGATTAATAGTGTTCGTATACCCCTCTATTCTGTTTGGTCTTATGGGGTCATCTAGTTTAAATGTGTCAACCAGTGTTCTAGGATGTTGCTTGCTGTCTGCGGTGTCCAGTGGATGTTTGGGTGGTGTTCCCTGTTAGTCTTCCCGGTCTCGAAATCCTCGTCTGGTATTTTCGGGATGTGGTTGCCTCGTGACTTGATGTGTTGATTCAGCGTTTCCAACAGTGCCTTTTCTACCCCGAGCAGGTTTTGGGGAAAGTTGATTTCTACTACGTAGATCTTTGCTTTCCTGAATTTCTCCCCTGCTTTTCTCCGGGCTGCTGTCAAGGCCTTGAGTGCTGTTTTACCCGTTTGGTTTCTGTTGTTGATTCCGAAGGACAGGATGACTGTTTCCACCTCTGTGTTCATTGCAGCCTCTTCTATCAGGAATTCTGCGTGTTGGAATGTTGCCCCTGGGAAGCTGTCAATCTGTATGTGGTTCTGGGTGAAGGATCCTATCGTTCTGAGGTTGGAGTCCCCCATGATGACCACTTTCTTCTCGATGTTCAGTCTCCAAGCGTCCCTCTTGCGTTGAGTCCCTGCATGCGTTGTCACGCTGTGTTCCGGCCGGGGTGGTGGGGTGCGCAGGTCTGGTCGGTCGTCCGTACTGTCCTGGTGTACCATTGCCGTGGTCCTGGTTCTGCGCCCGATTTCCCCTGTGGAGGCCTGAGGTGGGGGTGGTCCAGGGTTGGGGGGAAGGAGGGTGGCAGGGGGAGTTGTGGTGTCCCCCCCACTCTGTGGTGTTGCCGTTGGGTTCTCTCCCCCGGGTGGTGTCCCGTCGCTCTGCTTGGGTGCTGGCTGTATGCCGCCTGGTATGGGCTGCGCTGTCCGGCCCTCCCCTCCGGTCGGTGTTCGTCCGGCTCCCCGGTCGGGGTGCGTGGGCTGCGCTGTCTGGCTCCCCCCTCTGGATGGCGGCCGTCCGGTCCCCTGGGTTGGGCGCGTGGGCCGCGCTGTCCGGCCTCCCCCTCCGGTTGGTGGCTCCTGGGTGGGGTGTCTTGGCGCCGGGAGCGGTGGGAAGTCCTCTGTAGACTCCTCTATGTTGTCTTCATGCTCTCCTCCCAGTGGGCCGAACCTGTTGCTGCATGTGACTCCCCCTGTAGTGGCCTGTTGAGGGGGACGGTGGGAGGAGGAACGAAAGGGGGTGGGAGAGGTGCTGGGAGAGGAGGTGGGAGGGGAGGGAGGGGGCCCCGGGGGTGGAGGAGGGTTGGGGCGGGAGGAGGGAGGGGGAGAGGGGGTCCCAGGGTTGGGAGGGGAGGGGTTGGGTTTGGGAGGGAGTTCGGGTGGGGTGGGGTGGAGGGTGGCGATGATCTGTGCTCTGGTCTGGTCTATCACTACCTGTGTCAGTTTCTTTCCTAGGTTTCTGCGGGCCCATCTCTCTGCAACCTTAAATTGTTCAGGCCAGTCTTGTGTGTTGTTTGTGTTAAGCTCTTTGATCAATTTGGCTATGTGTGTTGTGTAGTGGTTTTCTAAAGCCAGTACAGTTGTGTATTCCCAATTTCTGGCGTTTCCCTCTAACCAAAGCATTGTTTCTGCCGTTGGTTGAGCTGGTTTAATGAGTGCGGCTAATTCCATAGTTTTTCTATTTATGCTAGCAGGCACTGTGCCTTTCAAGTCAACATTTTGTAGGTGATGTCTCATTCTGATGAGGTTATGAATGGTTCTAACCCCTTTTTGGAAGTCATTCTTCTCTATCTGTGTGTTGTTCTGACCCCTGTGTGTATGTGTGTCTGTGTGTGTGGTGATCATACTTACCTGTCGGCCCATTCCTCTGTTGTCGTCCTGGTGAGGTTGTTGTCTCCCCCGGTTTCTAGTAGAAATGGGCCAGTTCTCTCTGTTCTGAGGTCGGTTTCCTCGTCTCCTCCCGTCCCCTGGCTGGTTGGCTTGTCTCTCCTTGTCCCGGAATGGCGCTGGTCTTCCGGGATCCCCGTCGGAGATGTCCCAGTCGTCGATGATGCGCCAGTCGTCTCTCGGTATCTGGGTCCTTCCTTTCTGCATTTTTTTCAGATTGTCTGAATTCGCTACGTACGTTTCAACCTTCTTAGGTCTTCTTCAGGCGAAGAGTGAAGCTGTTGTCTCTCAGCTCTTTCTTATAAAGGGATTCAAGCCCCTAGGGGCGTGTCCTCCGATTGGCTATGATTGGCTATCTGGCCAGTCAGTATTGATCGTTGTGTCTCCTAGGACTTTTGGATCTTACCCCACTTCACACCTAAGAGTGTGATGAGAGGAGTTTTCTGGTCATTGTCAAAGAATACTTTTTTCAAAGTTTATATGTGTATACACAAGCGCGCCCACATGTATAAACATATGTGCCCACTTATATATCCACATATATCCCCCTGGGGGGTTCAGAGTAATTGCAACTTGGTGGGAGGCACGAGCTGGTTAGGTTTAGTCTTTTTGAGCCTGATTCTCTGCAGTGTTCCAGACCGTTTTTGTCTGGCTCACTCCAGAAAAGGAGGGGTTGCATTGGCCATTCCCTGTTACAACTCTGGTGTGTTCTTGGGTAGTCTAACTAATTATTAGGGTTAGGGTTTTAGGGTTAAGATTAGGTTTAGGGTTAGTTTTAGGGTTAAGGTTAGGTTTTTTTGGGTTAGGGTTAAGGTTAGAGAGGGTTCCGGTTAGAGTTAGGGTTATGTTAAAGGTTAGGGTTAGGCCGGTTAGAGTTAGGGTTATGTTAAAGGTTAGGGTTAGGCTTAGGGTTAGGGTTAGGGTTAGGGTTAGGGTTAGGGTTAGGGTTAGGGTTAGGGTTAGGGTTAGGGTTAGGGTTAGGGTTAGGGTTAGGGTTAGGGTTAGGGTTAGGGTTAGGGTTAGGGTTAGGGTTAGGGTTAGGGTTAGGGTTAGGGTTAGGGTTAGGGTTAGGGTTAGGGTTAGGGTTAGGGTTAGGGTTAGGGTTAGGGTTAGGGTTAGGGTTAGGGTTAGGGTTAGGGTTAGGGTTAGGGTTAGGGTTAGGGTTAGGGTTAGGGTTAGGGTTAGGGTTAGGGTTAGGGTTAGGGTTAGGGTTAGGGTTAGGGTTAGGGTTAGGGTTAGGGTTAGGGTTAGGGTTAGGGTTAGGGTTAGGGTTAGGGTTAGGGTTAGGGTTAGGGTTAGGGTTAGGGTTAGGGTTAGGGTTAGGGTTAGGGTTAGGGTTAGGGTTAGGGTTAGGGTTAGGGTTAGGGTTAGGGTTAGGGTTAGGGTTAGGGTTAGGGTTAGGGTTAGGGTTAGGGTTAGGGTTAGGGTTAGGGTTAGGGTTAGGGTTAGGGTTAGGGTTAGGGTTAGGGTTAGGGTTAGGGTTAGGGTTAGGGTTAGGGTTAGGGTTAGGGTTAGGGTTAGGGTTAGGGTTAGGGTTAGGGTTAGGGTTAGGGTTAGGGTTAGGGTTAGGGTTAGGGTTAGGGTTAGGGTTAGGGTTAGGGTTAGGGTTAGGGTTAGGGTTAGGGTTAGGGTTAGGGTTAGGGTTAGGGTTAGGGTTAGGGTTAGGGTTAGGGTTAGGGTTAGGGTTAGGGTTAGGGTTAGGGTTAGGGTTAGGGTTAGGGTTAGGGTTAGGGTTAGGGTTAGGGTTAGGGTTAGGGTTAGGGTTAGGGTTAGGGTTAGGGTTAGGGTTAGGGTTAGGGTTAGGGTTAGGGTTAGGGTTAGGGTTAGGGTTAGGGTTAGGGTTAGGGTTAGGGTTAGGGTTAGGGTTAGGGTTAGGGTTAGGGTTAGGGTTAGGGTTAGGGTTAGGGTTAGGGTTAGGGTTAGGGTTAGGGTTAGGGTTAGGGTTAGGGTTAGGGTTAGGGTTAGGGTTAGGGTTAGGGTTAGGGTTAGGGTTAGGGTTAGGGTTAGGGTTAGGGTTAGGGTTAGGGTTAGGGTTAGGGTTAGGGTTAGGGTTAGGGTTAGGGTTAGGGTTAGGGTTAGGGTTAGGGTTAGGGTTAGGGTTAGGGTTAGGGTTAGGGTTAGGGTTAGGGTTAGGGTTAGGGTTAGGGTTAGGGTTAGGGTTAGGGTTAGGGTTAGGGTTAGGGTTAGGGTTAGGGTTAGGGTTAGGGTTAGGGTTAGGGTTAGGGTTAGGGTTAGGTTAGGGTTAGGGTTAGGGTTAGGGTTAGGGTTAGGGTTAGGGTTAGGGTTAGGGTTAGGGTTAGGGTTAGGGTTAGGGTTAGGGTTAGGGTTAGGGTTAGGGTTAGGGTTAGGGTTAGGGTTAGGGTTAGGGTTAGGGTTAGGGTTAGGGTTAGGGTTAGGGTTAGGGTTAGGGTTAGGGTTAGGGTTAGGGTTAGGGTTAGGGTTAGGGTTAGGGTTAGGGTTAGGGTTAGGGTTAGGGTTAGGGTTAGGGTTAGGGTTAGGGTTAGGGTTAGGGTTAGGGTTAGGGTTAGGGTTAGGGTTAGGGTTAGGGTTAGGGTTAGGGTTAGGGTTAGGGTTAGGGTTAGGGTTAGGGTTAGGGTTAGGGTTAGGGTTAGGGTTAGGGTTAGGGTTAGGGTTAGGGTTAGGGTTAGGGTTAGGGTTAGGGTTAGGGTTAGGGTTAGGGTTAGGGTTAGGGTTAGGGTTAGGGTTAGGGTTAGGGTTAGGGTTAGGGTTAGGGTTAGGGTTAGGGTTAGGGTTAGGGTTAGGGTTAGGGTTAGGGTTAGGGTTAGGGTTAGGGTTAGGGTTAGGGTTAGGGTTAGGGTTAGGGTTAGGGTTAGGGTTAGGGTTAGGGTTAGGGTTAGGGTTAGGGTTAGGGTTAGGGTTAGGGTTAGGGTTAGGGTTAGGGTTAGGGTTAGGGTTAGGGTTAGGGTTAGGGTTAGGGTTAGGGTTAGGGTTAGGGTTAGGGTTAGGGTTAGGGTTAGGGTTAGGGTTAGGGTTAGGGTTAGGGTTAGGGTTAGGGTTAGGGTTAGGGTTAGGGTTAGGGTTAGGGTTAGGGTTAGGGTTAGGGTTAGGGTTAGGGTTAGGGTTAGGGTTAGGGTTAGGGTTAGGGTTAGGGTTAGGGTTAGGGTTAGGGTTAGGGTTAGGGTTAGGGTTAGGGTTAGGGTTAGGGTTAGGGTTAGGGTTAGGGTTAGGGTTAGGGTTAGGGTTAGGGTTAGGGTTAGGGTTAGGGTTAGGGTTAGGGTTAGGGTTAGGGTTAGGGTTAGGGTTAGGGTTAGGGTTAGGGTTAGGGTTAGGGTTAGGGTTAGGGTTAGGGTTAGGGTTAGGGTTAGGGTTAGGGTTAGGGTTAGGGTTAGGGTTAGGGTTAGGGTTAGGGTTAGGGTTAGGGTTAGGGTTAGGGTTAGGGTTAGGGTTAGGGTTAGGGTTAGGGTTAGGGTTAGGGTTAGGGTTAGGGTTAGGGTTAGGGTTAGGGTTAGGGTTAGGGTTAGGGTTAGGGTTAGGGTTAGGGTTAGGGTTAGGGTTAGGGTTAGGGTTAGGGTTAGGGTTAGGGTTAGGGTTAGGGTTAGGGTTAGGGTTAGGGTTAGGGTTAGGGTTAGGGTTAGGGTTAGGGTTAGGGTTAGGGTTAGGGTTAGGGTTAGGGTTAGGGTTAGGGTTAGGGTTAGGGTTAGGGTTAGGGTTAGGGTTAGGGTTAGGGTTAGGGTTAGGGTTAGGGTTAGGGTTAGGGTTAGGGTTAGGGTTAGGGTTAGGGTTAGGGTTAGGGTTAGGGTTAGGGTTAGGGTTAGGGTTAGGGTTAGGGTTAGGGTTAGGGTTAGGGTTAGGGTTAGGGTTAGGGTTAGGGTTAGGGTTAGGGTTAGGGTTAGGGTTAGGGTTAGGGTTAGGGTTAGGGTTAGGGTTAGGGTTAGGGTTAGGGTTAGGGTTAGGGTTAGGGTTAGGGTTAGGGTTAGGGTTAGGGTTAGGGTTAGGGTTAGGGTTAGGGTTAGGGTTAGGGTTAGGGTTAGGGTTAGGGTTAGGGTTAGGGTTAGGGTTAGGGTTAGGGTTAGGGTTAGGGTTAGGGTTAGGGTTAGGGTTAGGGTTAGGGTTAGGGTTAGGGTTAGGGTTAGGGTTAGGGTTAGGGTTAGGGTTAGGGTTAGGGTTAGGGTTAGGGTTAGGGTTAGGGTTAGGGTTAGGGTTAGGGTTAGGGTTAGGGTTAGGGTTAGGGTTAGGGTTAGGGTTAGGGTTAGGGTTAGGGTTAGGGTTAGGGTTAGGGTTAGGGTTAGGGTTAGGGTTAGGGTTAGGGTTAGGGTTAGGGTTAGGGTTAGGGTTAGGGTTAGGGTTAGGGTTAGGGTTAGGGTTAGGGTTAGGGTTAGGGTTAGGGTTAGGGTTAGGGTTAGGGTTAGGGTTAGGGTTAGGGTTAGGGTTAGGGTTAGGGTTAGGGTTAGGGTTAGGGTTAGGGTTAGGGTTAGGGTTAGGGTTAGGGTTAGGGTTAGGGTTAGGGTTAGGGTTAGGGTTAGGGTTAGGGTTAGGGTTAGGGTTAGGGTTAGGGTTAGGGTTAGGGTTAGGGTTAGGGTTAGGGTTAGGGTTAGGGTTAGGGTTAGGGTTAGGGTTAGGGTTAGGGTTAGGGTTAGGGTTAGGGTTAGGGTTAGGGTTAGGGTTAGGGTTAGGGTTAGGGTTAGGGTTAGGGTTAGGGTTAGGGTTAGGGTTAGGGTTAGGGTTAGGGTTAGGGTTAGGGTTAGGGTTAGGGTTAGGGTTAGGGTTAGGGTTAGGGTTAGGGTTAGGGTTAGGGTTAGGGTTAGGGTTAGGGTTAGGGTTAGGGTTAGGGTTAGGGTTAGGGTTAGGGTTAGGGTTAGGGTTAGGGTTAGGGTTAGGGTTAGGGTTAGGGTTAGGGTTAGGGTTAGGGTTAGGGTTAGGGTTAGGGTTAGGGTTAGGGTTAGGGTTAGGGTTAGGGTTAGGGTTAGGGTTAGGGTTAGGGTTAGGGTTAGGGTTAGGGTTAGGGTTAGGGTTAGGGTTAGGGTTAGGGTTAGGGTTAGGGTTAGGGTTAGGGTTAGGGTTAGGGTTAGGGTTAGGGTTAGGGTTAGGGTTAGGGTTAGGGTTAGGGTTAGGGTTAGGGTTAGGGTTAGGGTTAGGGTTAGGGTTAGGGTTAGGGTTAGGGTTAGGGTTAGGGTTAGGGTTAGGGTTAGGGTTAGGGTTAGGGTTAGGGTTAGGGTTAGGGTTAGGGTTAGGGTTAGGGTTAGGGTTAGGGTTAGGGTTAGGGTTAGGGTTAGGGTTAGGGTTAGGGTTAGGGTTAGGGTTAGGGTTAGGGTTAGGGTTAGGGTTAGGGTTAGGGTTAGGGTTAGGGTTAGGGTTAGGGTTAGGGTTAGGGTTAGGGTTAGGGTTAGGGTTAGGGTTAGGGTTAGGGTTAGGGTTAGGGTTAGGGTTAGGGTTAGGGTTAGGGTTAGGGTTAGGGTTAGGGTTAGGGTTAGGGTTAGGGTTAGGGTTAGGGTTAGGGTTAGGGTTAGGGTTAGGGTTAGGGTTAGGGTTAGGGTTAGGGTTAGGGTTAGGGTTAGGGTTAGGGTTAGGGTTAGGGTTAGGGTTAGGGTTAGGGTTAGGGTTAGGGTTAGGGTTAGGGTTAGGGTTAGGGTTAGGGTTAGGGTTAGGGTTAGGGTTAGGGTTAGGGTTAGGGTTAGGGTTAGGGTTAGGGTTAGGGTTAGGGTTAGGGTTAGGGTTAGGGTTAGGGTTAGGGTTAGGGTTAGGGTTAGGGTTAGGGTTAGGGTTAGGGTTAGGGTTAGGGTTAGGGTTAGGGTTAGGGTTAGGGTTAGGGTTAGGGTTAGGGTTAGGGTTAGGGTTAGGGTTAGGGTTAGGGTTAGGGTTAGGGTTAGGGTTAGGGTTAGGGTTAGGGTTAGG
>NC_137676.1:75071532-75092094 GCF_963989245.1 Nansenia antarctica
GTCCCAAAGGTGAGCCTAAAGTTCAGGAGGTCGCCAATGTTAAACGGCTGAGTGGGGAGGGGTAGTGAGTGACTAAATTGAGTGCTGTTTGGTGATAAATTGGGCTAGAGACTTGAAATCACTTTTGGATGAAAGCTGGCATCCCAGTGATGGCGTGTGTCTTTTTTTGTGCCCCTGGCTACATAGGAAGTGTCCCAAAAGTGAGCCTAAACTTCCGGAGGTCGCCAATGTTAAACGGCTGAGTGGGGAGGCGAATAGTGAGTGACTAAATTGAGTGCTGTTTGGTGATAAATTGGGCTAGAGACTTGAAATCACTTTTGGATGAAAGCTGGCATCCCAGTGATGACGTGTGTCTTTTTTTGTGCCCCTGGCTACATAGGAAGTGTCCCAAAAGTGAGCCTAAACTTCCGGAGGTCGCCAATGTTAAACGGCTGAGTGGGGGAGGGGTAGGCGAATAGTGAGTGACTCAATTGAGCGCTTAGTTTACCCAACGTAAATAACCCTTATTTAATAAGGACCCTTATTTAATTAGGACTCCTAATTAGTATGATTACTAATTAATACTGATTATATATTATATACATTATATATTATATACTGATTATAAATCACACTAATTACTATGATTTATACCATAAACTGGACTCCATGCATTATAATATACAGGAAGCTGGACTCCTATGATTTATACCATAAACTGGACTCCATGCATTATAATATACAGGAAGCTGGACTCCTTTGATTTAAGCTCCGCCCACTTTGATTTAAGCCCCTCCCACTTTGATTTAAGCTCCGCCCACTTTACTATGATTTATACCATAAACTGAACTCCATGCTAACCCTTTGGTTTAAGCCCCTCCCACTTTGATTTAAGCTCCGCCCACTTTGATTTAAGCTCCGCCCACTTTGATTTAAGCTCCGCCCACTTTACTATGATTTATACCATAAACTGGACTCCATGCATTATAATATACAGGAAGCTGGACTCCTATGATTTATACCATAAACTGGACTCCATGCATTATAATATACAGGAAGCTGGACTCCTTTGATTTAAGCTCCGCCCACTTTGATTTAAGCTCCGCCCACTTTGATTTAAGCTCCGCCCACTTTACTATGATTTATACCATAAACTGAACTCCATGCTAACCCTTTGGTTTAAGCCCCTCCCACTTTGATTTAAGCTCCGCCCACTTTGATTTAAGCTCCGCCCACTTTGATTTAAGCTCCGCCCACTTTACTATGATTTATACCATAAACTGGACTCCATGCATTATAATATACAGGAAGCTGGACTCCTATGATTTATACCATAAACTGGACTCCATGCATTATAATATACAGGAAGCTGGACTCCTTTGATTTAAGCTCCGCCCACTTTGATTTAAGCTCCGCCCACTTTGATTTAAGCTCCGCCCACTTTACTATGATTTATACCATAAACTGAACTCCATGCTAACCCTTTGGTTTAAGCCCCTCCCACTTTGATTTAAGCTCCGCCCACTTTGATTTAAGCTCCGCCCACTTTGATTTAAGCTCCGCCCACTTTACTATGATTTATACCATAAACTGGACTCCATGCATTATAATATACAGGAAGCTGGACTCCTATGATTTATACCATAAACTGGACTCCATGCATTATAATATACAGGAAGCTGGACTCCTTTGATTTAAGCTCCGCCCACTTTGATTTAAGCTCCGCCCACTTTGATTTAAGCTCCGCCCACTTTGACTTAAGCTCATTACTTATAACTCCCCTCCTGAGTGAGCTAGAGGTCTGGTTTTCACATATGTGCAACATCTTGGTGAGACAAGTGTTTACCCAACGTTTCGGCTTGATCGGCCATTCGTAAGTGCAGAGAACTCATAACACCCCTCCTAGCTGTGAGCTAGAGGTCTGGTTTTCACATATGTGGAACATCTCGGTGAGACAAGTGTTTACTTAACGTTTCTGCTTGATCGGCCATTCGTGGCCAGAACGAATTCATAACTCCCCTCCTGAGTGAGCTAGAGGTCTGGTTTTCACATATGTCGATATAATGTCCCATAATGCACTTTGGCAAAGTTTTTAGGTTAGGGATAGTTAGGGACTTATATCATAGTGTTGGACTTCTATACCATGATGTGGGATGCCCCGCCCACTTTGGCAAAGTTAGGGATAGTTAGGGAATAATATCATAGTGTTGGACTTCATACCATGATGTGGGATGCCCCGCCCATGCCCCGCCCACTTTGGCAAAGTTAGGGATAGTTAGGGAATAATATCATAGTGTTGGACTTCATACCATGATGTGGGATGCCCCGCCCACTTTGGCAAAGTTAGGGATAGTTAGGGTTTTATATACCAATAATTGTACTTCCATACTGTATGTTGGACCCCCATAGGAACAAGAAACATACACCATCAAGAGCACTGGCTGACTTACTGCAGAGAAACAAGTTTTTATAGGAAGGTCGGAAAGTAAAAATTTTTAATGGCTAAATTACCGGCAGGCAAATCCGATTCCGAAACAAATAAAAAAAAAATTTAATATTATGATTATGATTTATTAGAATAAATAATCTAAATGTTGGATTTTGGCATCCAACTTTACGTATAGAAATCCCTAGTAAACCCTAATTAGGGTTAGGGTTAGGGTTAGGGTTAGGGTTAGGGTTAGGGTTAGGGTTAGGGTTAGGGTTAGGGTTAGGGTTAGGGTTAGGGTTAGGGTTAGGGTTAGGGTTAGGGTTAGGGTTAGGGTTAGGGTTAGGGTTAGGGTTAGGGTTAGGGTTAGGGTTAGGGTTAGGGTTAGGGTTAGGGTTAGGGTTAGGGTTAGGGTTAGGGTTAGGGTTAGGGTTAGGGTTAGGGTTAGGGTTAGGGTTAGGGTTAGGGTTAGGGTTAGGGTTAGGGTTAGGGTTAGGGTTAGGGTTAGGGTTAGGGTTAGGGTTAGGGTTAGGGTTAGGGTTAGGGTTAGGGTTAGGGTTAGGGTTAGGGTTAGGGTTAGGGTTAGGGTTAGGGTTAGGGTTAGGGTTAGGGTTAGGGTTAGGGTTAGGGTTAGGGTTAGGGTTAGGGTTAGGGTTAGGGTTAGGGTTAGGGTTAGGGTTAGGGTTAGGGTTAGGGTTAGGGTTAGGGTTAGGGTTAGGGTTAGGGTTAGGGTTAGGGTTAGGGTTAGGGTTAGGGTTAGGGTTAGGGTTAGGGTTAGGGTTAGGGTTAGGGTTAGGGTTAGGTTAGGGTTAGGGTTAGGGTTAGGGTTAGGGTTAGGGTTAGGGTTAGGGTTAGGGTTAGGGTTAGGGTTAGGGTTAGGGTTAGGGTTAGGGTTAGGGTTAGGGTTAGGGTTAGGGTTAGGGTTAGGGTTAGGGTTAGGGTTAGGGTTAGGGTTAGGGTTAGGGTTAGGGTTAGGGTTAGGGTTAGGGTTAGGGTTAGGGTTAGGGTTAGGGTTAGGGTTAGGGTTAGGGTTAGGGTTAGGGTTAGGGTTAGGGTTAGGGTTAGGGTTAGGGTTAGGGTTAGGGTTAGGGTTAGGGTTAGGGTTAGGGTTAGGGTTAGGGTTAGGGTTAGGGTTAGGGTTAGGGTTAGGGTTAGGGTTAGGGTTAGGGTTAGGGTTAGGGTTAGGGTTAGGGTTAGGGTTAGGGTTAGGGTTAGGGTTAGGGTTAGGGTTAGGGTTAGGGTTAGGGTTAGGGTTAGGGTTAGGGTTAGGGTTAGGGTTAGGGTTAGGGTTAGGGTTAGGGTTAGGGTTAGGGTTAGGGTTAGGGTTAGGGTTAGGGTTAGGGTTAGGGTTAGGGTTAGGGTTAGGGTTAGGGTTAGGGTTAGGGTTAGGGTTAGGGTTAGGGTTAGGGTTAGGTTAGGGTTAGGGTTAGGGTTAGGGTTAGGGTTAGGGTTAGGGTTAGGGTTAGGGTTAGGGTTAGGGTTAGGGTTAGGGTTAGGGTTAGGGTTAGGGTTAGGGTTAGGGTTAGGGTTAGGGTTAGGGTTAGGGTTAGGGTTAGGGTTAGGGTTAGGGTTAGGGTTAGGGTTAGGGTTAGGGTTAGGGTTAGGGTTAGGGTTAGGGTTAGGGTTAGGGTTAGGGTTAGGGTTAGGGTTAGGGTTAGGGTTAGGGTTAGGGTTAGGGTTAGGGTTAGGGTTAGGGTTAGGGTTAGGGTTAGGGTTAGGGTTAGGGTTAGGGTTAGGGTTAGGGTTAGGGTTAGGGTTAGGGTTAGGGTTAGGGTTAGGGTTAGGGTTAGGGTTAGGGTTAGGGTTAGGGTTAGGGTTAGGGTTAGGGTTAGGGTTAGGGTTAGGGTTAGGGTTAGGGTTAGGGTTAGGGTTAGGGTTAGGGTTAGGGTTAGGGTTAGGGTTAGGGTTAGGGTTAGGGTTAGGGTTAGGGTTAGGGTTAGGGTTAGGGTTAGGGTTAGGGTTAGGGTTAGGGTTAGGGTTAGGGTTAGGGTTAGGGTTAGGGTTAGGGTTAGGGTTAGGGTTAGGGTTAGGGTTAGGGTTAGGGTTAGGGTTAGGGTTAGGGTTAGGGTTAGGGTTAGGGTTAGGGTTAGGGTTAGGGTTAGGGTTAGGGTTAGGGTTAGGGTTAGGGTTAGGGTTAGGGTTAGGGTTAGGGTTAGGGTTAGGGTTAGGGTTAGGGTTAGGGTTAGGGTTAGGGTTAGGGTTAGGGTTAGGGTTAGGGTTAGGGTTAGGGTTAGGGTTAGGGTTAGGGTTAGGGTTAGGGTTAGGGTTAGGGTTAGGGTTAGGGTTAGGGTTAGGGTTAGGGTTAGGGTTAGGGTTAGGGTTAGGGTTAGGGTTAGGGTTAGGGTTAGGGTTAGGGTTAGGGTTAGGGTTAGGGTTAGGGTTAGGGTTAGGGTTAGGGTTAGGGTTAGGGTTAGGGTTAGGGTTAGGGTTAGGGTTAGGGTTAGGGTTAGGGTTAGGGTTAGGGTTAGGGTTAGGGTTAGGGTTAGGGTTAGGGTTAGGGTAGGGTTAGGGTTAGGGTTAGGGTTAGGGTTAGGGTTAGGGTTAGGGTTAGGGTTAGGGTTAGGGTTAGGGTTAGGGTTAGGGTTAGGGTTAGGGTTAGGGTTAGGGTTAGGGTTAGGGTTAGGGTTAGGGTTAGGGTTAGGGTTAGGGTTAGGGTTAGGGTTAGGGTTAGGGTTAGGGTTAGGGTTAGGGTTAGGGTTAGGGTTAGGGTTAGGGTTAGGGTTAGGGTTAGGGTTAGGGTTAGGGTTAGGGTTAGGGTTAGGGTTAGGGTTAGGGTTAGGGTTAGGGTTAGGGTTAGGGTTAGGGTTAGGGTTAGGGTTAGGGTTAGGGTTAGGGTTAGGGTTAGGGTTAGGGTTAGGGTTAGGGTTAGGGTTAGGGTTAGGGTTAGGGTTAGGGTTAGGGTTAGGGTTAGGGTTAGGGTTAGGGTTAGGGTTAGGGTTAGGGTTAGGGTTAGGGTTAGGGTTAGGGTTAGGGTTAGGGTTAGGGTTAGGGTTAGGGTTAGGGTTAGGGTTAGGGTTAGGGTTAGGGTTAGGGTTAGGGTTAGGGTTAGGGTTAGGGTTAGGGTTAGGGTTAGGGTTAGGGTTAGGGTTAGGGTTAGGGTTAGGGTTAGGGTTAGGGTTAGGGTTAGGGTTAGGGTTAGGGTTAGGGTTAGGGTTAGGGTTAGGGTTAGGGTTAGGGTTAGGGTTAGGGTTAGGGTTAGGGTTAGGGTTAGGGTTAGGGTTAGGGTTAGGGTTAGGGTTAGGGTTAGGGTTAGGGTTAGGGTTAGGGTTAGGGTTAGGGTTAGGGTTAGGGTTAGGGTTAGGGTTAGGGTTAGGGTTAGGGTTAGGGTTAGGGTTAGGGTTAGGGTTAGGGTTAGGGTTAGGGTTAGGGTTAGGGTTAGGGTTAGGGTTAGGGTTAGGGTTAGGGTTAGGGTTAGGGTTAGGGTTAGGGTTAGGGTTAGGGTTAGGGTTAGGGTTAGGGTTAGGGTTAGGGTTAGGGTTAGGGTTAGGGTTAGGGTTAGGGTTAGGGTTAGGGTTAGGGTTAGGGTTAGGGTTAGGGTTAGGGTTAGGGTTAGGGTTAGGGTTAGGGTTAGGGTTAGGGTTAGGGTTAGGGTTAGGGTTAGGGTTAGGGTTAGGGTTAGGGTTAGGGTTAGGGTTAGGGTTAGGGTTAGGGTTAGGGTTAGGGTTAGGGTTAGGGTTAGGGTTAGGGTTAGGGTTAGGGTTAGGGTTAGGGTTAGGGTTAGGGTTAGGGTTAGGGTTAGGGTTAGGGTTAGGGTTAGGGTTAGGGTTAGGGTTAGGGTTAGGGTTAGGGTTAGGGTTAGGGTTAGGGTTAGGGTTAGGGTTAGGGTTAGGGTTAGGGTTAGGGTTAGGGTTAGGGTTAGGGTTAGGGTTAGGGTTAGGGTTAGGGTTAGGGTTAGGGTTAGGGTTAGGGTTAGGGTTAGGGTTAGGGTTAGGGTTAGGGTTAGGGTTAGGGTTAGGGTTAGGGTTAGGGTTAGGGTTAGGGTTAGGGTTAGGGTTAGGGTTAGGGTTAGGGTTAGGGTTAGGGTTAGGGTTAGGGTTAGGGTTAGGGTTAGGGTTAGGGTTAGGGTTAGGGTTAGGGTTAGGGTTAGGGTTAGGGTTAGGGTTAGGGTTAGGGTTAGGGTTAGGGTTAGGGTTAGGGTTAGGGTTAGGGTTAGGGTTAGGGTTAGGGTTAGGGTTAGGGTTAGGGTTAGGGTTAGGGTTAGGGTTAGGGTTAGGGTTAGGGTTAGGGTTAGGGTTAGGGTTAGGGTTAGGGTTAGGGTTAGGGTTAGGGTTAGGGTTAGGGTTAGGGTTAGGGTTAGGGTTAGGGTTAGGGTTAGGGTTAGGGTTAGGGTTAGGGTTAGGGTTAGGGTTAGGGTTAGGGTTAGGGTTAGGGTTAGGGTTAGGGTTAGGGTTAGGGTTAGGGTTAGGGTTAGGGTTAGGGTTAGGGTTAGGGTTAGGGTTAGGGTTAGGGTTAGGGTTAGGGTTAGGGTTAGGGTTAGGGTTAGGGTTAGGGTTAGGGTTAGGGTTAGGGTTAGGGTTAGGGTTAGGGTTAGGGTTAGGGTTAGGGTTAGGGTTAGGGTTAGGGTTAGGGTTAGGGTTAGGGTTAGGGTTAGGGTTAGGGTTAGGGTTAGGGTTAGGGTTAGGGTTAGGGTTAGGGTTAGGGTTAGGGTTAGGGTTAGGGTTAGGGTTAGGGTTAGGGTTAGGGTTAGGGTTAGGGTTAGGGTTAGGGTTAGGGTTAGGGTTAGGGTTAGGGTTAGGGTTAGGGTTAGGGTTAGGGTTAGGGTTAGGGTTAGGGTTAGGGTTAGGGTTAGGGTTAGGGTTAGGGTTAGGGTTAGGGTTAGGGTTAGGGTTAGGGTTAGGGTTAGGGTTAGGGTTAGGGTTAGGGTTAGGGTTAGGGTTAGGGTTAGGGTTAGGGTTAGGGTTAGGGTTAGGGTTAGGGTTAGGGTTAGGGTTAGGGTTAGGGTTAGGGTTAGGGTTAGGGTTAGGGTTAGGGTTAGGGTTAGGGTTAGGGTTAGGGTTAGGGTTAGGGTTAGGGTTAGGGTTAGGGTTAGGGTTAGGGTTAGGGTTAGGGTTAGGGTTAGGGTTAGGGTTAGGGTTAGGGTTAGGGTTAGGGTTAGGGTTAGGGTTAGGGTTAGGGTTAGGGTTAGGGTTAGGGTTAGGGTTAGGGTTAGGGTTAGGGTTAGGGTTAGGGTTAGGGTTAGGGTTAGGGTTAGGGTTAGGGTTAGGGTTAGGGTTAGGGTTAGGGTTAGGGTTAGGGTTAGGGTTAGGGTTAGGGTTAGGGTTAGGGTTAGGGTTAGGGTTAGGGTTAGGGTTAGGGTTAGGGTTAGGGTTAGGGTTAGGGTTAGGGTTAGGGTTAGGGTTAGGGTTAGGGTTAGGGTTAGGGTTAGGGTTAGGGTTAGGGTTAGGGTTAGGGTTAGGGTTAGGGTTAGGGTTAGGGTTAGGGTTAGGGTTAGGGTTAGGGTTAGGGTTAGGGTTAGGGTTAGGGTTAGGGTTAGGGTTAGGGTTAGGGTTAGGGTTAGGGTTAGGGTTAGGGTTAGGGTTAGGGTTAGGGTTAGGGTTAGGGTTAGGGTTAGGGTTAGGGTTAGGGTTAGGGTTAGGGTTAGGGTTAGGGTTAGGGTTAGGGTTAGGGTTAGGGTTAGGGTTAGGGTTAGGGTTAGGGTTAGGGTTAGGGTTAGGGTTAGGGTTAGGGTTAGGGTTAGGGTTAGGGTTAGGGTTAGGGTTAGGGTTAGGGTTAGGGTTAGGGTTAGGGTTAGGGTTAGGGTTAGGGTTAGGGTTAGGGTTAGGGTTAGGGTTAGGGTTAGGGTTAGGGTTAGGGTTAGGGTTAGGGTTAGGGTTAGGGTTAGGGTTAGGGTTAGGGTTAGGGTTAGGGTTAGGGTTAGGGTTAGGGTTAGGGTTAGGGTTAGGGTTAGGGTTAGGGTTAGGGTTAGGGTTAGGGTTAGGGTTAGGGTTAGGGTTAGGGTTAGGGTTAGGGTTAGGGTTAGGGTTAGGGTTAGGGTTAGGGTTAGGGTTAGGGTTAGGGTTAGGGTTAGGGTTAGGGTTAGGGTTAGGGTTAGGGTTAGGGTTAGGGTTAGGGTTAGGGTTAGGGTTAGGGTTAGGGTTAGGGTTAGGGTTAGGGTTAGGGTTAGGGTTAGGGTTAGGGTTAGGGTTAGGGTTAGGGTTAGGGTTAGGGTTAGGGTTAGGGTTAGGGTTAGGGTTAGGGTTAGGGTTAGGGTTAGGGTTAGGGTTAGGGTTAGGGTTAGGGTTAGGGTTAGGGTTAGGGTTAGGGTTAGGGTTAGGGTTAGGGTTAGGGTTAGGGTTAGGGTTAGGGTTAGGGTTAGGGTTAGGGTTAGGGTTAGGGTTAGGGTTAGGGTTAGGGTTAGGGTTAGGGTTAGGGTTAGGGTTAGGGTTAGGGTTAGGGTTAGGGTTAGGGTTAGGGTTAGGGTTAGGGTTAGGGTTAGGGTTAGGGTTAGGGTTAGGGTTAGGGTTAGGGTTAGGGTTAGGGTTAGGGTTAGGGTTAGGGTTAGGGTTAGGGTTAGGGTTAGGGTTAGGGTTAGGGTTAGGGTTAGGGTTAGGGTTAGGGTTAGGGTTAGGGTTAGGGTTAGGGTTAGGGTTAGGGTTAGGGTTAGGGTTAGGGTTAGGGTTAGGGTTAGGGTTAGGGTTAGGGTTAGGGTTAGGGTTAGGGTTAGGGTTAGGGTTAGGGTTAGGGTTAGGGTTAGGGTTAGGGTTAGGGTTAGGGTTAGGGTTAGGGTTAGGGTTAGGGTTAGGGTTAGGGTTAGGGTTAGGGTTAGGGTTAGGGTTAGGGTTAGGGTTAGGGTTAGGGTTAGGGTTAGGGTTAGGGTTAGGGTTAGGGTTAGGGTTAGGGTTAGGGTTAGGGTTAGGGTTAGGGTTAGGGTTAGGGTTAGGGTTAGGGTTAGGGTTAGGGTTAGGGTTAGGGTTAGGGTTAGGGTTAGGGTTAGGGTTAGGGTTAGGGTTAGGGTTAGGGTTAGGGTTAGGGTTAGGGTTAGGGTTAGGGTTAGGGTTAGGGTTAGGGTTAGGGTTAGGGTTAGGGTTAGGGTTAGGGTTAGGGTTAGGGTTAGGGTTAGGGTTAGGGTTAGGGTTAGGGTTAGGGTTAGGGTTAGGGTTAGGGTTAGGGTTAGGGTTAGGGTTAGGGTTAGGGTTAGGGTTAGGGTTAGGGTTAGGGTTAGGGTTAGGGTTAGGGTTAGGGTTAGGGTTAGGGTTAGGGTTAGGGTTAGGGTTAGGGTTAGGGTTAGGGTTAGGGTTAGGGTTAGGGTTAGGGTTAGGGTTAGGGTTAGGGTTAGGGTTAGGGTTAGGGTTAGGGTTAGGGTTAGGGTTAGGGTTAGGGTTAGGGTTAGGGTTAGGGTTAGGGTTAGGGTTAGGGTTAGGGTTAGGGTTAGGGTTAGGGTTAGGGTTAGGGTTAGGGTTAGGGTTAGGGTTAGGGTTAGGGTTAGGGTTAGGGTTAGGGTTAGGGTTAGGGTTAGGGTTAGGGTTAGGGTTAGGGTTAGGGTTAGGGTTAGGGTTAGGGTTAGGGTTAGGGTTAGGGTTAGGGTTAGGGTTAGGGTTAGGGTTAGGGTTAGGGTTAGGGTTAGGGTTAGGGTTAGGGTTAGGGTTAGGGTTAGGGTTAGGGTTAGGGTTAGGGTTAGGGTTAGGGTTAGGGTTAGGGTTAGGGTTAGGGTTAGGGTTAGGGTTAGGGTTAGGGTTAGGGTTAGGGTTAGGGTTAGGGTTAGGGTTAGGGTTAGGGTTAGGGTTAGGGTTAGGGTTAGGGTTAGGGTTAGGGTTAGGGTTAGGGTTAGGGTTAGGGTTAGGGTTAGGGTTAGGGTTAGGGTTAGGGTTAGGGTTAGGGTTAGGGTTAGGGTTAGGGTTAGGGTTAGGGTTAGGGTTAGGGTTAGGGTTAGGGTTAGGGTTAGGGTTAGGGTTAGGGTTAGGGTTAGGGTTAGGGTTAGGGTTAGGGTTAGGGTTAGGGTTAGGGTTAGGGTTAGGGTTAGGGTTAGGGTTAGGGTTAGGGTTAGGGTTAGGGTTAGGGTTAGGGTTAGGGTTAGGGTTAGGGTTAGGGTTAGGGTTAGGGTTAGGGTTAGGGTTAGGGTTAGGGTTAGGGTTAGGGTTAGGGTTAGGGTTAGGGTTAGGGTTAGGGTTAGGGTTAGGGTTAGGGTTAGGGTTAGGGTTAGGGTTAGGGTTAGGGTTAGGGTTAGGGTTAGGGTTAGGGTTAGGGTTAGGGTTAGGGTTAGGGTTAGGGTTAGGGTTAGGGTTAGGGTTAGGGTTAGGGTTAGGGTTAGGGTTAGGGTTAGGGTTAGGGTTAGGGTTAGGGTTAGGGTTAGGGTTAGGGTTAGGGTTAGGGTTAGGGTTAGGGTTAGGGTTAGGGTTAGGGTTAGGGTTAGGGTTAGGGTTAGGGTTAGGGTTAGGGTTAGGGTTAGGGTTAGGGTTAGGGTTAGGGTTAGGGTTAGGGTTAGGGTTAGGGTTAGGGTTAGGGTTAGGGTTAGGGTTAGGGTTAGGGTTAGGGTTAGGGTTAGGGTTAGGGTTAGGGTTAGGGTTAGGGTTAGGGTTAGGGTTAGGGTTAGGGTTAGGGTTAGGGTTAGGGTTAGGGTTAGGGTTAGGGTTAGGGTTAGGGTTAGGGTTAGGGTTAGGGTTAGGGTTAGGGTTAGGGTTAGGGTTAGGGTTAGGGTTAGGGTTAGGGTTAGGGTTAGGGTTAGGGTTAGGGTTAGGGTTAGGGTTAGGGTTAGGGTTAGGGTTAGGGTTAGGGTTAGGGTTAGGGTTAGGGTTAGGGTTAGGGTTAGGGTTAGGGTTAGGGTTAGGGTTAGGGTTAGGGTTAGGGTTAGGGTTAGGGTTAGGGTTAGGGTTAGGGTTAGGGTTAGGGTTAGGGTTAGGGTTAGGGTTAGGGTTAGGGTTAGGGTTAGGGTTAGGGTTAGGGTTAGGGTTAGGGTTAGGGTTAGGGTTAGGGTTAGGGTTAGGGTTAGGGTTAGGGTTAGGGTTAGGGTTAGGGTTAGGGTTAGGGTTAGGGTTAGGGTTAGGGTTAGGGTTAGGGTTAGGGTTAGGGTTAGGGTTAGGGTTAGGGTTAGGGTTAGGGTTAGGGTTAGGGTTAGGGTTAGGGTTAGGGTTAGGGTTAGGGTTAGGGTTAGGGTTAGGGTTAGGGTTAGGGTTAGGGTTAGGGTTAGGGTTAGGGTTAGGGTTAGGGTTAGGGTTAGGGTTAGGGTTAGGGTTAGGGTTAGGGTTAGGGTTAGGGTTAGGGTTAGGGTTAGGGTTAGGGTTAGGGTTAGGGTTAGGGTTAGGGTTAGGGTTAGGGTTAGGGTTAGGGTTAGGGTTAGGGTTAGGGTTAGGGTTAGGGTTAGGGTTAGGGTTAGGGTTAGGGTTAGGGTTAGGGTTAGGGTTAGGGTTAGGGTTAGGGTTAGGGTTAGGGTTAGGGTTAGGGTTAGGGTTAGGGTTAGGGTTAGGGTTAGGGTTAGGGTTAGGGTTAGGGTTAGGGTTAGGGTTAGGGTTAGGGTTAGGGTTAGGGTTAGGGTTAGGGTTAGGGTTAGGGTTAGGGTTAGGGTTAGGGTTAGGGTTAGGGTTAGGGTTAGGGTTAGGGTTAGGGTTAGGGTTAGGGTTAGGGTTAGGGTTAGGGTTAGGGTTAGGGTTAGGGTTAGGGTTAGGGTTAGGGTTAGGGTTAGGGTTAGGGTTAGGGTTAGGGTTAGGGTTAGGGTTAGGGTTAGGGTTAGGGTTAGGGTTAGGGTTAGGGTTAGGGTTAGGGTTAGGGTTAGGGTTAGGGTTAGGGTTAGGGTTAGGGTTAGGGTTAGGGTTAGGGTTAGGGTTAGGGTTAGGGTTAGGGTTAGGGTTAGGGTTAGGGTTAGGGTTAGGGTTAGGGTTAGGGTTAGGGTTAGGGTTAGGGTTAGGGTTAGGGTTAGGGTTAGGGTTAGGGTTAGGGTTAGGGTTAGGGTTAGGGTTAGGGTTAGGGTTAGGGTTAGGGTTAGGGTTAGGGTTAGGGTTAGGGTTAGGGTTAGGGTTAGGGTTAGGGTTAGGGTTAGGGTTAGGGTTAGGGTTAGGGTTAGGGTTAGGGTTAGGGTTAGGGTTAGGGTTAGGGTTAGGGTTAGGGTTAGGGTTAGGGTTAGGGTTAGGGTTAGGGTTAGGGTTAGGGTTAGGGTTAGGGTTAGGGTTAGGGTTAGGGTTAGGGTTAGGGTTAGGGTTAGGGTTAGGGTTAGGGTTAGGGTTAGGGTTAGGGTTAGGGTTAGGGTTAGGGTTAGGGTTAGGGTTAGGGTTAGGGTTAGGGTTAGGGTTAGGGTTAGGGTTAGGGTTAGGGTTAGGGTTAGGGTTAGGGTTAGGGTTAGGGTTAGGGTTAGGGTTAGGGTTAGGGTTAGGGTTAGGGTTAGGGTTAGGGTTAGGGTTAGGGTTAGGGTTAGGGTTAGGGTTAGGGTTAGGGTTAGGGTTAGGGTTAGGGTTAGGGTTAGGGTTAGGGTTAGGGTTAGGGTTAGGGTTAGGGTTAGGGTTAGGGTTAGGGTTAGGGTTAGGGTTAGGGTTAGGGTTAGGGTTAGGGTTAGGGTTAGGGTTAGGGTTAGGGTTAGGGTTAGGGTTAGGGTTAGGGTTAGGGTTAGGGTTAGGGTTAGGGTTAGGGTTAGGGTTAGGGTTAGGGTTAGGGTTAGGGTTAGGGTTAGGGTTAGGGTTAGGGTTAGGGTTAGGGTTAGGGTTAGGGTTAGGGTTAGGGTTAGGGTTAGGGTTAGGGTTAGGGTTAGGGTTAGGGTTAGGGTTAGGGTTAGGGTTAGGGTTAGGGTTAGGGTTAGGGTTAGGGTTAGGGTTAGGGTTAGGGTTAGGGTTAGGGTTAGGGTTAGGGTTAGGGTTAGGGTTAGGGTTAGGGTTAGGGTTAGGGTTAGGGTTAGGGTTAGGGTTAGGGTTAGGGTAGGGTTAGGGTTAGGGTTAGGGTTAGGGTTAGGGTTAGGGTTAGGGTTAGGGTTAGGGTTAGGGTTAGGGTTAGGGTTAGGGTTAGGGTTAGGGTTAGGGTTAGGGTTAGGGTTAGGGTTAGGGTTAGGGTTAGGGTTAGGGTTAGGGTTAGGGTTAGGGTTAGGGTTAGGGTTAGGGTTAGGGTTAGGGTTAGGGTTAGGGTTAGGGTTAGGGTTAGGGTTAGGGTTAGGGTTAGGGTTAGGGTTAGGGTTAGGGTTAGGGTTAGGGTTAGGGTTAGGGTTAGGGTTAGGGTTAGGGTTAGGGTTAGGGTTAGGGTTAGGGTTAGGGTTAGGGTTAGGGTTAGGGTTAGGGTTAGGGTTAGGGTTAGGGTTAGGGTTAGGGTTAGGGTTAGGGTTAGGGTTAGGGTTAGGGTTAGGGTTAGGGTTAGGGTTAGGGTTAGGGTTAGGGTTAGGGTTAGGGTTAGGGTTAGGGTTAGGGTTAGGGTTAGGGTTAGGGTTAGGGTTAGGGTTAGGGTTAGGGTTAGGGTTAGGGTTAGGGTTAGGGTTAGGGTTAGGGTTAGGGTTAGGGTTAGGGTTAGGGTTAGGGTTAGGGTTAGGGTTAGGGTTAGGGTTAGGGTTAGGGTTAGGGTTAGGGTTAGGGTTAGGGTTAGGGTTAGGGTTAGGGTTAGGGTTAGGGTTAGGGTTAGGGTTAGGGTTAGGGTTAGGGTTAGGGTTAGGGTTAGGGTTAGGGTTAGGGTTAGGGTTAGGGTTAGGGTTAGGGTTAGGGTTAGGGTTAGGGTTAGGGTTAGGGTTAGGGTTAGGGTTAGGGTTAGGGTTAGGGTTAGGGTTAGGGTTAGGGTTAGGGTTAGGGTTAGGGTTAGGGTTAGGGTTAGGGTTAGGGTTAGGGTTAGGGTTAGGGTTAGGGTTAGGGTTAGGGTTAGGGTTAGGGTTAGGGTTAGGGTTAGGGTTAGGGTTAGGGTTAGGGTTAGGGTTAGGGTTAGGGTTAGGGTTAGGGTTAGGGTTAGGGTTAGGGTTAGGGTTAGGGTTAGGGTTAGGGTTAGGGTTAGGGTTAGGGTTAGGGTTAGGGTTAGGGTTAGGGTTAGGGTTAGGGTTAGGGTTAGGGTTAGGGTTAGGGTTAGGGTTAGGGTTAGGGTTAGGGTTAGGGTTAGGGTTAGGGTTAGGGTTAGGGTTAGGGTTAGGGTTAGGGTTAGGGTTAGGGTTAGGGTTAGGGTTAGGGTTAGGGTTAGGGTTAGGGTTAGGGTTAGGGTTAGGGTTAGGGTTAGGGTTAGGGTTAGGGTTAGGGTTAGGGTTAGGGTTAGGGTTAGGGTTAGGGTTAGGGTTAGGGTTAGGGTTAGGGTTAGGGTTAGGGTTAGGGTTAGGGTTAGGGTTAGGGTTAGGGTTAGGGTTAGGGTTAGGGTTAGGGTTAGGGTTAGGGTTAGGGTTAGGGTTAGGGTTAGGGTTAGGGTTAGGGTTAGGGTTAGGGTTAGGGTTAGGGTTAGGGTTAGGGTTAGGGTTAGGGTTAGGGTTAGGGTTAGGGTTAGGGTTAGGGTTAGGGTTAGGGTTAGGGTTAGGGTTAGGGTTAGGGTTAGGGTTAGGGTTAGGGTTAGGGTTAGGGTTAGGGTTAGGGTTAGGGTTAGGGTTAGGGTTAGGGTTAGGGTTAGGGTTAGGGTTAGGGTTAGGGTTAGGGTTAGGGTTAGGGTTAGGGTTAGGGTTAGGGTTAGGGTTAGGGTTAGGGTTAGGGTTAGGGTTAGGGTTAGGGTTAGGGTTAGGGTTAGGGTTAGGGTTAGGGTTAGGGTTAGGGTTAGGGTTAGGGTTAGGGTTAGGGTTAGGGTTAGGGTTAGGGTTAGGGTTAGGGTTAGGGTTAGGGTTAGGGTTAGGGTTAGGGTTAGGGTTAGGGTTAGGGTTAGGGTTAGGGTTAGGGTTAGGGTTAGGGTTAGGGTTAGGGTTAGGGTTAGGGTTAGGGTTAGGGTTAGGGTTAGGGTTAGGGTTAGGGTTAGGGTTAGGGTTAGGGTTAGGGTTAGGGTTAGGGTTAGGGTTAGGGTTAGGGTTAGGGTTAGGGTTAGGGTTAGGGTTAGGGTTAGGGTTAGGGTTAGGGTTAGGGTTAGGGTTAGGGTTAGGGTTAGGGTTAGGGTTAGGGTTAGGGTTAGGGTTAGGGTTAGGGTTAGGGTTAGGGTTAGGGTTAGGGTTAGGGTTAGGGTTAGGGTTAGGGTTAGGGTTAGGGTTAGGGTTAGGGTTAGGGTTAGGGTTAGGGTTAGGGTTAGGGTTAGGGTTAGGGTTAGGGTTAGGGTTAGGGTTAGGGTTAGGGTTAGGGTTAGGGTTAGGGTTAGGGTTAGGGTTAGGGTTAGGGTTAGGGTTAGGGTTAGGGTTAGGGTTAGGGTTAGGGTTAGGGTTAGGGTTAGGGTTATCATTTCACATCCAAATGTTGGACTTTTGCCATAGGCATATACATAAAGCTGGATGTTTCATACCGTTATCCGCCAACATCCAACTGCAGTAATGTTAAAATGCGAAATTCCGGATTCGTATACCCTATACACAAACCTGGATTTTCTGTAATACACCCAGATGACCAGCTAGAGTCGCCAGAGTCCCCCCGCGTCCCACATTATGAACCCGGAAGTACAATACTATGATATTATTCCCTAACTAACCCTAACTTTGCCAAAGTGGGCGGGGCATGGGCGGGGCATCCCACATCATGGTATAGAAGTCCAATACTATGATATAAATCCCTAACTAACCCTAACTTTGCCAAAGTGGGCGGGGCATGGGCGGGGCATCCCACATCATGGTATAGAAGTCCAACACTATGATATAAATCCCTAACTAACCCTAACCTAAAAACTTTGCCAAAGTGGGCGTGGGGCATCCCACATCATGGTAAAGAAGTCCAACACTATGGTATAAATCCCTAAACACCCTAACCTAAAAAAAATTCCAAAGTGCATTATGGGACATTATATCGACATATGTGAAAACCAGACCTCTAGCTCACTCAGGAGGGGAGTTATGAATTCGTTCTGGCCACGAATGGCCGATCAAGCAGAAACGTTAAGTAAACACTTGTCTCACCGAGATGTTCGACATATGTGAACACCAGACCTCTAGCTCACAGCTAGGAGGGGTGTTATGAGTTCTCTGCACTTACGAATGGCCAATCAAGCCGAAACGTTGGGTAAACACTTGTCTCACCAAGATGTTCCACATATGTGAAAACCAGACCTCTAGCTCACTCAGGAGGGGAGTTATAAGTAATGAGCTCTCTGTGTGTGTGTGTGTGTGTGTCTGTGTGTGTGTGTGTCTGTGTGTGTGTGTGTCTGTGTCTGTGTGTGTGTGTCTGTGTGTGTGTGTGTGTGTCTGTGTGTGTGTGTGTGTATAACTCTCTCTCTCTGTGTGTGTGTGTGTGTGTGTGTGTGTGTGTAAAACTCTCTCTCTGTGTGTCTGTGTGTGTGTGTGTGTGTGTGTATAACTCTCTCTCTCTCTCTCTGTGTGTGTGTGTGTGTGTGTGTGTGTGTCTGTGTGTGTGTGTGTGTGTATAAAAAAAAAAAAAAAAAAAAAGTTCTTGCTGTTCCAGGGGGCGCTGTGCGGCGGCCTTTTGAGCTAGCGCCTCAAAACTCACTGTGCGTGTCCAAGGCATCGGGCCACTTCACCGTGCCAATTTTCAGGCACCTGGGTGGCTCCGGGGCCGAGTTTTGCATTTTGTCATTTGCCAACAAACCGGACCTACCTAGGGTGTACACAGGTGTACCCTATGTTGAAGCCTTAGGATGAAAACCAGAACTCGGTGCCAGAAAGTCCCAGTCACCCCAAAATCGGCACCGTGAACCGTCACAGGGGTCCAGTCGCGTGCCCCGAGTTTCGAGGCGCTAGCTCAAACGGTCGCTCCGTGGCGCCCCCTTTAGTTACGGATTTTGCACTTACTTCAAAGCTCCCCGTTTGGGCCACGAATGGCCGATCAAGCCGAAACTCTGGGTAAACACTTGTCTCACCAAGATGTTGGACATATGTGAAAACCAGACCTCTAGCTCACTCAGGAGGGGAGTTATGAATTCTGGCAACAGGGGGCGCCGCAACCGAGTCGGGGCTCGGATATGTGTTCGGCGGGCCCGAGACGATTCAGGAAATATTAGAACGGCGTCTGTGGCTAGTACGGTTGAGACACAGCGGTACTTTACCTGAACCGGCCTAGGCCGAGAAGCCTGAATTTGAGTAATTTTTCAATGCTTTTCGGTCAGCGCGGCCGTTCCGAGGCGCAGAGACGCACCGTTTTCGACGAGGTCATTCGTAAGGGGCTTGGCACCCATACTCTGTCAAGTTTTTTCTGCTAGGCAAAAAAAAACAGACCTCTAGCTCACTCAGGAGGGGAGTTATGAATTCTGGCAACAGGGGGCGCCGCAACCGAGTCGGGGCTCGGATATGTGTTCGGCGGGCCCGAGCCGATTCAGGAAATATTAGAACGGCGTCTGTGGCTCGTACGGTTGAGACACAGCGGTACTTTACCTGAACCGGCCTAGGCCGAGAAGCCTGAATTTGAGTAATTTGAGTAACTTTTCGGTCAGCGAGGGGGCCATACAATGGGCTAGAGACTTGAAAACAATTTTGTCTGAAAGCTGGCATCCCACTGATGGTGTGTGTCTTTTTCTGTGCCCCTGGCTACATAGGAAGTGTCCCAAAGGTGAGCCTAAAGTTCAGGAGGTCGCCAATGTTAAACGGCTGAGTGGGGAGGGGTAGTGAGTGACTAAATTGAGTGCTGTTTGGTGATAAATTGGGCTAGAGACTTGAAATCACTTTTGGATGAAAGCTGGCATCCCAGTGATGGCGTGTGTCTCTTTCTGTGCCCCTGGCTACATAGGAAGTGTCCCAAAAGTGAGCCTAAACTTCCGGAGGTCGCCAATGTTAAACGGCTGAGTGGGGAGGCGAATAGTGAGTGACTAAATTGAGCGCTGTTTGGTGATAAATTGGGCTAGAGACTTGAAATCACTTTTGGATGAAAGCTGGCATCCCAGTGATGGCGTGTGTGTTTTTTTGTGACCCTGGCTACATAGGAAGTGTCCCAAAAGTGAGCCTAAACTTCCGGAGGTCGCCAATGTTAAACGGCTGAGTGGGGGAGGGGTAGGCGAATAGTGAGTGACTAAATTGAGCTCTTGAGCTTGAGGCATCCCACATCATGCTAATCCAACACTATGATATAAATCCCTAACTAACCCTAACCTAAAAACTTTGCCAAAGTGGGCGGGGCATGGGCGGGGCATCCCACATCATGGTATAGAAGTCCAACACTATGATATAAATCCCTAAACACCCTAACCTAAAAACTTTGCCAAAGTGGGCGTGGGGCATCCCACATCATCCCACATCATGGTAAAGAAGTCCAACACTATGGTATAAATCCCTAAACACCCTAACCTAAAAAAAATTCCAAAGTGCATTATGGGACATTATATCGACATATGTGAAAACCAGACCTCTAGCTCACTCAGGAGGGGAGTTATAAGTAATGAGCTCTCTGTGTGTGTGTGTGTGTGTGTCTGTGTGTGTGTGTGTCTGTGTCTGTGTGTGTGTGTCTGTGTGTGTGTGTGTGTGTCTGTGTGTGTGTGTGTGTGTATAACTCTCTCTCTCTGTGTGTGTGTGTGTGTGTGTGTGTGTGTCTGTGTGTGTGTGTATAAAAAAAAAAAAAAAAAAAAGTTCTTGCTGTTCCAGGGGGCGCTGTGCGGCGGCCTTTTGAGCTAGCGCCTCAAAACTCACTGTGCGTGTCCAAGGCATCGGGCCACTTCACCGTGCCAATTTTCAGGCACCTGGGTGGCTCCGGGGCCGAGTTTTGCATTTTCTCATTTGCCAACAAACCGGACCTACCTAGGGTGTACACAGGTGTACCCTATGTTGAAGCCTTAGGATGAAAACCAGAACTCGGTGCCAGAAAGTCCCAGTCACCCCAAAATCGGCACCGTGAAGCGTCACAGGGGTCCAGTCGCGTGCCCCGAGTTTCGAGGCGCTAGCTCAAACGGTCGCTCCGTGGCGCCCCCTTTAGTTACGGATTTCACACTTACTTCAAAGCTCCCCGTTTGGGCCACGAATGGCCGATCAAGCCGAAACTCTGGGTAAACACTTGTCTCACCAAGATGTTGGACATATGTGAAAACCAGACCTCTAGCTCACTCAGGAGGGGAGTTATGAATTCTGGCAACAGGGGGCGCCGCAACCGAGTCGGGGCTCGGATATGTGTTCGGCGGGCCCGAGCCGATTCAGGAAATATTAGAACGGCGTCTGTGGCTAGTACGGTTGAGACACAGCGGTACTTTACCTGAACCGGCCTAGGCCGAGAAGCCTGAATTTGAGTAATTTTTAAATGCTTTTCGGTCAGCGCGGCCGTTCCGAGGCGCAGAGACGCACCGTTTTCGACGAGGTCATTCGTAAGGGGCTTGGCACCCATACTCTGTCAAGTTTTTTCTGCTAGGCAAAAAAAAAACAGACCTCTAGCTCACTCAGGAGGGGAGTTATGAATTCTGGCAACAGGGGGCGCCGCAACCGAGTCGGGGCTCGGATATGTGTTCGGCGGGCCCGAGCCGATTCAGGAAATATTAGAACGGCGTCTGTGGCTCGTACGGTTGAGACACAGCGGTACTTTGACCTGAACCGGCCTAGGCCGAGAAGCCTGAATTTGAGTAATTTGAGTAACTTTTCGGTCAGCGGGGGGGCCATACAATGGGCTAGAGACTTGAAAACAATTTTGGATGAAAGCTGGCATCCCACTGATGGTGTGTGTCTATTTCTGTGCCCCTGGCTACATAGGAAGTGTCCCAAAGGTGAGCCTAAAGTTCAGGAGGTCGCCAATGTTAAACGGCTGAGTGGGGAGGGGTAGTGAGTGACTAAATTGAGTGCTGTTTGGTGATAAATTGGGCTAGAGACTTGAAATCACTTTTGGATGAAAGCTGGCATCCCAGTGATGGCGTGTGTCTCTTTTTGTGCCCCTGGCTACATAGGAAGTGTCCCAAAAGTGAGCCTAAACTTCCGGAGGTCGCCAATGTTAAACGGCTGAGTGGGGAGGCGAATAGTGAGTGACTAAATTGAGCGCTGTTTGGTGATAAATTGGGCTAGAGACTTGAAATCACTTTTGGATGAAAGCTGGCATCCCAGTGATGGCGTGTGTGTTTTTTTGTGACCCTGGCTACATAGGAAGTGTCCCAAAAGTGAGCCTAAACTTCCGGAGGTCGCCAATGTTAAACGGCTGAGTGGGGGAGGGGTAGGCGAATAGTGAGTGACTCAATTGAGCGCTTAGTTTACCCAACGTAAATAACCCTTATTTAATAAGGACCCTTATTTAATTAGGACTCCTAATTAGTATGATTACTAATTAATACTG
>NC_137677.1:0-15000 GCF_963989245.1 Nansenia antarctica
CTAACCCTAACCCTAACCCTAACCCTAACCCTAACCCTAACCCTAACCCTAACCCTAACCCTAACCCTAACCCTAACCCTAACCCTAACCCTAACCCTAACCCTAACCCTAACCCTAACCCTAACCCTAACCCTAACCCTAACCCTAACCCTAACCCTAACCCTAACCCTAACCCTAACCCTAACCCTAACCCTAACCCTAACCCTAACCCTAACCCTAACCCTAACCCTAACCCTAACCCTAACCCTAACCCTAACCCTAACCCTAACCCTAACCCTAACCCTAACCCTAACCCTAACCCTAACCCTAACCCTAACCCTAACCCTAACCCTAACCCTAACCCTAACCCTAACCCTAACCCTAACCCTAACCCTAACCCTAACCCTAACCCTAACCCTAACCCTAACCCTAACCCTAACCCTAACCCTAACCCTAACCCTAACCCTAACCCTAACCCTAACCCTAACCCTAACCCTAACCCTAACCCTAACCCTAACCCTAACCCTAACCCTAACCCTAACCCTAACCCTAACCCTAACCCTAACCCTAACCCTAACCCTAACCCTAACCCTAACCCTAACCCTAACCCTAACCCTAACCCTAACCCTAACCCTAACCCTAACCCTAACCCTAACCCTAACCCTAACCCTAACCCTAACCCTAACCCTAACCCTAACCCTAACCCTAACCCTAACCCTAACCCTAACCCTAACCCTAACCCTAACCCTAACCCTAACCCTAACCCTAACCCTAACCCTAACCCTAACCCTAACCCTAACCCTAACCCTAACCCTAACCCTAACCCTAACCCTAACCCTAACCCTAACCCTAACCCTAACCCTAACCCTAACCCTAACCCTAACCCTAACCCTAACCCTAACCCTAACCCTAACCCTAACCCTAACCCTAACCCTAACCCTAACCCTAACCCTAACCCTAACCCTAACCCTAACCCTAACCCTAACCCTAACCCTAACCCTAACCCTAACCCTAACCCTAACCCTAACCCTAACCCTAACCCTAACCCTAACCCTAACCCTAACCCTAACCCTAACCCTAACCCTAACCCTAACCCTAACCCTAACCCTAACCCTAACCCTAACCCTAACCCTAACCCTAACCCTAACCCTAACCCTAACCCTAACCCTAACCCTAACCCTAACCCTAACCCTAACCCTAACCCTAACCCTAACCCTAACCCTAACCCTAACCCTAACCCTAACCCTAACCCTAACCCTAACCCTAACCCTAACCCTAACCCTAACCCTAACCCTAACCCTAACCCTAACCCTAACCCTAACCCTAACCCTAACCCTAACCCTAACCCTAACCCTAACCCTAACCCTAACCCTAACCCTAACCCTAACCCTAACCCTAACCCTAACCCTAACCCTAACCCTAACCCTAACCCTAACCCTAACCCTAACCCTAACCCTAACCCTAACCCTAACCCTAACCCTAACCCTAACCCTAACCCTAACCCTAACCCTAACCCTAACCCTAACCCTAACCCTAACCCTAACCCTAACCCTAACCCTAACCCTAACCCTAACCCTAACCCTAACCCTAACCCTAACCCTAACCCTAACCCTAACCCTAACCCTAACCCTAACCCTAACCCTAACCCTAACCCTAACCCTAACCCTAACCCTAACCCTAACCCTAACCCTAACCCTAACCCTAACCCTAACCCTAACCCTAACCCTAACCCTAACCCTAACCCTAACCCTAACCCTAACCCTAACCCTAACCCTAACCCTAACCCTAACCCTAACCCTAACCCTAACCCTAACCCTAACCCTAACCCTAACCCTAACCCTAACCCTAACCCTAACCCTAACCCTAACCCTAACCCTAACCCTAACCCTAACCCTAACCCTAACCCTAACCCTAACCCTAACCCTAACCCTAACCCTAACCCTAACCCTAACCCTAACCCTAACCCTAACCCTAACCCTAACCCTAACCCTAACCCTAACCCTAACCCTAACCCTAACCCTAACCCTAACCCTAACCCTAACCCTAACCCTAACCCTAACCCTAACCCTAACCCTAACCCTAACCCTAACCCTAACCCTAACCCTAACCCTAACCCTAACCCTAACCCTAACCCTAACCCTAACCCTAACCCTAACCCTAACCCTAACCCTAACCCTAACCCTAACCCTAACCCTAACCCTAACCCTAACCCTAACCCTAACCCTAACCCTAACCCTAACCCTAACCCTAACCCTAACCCTAACCCTAACCCTAACCCTAACCCTAACCCTAACCCTAACCCTAACCCTAACCCTAACCCTAACCCTAACCCTAACCCTAACCCTAACCCTAACCCTAACCCTAACCCTAACCCTAACCCTAACCCTAACCCTAACCCTAACCCTAACCCTAACCCTAACCCTAACCCTAACCCTAACCCTAACCCTAACCCTAACCCTAACCCTAACCCTAACCCTAACCCTAACCCTAACCCTAACCCTAACCCTAACCCTAACCCTAACCCTAACCCTAACCCTAACCCTAACCCTAACCCTAACCCTAACCCTAACCCTAACCCTAACCCTAACCCTAACCCTAACCCTAACCCTAACCCTAACCCTAACCCTAACCCTAACCCTAACCCTAACCCTAACCCTAACCCTAACCCTAACCCTAACCCTAACCCTAACCCTAACCCTAACCCTAACCCTAACCCTAACCCTAACCCTAACCCTAACCCTAACCCTAACCCTAACCCTAACCCTAACCCTAACCCTAACCCTAACCCTAACCCTAACCCTAACCCTAACCCTAACCCTAACCCTAACCCTAACCCTAACCCTAACCCTAACCCTAACCCTAACCCTAACCCTAACCCTAACCCTAACCCTAACCCTAACCCTAACCCTAACCCTAACCCTAACCCTAACCCTAACCCTAACCCTAACCCTAACCCTAACCCTAACCCTAACCCTAACCCTAACCCTAACCCTAACCCTAACCCTAACCCTAACCCTAACCCTAACCCTAACCCTAACCCTAACCCTAACCCTAACCCTAACCCTAACCCTAACCCTAACCCTAACCCTAACCCTAACCCTAACCCTAACCCTAACCCTAACCCTAACCCTAACCCTAACCCTAACCCTAACCCTAACCCTAACCCTAACCCTAACCCTAACCCTAACCCTAACCCTAACCCTAACCCTAACCCTAACCCTAACCCTAACCCTAACCCTAACCCTAACCCTAACCCTAACCCTAACCCTAACCCTAACCCTAACCCTAACCCTAACCCTAACCCTAACCCTAACCCTAACCCTAACCCTAACCCTAACCCTAACCCTAACCCTAACCCTAACCCTAACCCTAACCCTAACCCTAACCCTAACCCTAACCCTAACCCTAACCCTAACCCTAACCCTAACCCTAACCCTAACCCTAACCCTAACCCTAACCCTAACCCTAACCCTAACCCTAACCCTAACCCTAACCCTAACCCTAACCCTAACCCTAACCCTAACCCTAACCCTAACCCTAACCCTAACCCTAACCCTAACCCTAACCCTAACCCTAACCCTAACCCTAACCCTAACCCTAACCCTAACCCTAACCCTAACCCTAACCCTAACCCTAACCCTAACCCTAACCCTAACCCTAACCCTAACCCTAACCCTAACCCTAACCCTAACCCTAACCCTAACCCTAACCCTAACCCTAACCCTAACCCTAACCCTAACCCTAACCCTAACCCTAACCCTAACCCTAACCCTAACCCTAACCCTAACCCTAACCCTAACCCTAACCCTAACCCTAACCCTAACCCTAACCCTAACCCTAACCCTAACCCTAACCCTAACCCTAACCCTAACCCTAACCCTAACCCTAACCCTAACCCTAACCCTAACCCTAACCCTAACCCTAACCCTAACCCTAACCCTAACCCTAACCCTAACCCTAACCCTAACCCTAACCCTAACCCTAACCCTAACCCTAACCCTAACCCTAACCCTAACCCTAACCCTAACCCTAACCCTAACCCTAACCCTAACCCTAACCCTAACCCTAACCCTAACCCTAACCCTAACCCTAACCCTAACCCTAACCCTAACCCTAACCCTAACCCTAACCCTAACCCTAACCCTAACCCTAACCCTAACCCTAACCCTAACCCTAACCCTAACCCTAACCCTAACCCTAACCCTAACCCTAACCCTAACCCTAACCCTAACCCTAACCCTAACCCTAACCCTAACCCTAACCCTAACCCTAACCCTAACCCTAACCCTAACCCTAACCCTAACCCTAACCCTAACCCTAACCCTAACCCTAACCCTAACCCTAACCCTAACCCTAACCCTAACCCTAACCCTAACCCTAACCCTAACCCTAACCCTAACCCTAACCCTAACCCTAACCCTAACCCTAACCCTAACCCTAACCCTAACCCTAACCCTAACCCTAACCCTAACCCTAACCCTAACCCTAACCCTAACCCTAACCCTAACCCTAACCCTAACCCTAACCCTAACCCTAACCCTAACCCTAACCCTAACCCTAACCCTAACCCTAACCCTAACCCTAACCCTAACCCTAACCCTAACCCTAACCCTAACCCTAACCCTAACCCTAACCCTAACCCTAACCCTAACCCTAACCCTAACCCTAACCCTAACCCTAACCCTAACCCTAACCCTAACCCTAACCCTAACCCTAACCCTAACCCTAACCCTAACCCTAACCCTAACCCTAACCCTAACCCTAACCCTAACCCTAACCCTAACCCTAACCCTAACCCTAACCCTAACCCTAACCCTAACCCTAACCCTAACCCTAACCCTAACCCTAACCCTAACCCTAACCCTAACCCTAACCCTAACCCTAACCCTAACCCTAACCCTAACCCTAACCCTAACCCTAACCCTAACCCTAACCCTAACCCTAACCCTAACCCTAACCCTAACCCTAACCCTAACCCTAACCCTAACCCTAACCCTAACCCTAACCCTAACCCTAACCCTAACCCTAACCCTAACCCTAACCCTAACCCTAACCCTAACCCTAACCCTAACCCTAACCCTAACCCTAACCCTAACCCTAACCCTAACCCTAACCCTAACCCTAACCCTAACCCTAACCCTAACCCTAACCCTAACCCTAACCCTAACCCTAACCCTAACCCTAACCCTAACCCTAACCCTAACCCTAACCCTAACCCTAACCCTAACCCTAACCCTAACCCTAACCCTAACCCTAACCCTAACCCTAACCCTAACCCTAACCCTAACCCTAACCCTAACCCTAACCCTAACCCTAACCCTAACCCTAACCCTAACCCTAACCCTAACCCTAACCCTAACCCTAACCCTAACCCTAACCCTAACCCTAACCCTAACCCTAACCCTAACCCTAACCCTAACCCTAACCCTAACCCTAACCCTAACCCTAACCCTAACCCTAACCCTAACCCTAACCCTAACCCTAACCCTAACCCTAACCCTAACCCTAACCCTAACCCTAACCCTAACCCTAACCCTAACCCTAACCCTAACCCTAACCCTAACCCTAACCCTAACCCTAACCCTAACCCTAACCCTAACCCTAACCCTAACCCTAACCCTAACCCTAACCCTAACCCTAACCCTAACCCTAACCCTAACCCTAACCCTAACCCTAACCCTAACCCTAACCCTAACCCTAACCCTAACCCTAACCCTAACCCTAACCCTAACCCTAACCCTAACCCTAACCCTAACCCTAACCCTAACCCGAACCCTAACCCTAACCCTAACCCTAACCCTAACCCTAACCCTAACCCTAACCCTAACCCTAACCCTAACCCTAACCCTAACCCTAACCCTAACCCTAACCCTAACCCTAACCCTAACCCTAACCCTAACCCTAACCCTAACCCTAACCCTAACCCTAACCCTAACCCTAACCCTAACCCTAACCCTAACCCTAACCCTAACCCTAACCCTAACCCTAACCCTAACCCTAACCCTAACCCTAACCCTAACCCTAACCCTAACCCTAACCCTAACCCTAACCCTAACCCTAACCCTAACCCTAACCCTAACCCTAACCCTAACCCTAACCCTAACCCTAACCCTAACCCTAACCCTAACCCTAACCCTAACCCTAACCCTAACCCTAACCCTAACCCTAACCCTAACCCTAACCCTAACCCTAACCCTAACCCTAACCCTAACCCTAACCCTAACCCTAACCCTAACCCTAACCCTAACCCTAACCCTAACCCTAACCCTAACCCTAACCCTAACCCTAACCCTAACCCTAACCCTAACCCTAACCCTAACCCTAACCCTAACCCTAACCCTAACCCTAACCCTAACCCTAACCCTAACCCTAACCCTAACCCTAACCCTAACCCTAACCCTAACCCTAACCCTAACCCTAACCCTAACCCTAACCCTAACCCTAACCCTAACCCTAACCCTAACCCTAACCCTAACCCTAACCCTAACCCTAACCCTAACCCTAACCCTAACCCTAACCCTAACCCTAACCCTAACCCTAACCCTAACCCTAACCCTAACCCTAACCCTAACCCTAACCCTAACCCTAACCCTAACCCTAACCCTAACCCTAACCCTAACCCTAACCCTAACCCTAACCCTAACCCTAACCCTAACCCTAACCCTAACCCTAACCCTAACCCTAACCCTAACCCTAACCCTAACCCTAACCCTAACCCTAACCCTAACCCTAACCCTAACCCTAACCCTAACCCTAACCCTAACCCTAACCCTAACCCTAACCCTAACCCTAACCCTAACCCTAACCCTAACCCTAACCCTAACCCTAACCCTAACCCTAACCCTAACCCTAACCCTAACCCTAACCCTAACCCTAACCCTAACCCTAACCCTAACCCTAACCCTAACCCTAACCCTAACCCTAACCCTAACCCTAACCCTAACCCTAACCCTAACCCTAACCCTAACCCTAACCCTAACCCTAACCCTAACCCTAACCCTAACCCTAACCCTAACCCTAACCCTAACCCTAACCCTAACCCTAACCCTAACCCTAACCCTAACCCTAACCCTAACCCTAACCCTAACCCTAACCCTAACCCTAACCCTAACCCTAACCCTAACCCTAACCCTAACCCTAACCCTAACCCTAACCCTAACCCTAACCCTAACCCTAACCCTAACCCTAACCCTAACCCTAACCCTAACCCTAACCCTAACCCTAACCCTAACCCTAACCCTAACCCTAACCCTAACCCTAACCCTAACCCTAACCCTAACCCTAACCCTAACCCTAACCCTAACCCTAACCCTAACCCTAACCCTAACCCTAACCCTAACCCTAACCCTAACCCTAACCCTAACCCTAACCCTAACCCTAACCCTAACCCTAACCCTAACCCTAACCCTAACCCTAACCCTAACCCTAACCCTAACCCTAACCCTAACCCTAACCCTAACCCTAACCCTAACCCTAACCCTAACCCTAACCCTAACCCTAACCCTAACCCTAACCCTAACCCTAACCCTAACCCTAACCCTAACCCTAACCCTAACCCTAACCCTAACCCTAACCCTAACCCTAACCCTAACCCTAACCCTAACCCTAACCCTAACCCTAACCCTAACCCTAACCCTAACCCTAACCCTAACCCTAACCCTAACCCTAACCCTAACCCTAACCCTAACCCTAACCCTAACCCTAACCCTAACCCTAACCCTAACCCTAACCCTAACCCTAACCCTAACCCTAACCCTAACCCTAACCCTAACCCTAACCCTAACCCTAACCCTAACCCTAACCCTAACCCTAACCCTAACCCTAACCCTAACCCTAACCCTAACCCTAACCCTAACCCTAACCCTAACCCTAACCCTAACCCTAACCCTAACCCTAACCCTAACCCTAACCCTAACCCTAACCCTAACCCTAACCCTAACCCTAACCCTAACCCTAACCCTAACCCTAACCCTAACCCTAACCCTAACCCTAACCCTAACCCTAACCCTAACCCTAACCCTAACCCTAACCCTAACCCTAACCCTAACCCTAACCCTAACCCTAACCCTAACCCTAACCCTAACCCTAACCCTAACCCTAACCCTAACCCTAACCCTAACCCTAACCCTAACCCTAACCCTAACCCTAACCCTAACCCTAACCCTAACCCTAACCCTAACCCTAACCCTAACCCTAACCCTAACCCTAACCCTAACCCTAACCCTAACCCTAACCCTAACCCTAACCCTAACCCTAACCCTAACCCTAACCCTAACCCTAACCCTAACCCTAACCCTAACCCTAACCCTAACCCTAACCCTAACCCTAACCCTAACCCTAACCCTAACCCTAACCCTAACCCTAACCCTAACCCTAACCCTAACCCTAACCCTAACCCTAACCCTAACCCTAACCCTAACCCTAACCCTAACCCTAACCCTAACCCTAACCCTAACCCTAACCCTAACCCTAACCCTAACCCTAACCCTAACCCTAACCCTAACCCTAACCCTAACCCTAACCCTAACCCTAACCCTAACCCTAACCCTAACCCTAACCCTAACCCTAACCCTAACCCTAACCCTAACCCTAACCCTAACCCTAACCCTAACCCTAACCCTAACCCTAACCCTAACCCTAACCCTAACCCTAACCCTAACCCTAACCCTAACCCTAACCCTAACCCTAACCCTAACCCTAACCCTAACCCTAACCCTAACCCTAACCCTAACCCTAACCCTAACCCTAACCCTAACCCTAACCCTAACCCTAACCCTAACCCTAACCCTAACCCTAACCCTAACCCTAACCCTAACCCTAACCCTAACCCTAACCCTAACCCTAACCCTAACCCTAACCCTAACCCTAACCCTAACCCTAACCCTAACCCTAACCCTAACCCTAACCCTAACCCTAACCCTAACCCTAACCCTAACCCTAACCCTAACCCTAACCCTAACCCTAACCCTAACCCTAACCCTAACCCTAACCCTAACCCTAACCCTAACCCTAACCCTAACCCTAACCCTAACCCTAACCCTAACCCTAACCCTAACCCTAACCCTAACCCTAACCCTAACCCTAACCCTAACCCTAACCCTAACCCTAACCCTAACCCTAACCCTAACCCTAACCCTAACCCTAACCCTAACCCTAACCCTAACCCTAACCCTAACCCTAACCCTAACCCTAACCCTAACCCTAACCCTAACCCTAACCCTAACCCTAACCCTAACCCTAACCCTAACCCTAACCCTAACCCTAACCCTAACCCTAACCCTAACCCTAACCCTAACCCTAACCCTAACCCTAACCCTAACCCTAACCCTAACCCTAACCCTAACCCTAACCCTAATTAGGGTTTACTAGGGATTTCTATACATAAAGTTGGATGCCAAAATCCAACATTTAGATTATTTATTCTAATAAATCATAATCATAATATTAAATTTTTTTTTTATTTGTTTCGGAATCGGATTTGCCTGCCGGTAATTTAGCCATTAAAAATTTTTACTTTCCGACCTTCCTATAAAAACTTGTTTCTCTGCAGTAAGTCAGCCAGTGCTCTTGATGGTGTATGTTTCTTGTTCCTATGGGGGTCCAACATACAGTATGGAAGTACAATTATTGGTATATAAAACCCTAACTATCCCTAACTTTGCCAAAGTGGGCGGGGCATCCCACATCATGGTATGAAGTCCAACACTATGATATTATTCCCTAACTATCCCTAACTTTGCCAAAGTGGGCGGGGCATGGGCGGGGCATCCCACATCATGGTATGAAGTCCAACACTATGATATTATTCCCTAACTATCCCTAACTTTGCCAAAGTGGGCGGGGCATCCCACATCATGGTATAGAAGTCCAACACTATGATATAAGTCCCTAACTATCCCTAACCTAAAAACTTTGCCAAAGTGCATTATGGGACATTATATCGACATATGTGAAAACCAGACCTCTAGCTCACTCAGGAGGGGAGTTATGAATTCGTTCTGGCCACGAATGGCCGATCAAACAGAAACGTTAAGTAAACACTTGTCTCACCGAGATGTTCCACATATGTGAAAACCAGACCTCTAGCTCACAGCTAGGAGGGGTGTTATGAGTTCTCTGCACTTACGAATGGCCGATCAAGCCGAAACGTTGGGTAAACACTTGTCTCACCAAGATGTTGCACATATGTGAAAACCAGACCTCTAGCTCACTCAGGAGGGGAGTTATAAGTAATGAGCTTAAGTCAAAGTGGGCGGAGCTTAAATCAAAGTGGGCGGAGCTTAAATCAAAGTGGGCGGAGCTTAAATCAAAGGAGTCCAGCTTCCTGTATATTATAATGCATGGAGTCCAGTTTATGGTATAAATCATAGGAGTCCAGCTTCCTGTATATTATAATGCATGGAGTCCAGTTTATGGTATAAATCATAGTAAAGTGGGCGGAGCTTAAATCAAAGTGGGCGGAGCTTAAATCAAAGTGGGCGGAGCTTAAATCAAAGTGGGAGGGGCTTAAATCAAAGTGGGCGGAGCTTAAATCAAAGTGGGAGGGGCTTAAATCAAAGTGGGCGGAGCTTAAATCAAAGTGGGCGGAGCTTAAATCAAAGTGGGCGGAGCTTAAATCAAAGGAGTCCAGCTTCCTGTATATTATAATGCATGGAGTCCAGTTTATGGTATAAATCATAGGAGTCCAGCTTCCTGTATATTATAATGCATGGAGTCCAGTTTATGGTATAAATCATAGTAAAGTGGGCGGAGCTTAAATCAAAGTGGGCGGAGCTTAAATCAAAGTGGGCGGAGCTTAAATCAAAGTGGGAGGGGCTTAAATCAAAGTGGGCGGAGCTTAAATCAAAGTGGGAGGGGCTTAAATCAAAGGGTTAGCATGGAGTTCAGTTTAGGGTATAAATCATAGTAAAGTGGGCGGAGCTTAAATCAAAGTGGGCGGAGCTTAAATCAAAGTGGGCGGAGCTTAAATCAAAGTGGGAGGGGCTTAAATCAAAGTGGGCGGAGCTTAAATCAAAGTGGGAGGGGCTTAAATCAAAGGGTTAGCATGGAGTTCAGTTTAGGGTATAAATCATAGGAGTCCAGCTTCCTGTATATTATAATGCATGGAGTCCAGTTTATGGTATAAATCATAGGAGTCCAGCTTCCTGTATATTATAATGCATGGAGTCCAGTTTATGGTATAAATCATAGTAAAGTGGGCGGAGCTTAAATCAAAGTGGGCGGAGCTTAAATCAAAGTGGGCGGAGCTTAAATCAAAGTGGGAGGGGCTTAAATAAGTGGGCGGAGCTTAAATCAAAGGAGTCCAGCTTCCTGTATATTATAATGCATGGAGTCCAGTTTATGGTATAAATCATAGGAGTCCAGCTTCCTGTATATTATAATGCATGGAGTCCAGTTTATGGTATAAATCATAGTAATTAGTGTGATTTATAATCAGTATATAATATATAATGTATATAATATATAATCAGTATTAATTAGTAATCATACTAATTAGGAGTCCTAATTAAATAAGGGTCCTTATTAAATAAGGGTTATTTACGTTGGGTAAACTAAGCGCTCAATTTAGTCACTCACTATTCGCCTACCCCTCCCCCACTCAGCCGTTTAACATTGGCGACCTCCGGAAGTTTAGGCTCACTTTTGGGACACTTCCTATGTAGCCAGGGTCACAAAAAAACACACACGCCATCACTGGGATGCCAGCTTTCATCCAAAAGTGATTTCAAGTCTCTAGCCCAATTTATCACCAAACAGCGCTCAATTTAGTCACTCACTATTCGCCTCCCCACTCAGCCGTTTAACATTGGCGACCTCCGGAAGTTTAGGCTCACTTTTGGGACACTTCCTATGTAGCCAGGGTCACAAAAAAACACACACGCCATCACTGGGATGCCAGCTTTCATCCAAAAGTGATTTCAAGTCTCTAGCCCAATTTATCACCAAACAGCACTCAATTTAGTCACTCACTACCCCTCCCCACTCAGCCGTTTAACATTGGCGACCTCCTGAACTTTAGGCTCACCTTTGGGACACTTCCTATGTAGCCAGGGGCACAAAAAAAGACACACACCATCAGTGGGATGCCAGCTTTCAGACAAAATTGTTTCCAAGTCTCTAGCCCATTGTATGGCCCCCCCGCTGACCGAAAAGTTACTCAAATTACTCAAATTCAGGCTTCTCGGCCTAGGCCGGTTCAGGTAAAGTACCGCTGTGTCTCAACCGTACTAGCCACAGACGCCGTTCTAATATTTCCTGAATCGGCTCGGGCCCGCCGAACACATATCCGAGCCCCGACTCGGTTGCGGCGCCCCCTGTTGCCAGAATTCATAACTCCCCTCCTGAGTGAGCTAGAGGTCTGGTTTTCACATATGTCCAACATCTTGGTGAGACAAGTGTTTACCCAGAGTTTCGGCTTGATCGGCCATTCGTGGCCCAAACGGGGAGCTTTGAAGTAAGTGTGAAATCCGTAACTAAAGGGGGCGCCACGGAGCGACCGTTTGAGCTAGCGCCTCGAAACTCGGGGCACGCGACTGGACCCCTGTGACGCTTCACGGTGCCGATTTTGGGGTGACTGGGACTTTCTGGCACCGAGTTCTGGTTTTCATCCTAAGGCTTCAACATAGGGTACACCTGTGTACACCCTAGGTAGGTCCGGTTTGTTGGCAAATGAGAAAATGCAAAACTCGGCCCCGGAGCCACCCAGGTGCCTGAAAATTGGCAGGGTGAAGTGGCCCGATGCCTTGGACACGCACAGTGAGTTTTGAGGCGCTAGCTCAAAAGGCCGCCGCACAGCGCCCCCTGGAACAGCAAGAACTTTTTTTTTTTTTTTTTTTTTATACACACACACACACACAGACACACACACACACACACACACACACACACACAGAGAGAGAGAGAGAGTTATACACACACACACACACACACAGACACACAGAGAGAGAGTTTTACACACACACACACACACACACACACAGAGAGCTCATTACTTATAACTCCCCTCCTGAGTGAGCTAGAGGTCTGGTTTTCACATATGTCGATATAATGTCCCATAATGCACTTTGGATTTTTTTTAGGTTAGGGTGTTTAGGGATTTATACCATAGTGTTGGACTTCTTTACACTTCTTTACCATGATGTGGGATGCCCCGCCCACTTTGGCAAAGTTTTTAGGTTAGGGTGTTTAGGGATTTATATCATAGTGTTGGACTTCTATACCATGATGTGGGATGCCCCGCCCATGCCCCGCCCACTTTGGCAAAGTTTTTAGGTTAGGGTTAGTTAGGGATTTATATCATAGTATTGGATTACCATGATGTGCCTCAAGCTCAAGAGCTCAATTTAGTCACTCACTATTCGCCTACCCCTCCCCCACTCAGCCGTTTAACATTGGCGACCTCCGGAAGTTTAGGCTCACTTTTGGGACACTTCCTATGTAGCCAGGGGCACAAAAAAACACACACGCCATCACTGGGATGCCAGCTTTCATCCAAAAGTGATTTCAAGTCTCTAGCCCAATTTATCACCAAACAGCACTCAATTTAGTCACTCACTATTCGCCTCCCCACTCAGCCGTTTAACATTGGCGACCTCCGGAAGTTTAGGCTCACTTTTGGGACACTTCCTATGTAGCCAGGGGCACAAAAAAACACACACGCCATCACTGGGATGCCAGCTTTCATCCAAAAGTGATTTCAAGTCTCTAGCCCAATTTATCACCAAACAGCACTCAATTTAGTCACTCACTATTCGCCTCCCCACTCAGCCGTTTAACATTGGCGACCTCCGGAAGTTTAGGCTCACTTTTGGGACACTTCCTATGTAGCCAGGGGCACAAAAAGAGACACACGCCATCACTGGGATGCCAGCTTTCATCCAAAAGTGATTTCAAGTCTCTAGCCCAATTTATCACCAAACAGCACTCAATTTAGTCACTCACTACCCCTCCCCACTCAGCCGTTTAACATTGGCGACCTCCTGAACTTTAGGCTCACCTTTGGGACACTTCCTATGTAGCCAGGGGCACAGAAAGAGACACACACCATCAGTGGGATGCCAGCTTTCAGACAAAATTGTTTTCAAGTCTCTAGCCCATTGTATGGCCCCCTCGCTGACCGAAAAGCATTTAAAAATTACTCAAATTCAGGCTTCTCGGCCTAGGCCGGTTCAGGTAAAGTACCGCTGTGTCTCAACCGTACGAGCCACAGACGCCGTTCTAATATTTCCTGAATCGGCTCGGGCCCGCCGAACACATATCCGAGCCCCGACTCGGTTGCGGCGCCCCCTGTTGCCAGAATTCATAACTCCCCTCCTGAGTGAGCTAGAGGTCTGTTTTTTTTTTGCCTAGCAGAAAAAACTTGACAGAGTATGGGTGCCAAGCCCCTTACGAATGACCTCGTCGAAAACGGTGCGTCTCTGCGCCTCGGAACGGCCGCGCTGACCGAAAAGCATTTAAAAATTACTCAAATTCAGGCTTCTCGGCCTAGGCCGGTTCAGGTAAAGTACCGCTGTGTCTCAACCGTACTAGCCACAGACGCCGTTCTAATATTTCCTGAATCGTCTCGGGCCCGCCGAACACATATCCGAGCCCCGACTCGGTTGCGGCGCCCCCTGTTGCCAGAATTCATAACTCCCCTCCTGAGTGAGCTAGAGGTCTGGTTTTCACATATGTCCAACATCTTGGTGAGACAAGTGTTTACCCAGAGTTTCGGCTTGATCGGCCATTCGTGGCCCAAACGGGGAGCTTTGAAGTAAGTGTGAAATCCGTAACTAAAGGGGGCGCCACGGAGCGACCGTTTGAGCTAGCGCCTCGAAACTCGGGGCACGCGACTGGACCCCTGTGACGGTTCACGGTGCCGATTTTGGGGTGACTGGGACTTTCTGGCACCGAGTTCTGGTTTTCATCCTAAGGCTTCAACATAGGGTACACCTGTGTACACCCTAGGTAGGTCCGGTTTGTTGGCAAATGACAAAATGCAAAACTCGGCCCCGGAGCCACCCAGGTGCCTGAAAATTGGCA
>NC_137677.1:17500-107500 GCF_963989245.1 Nansenia antarctica
CGCTATCATCACGGCCATATAGCAGAAACACTAGGCACGGCGCCATCTGGTGGTCAATTGTCGTCAGCACAACACAAAGCGAATTGGCGAATCCAGAACTTCATGAGAATATTTCCTATTCAGTGGTTGAAACTATCACACATCTGGCACTCCGAATTGTTTCAGCAGCAGTATAAAAAACTGTTATATTTTCCAATGTTTTTATTTATATGAAAGGCCTCCTATTATTGATGAATGTATCCAGCTGTGTAGCAGCACAGTAACTAGTCCAGGCCCACATACTCACACGCCTCCCGCCCAACCTGGATCCATACCAGTTCGCCTACAGAGCCCACAGGTCCACAGAGGACGCCATCGCAACGACTCTCCACGCCACTCTATCCCACCTGGAGAGGGGAAACAGCTACGCGAGACTGCTCTTTGTGGACTTCAGCTCCGCCTTCAACACCATCCTTCCAGACAGGCTAGTGACCAAACTACTAGACCTGGGTCTATCACACTCTATATGTGCCTGGATCAAGGACTTCCTGACCGACCGCCCCCAGAGGGTGCGGGTGGGCCCCCACACCTCCACAGCCCTCAGACTCAGCACTGGGTCCCCCCAGGGCTGCGTGCTAAGCCCCATCCTCTACAACCTCTACACCTACGACTTCACCCCCGTCCACCCCAGCAACTCCATCGTAAAGTTTGCAGACGACACCACTGTGGTGGGATGCATCTCGGGGGGGGCGAGGCGGCGTACAGGGATGAGGTAGAGCAACTGAGCAAGCTGTGCAAGGTTAACAACCTGCTGCTGAACAAGTCAAAGACCCAGGAAATCATCGTAGACTTCAGGAGGAAAAAGTCCGAGATCCAGCCCCTGCTCATCGACGGAGAGAGCGTGGAGAGAGTCTCAACCCTCCGATTCCTGGGGGTGCACATGCAGGATGACCTGACCTGGAAGGACAACACAAAAGCCACCATCAAGAAGGCACAACAGCGGCTATACATCCTGAGAGTCCTCAGGAAGGAACACAGCAAGCAGGAGATACTGGTGACCTTCTACCGCGGCGCAGTGGAGAGCATCCTCACCTACGGCATCTGCAACTGGTTCTCCAGCTGCACAACCGCGGAGAGAAATGCGCTACAGAGAGTCGTGAGAACAGCCCAGAAGATCACCGGCGCCCCCCTCCCCTCTCTGGAAGAGCTGTACAACACACGCTGTCTCAGGAAGGCCTCCAAGATCTCCAGGGACCCAACCCACCCTGGGTATGAACACTTTACCCGGCTGCCCTCGAAAAGGCGGTTCAGGACCATGGCCGCAAGGACAAACAGACTGAAGAACAGCTTCTACCCCAGGGCCGTCCAGGCCCTGAACACAGCAAAGACCTAGGTTCTGGGCCCTGGACAGTCTGGACGAATTGATGGCAGCTGCTGGACTGAAAAAATCAGGTGTAGTGCTGAGGCACAAATATGTACATTTCAAGCCTGCAAACTGCGACACTTTAAATAAATGTGCAATAACACTATGTGCAATATGACAACCCTAGTCGTCTATCTGTACAGTATAGTATAGTGGATAGTGTACATAGCCTTTATTTATGTAAACCAGCTCCTTCCCTTCTTGTGTTTTTTTTTTTTTTTTTTTTTTTTTCCCCAACACCAGTGGAGCCACCCCTCCTAAATTTCGTTGTTTGGTACCTGTACTGTAGCAATGACAATAAAGACCATTCATTCATTCATTCATTCATAACATTCCACTTCATGGAATGGAAAAGCAGTGGGATCACCAGCGCCCTCATGTGGACAACATCATAACCTGCAGCTTGCCACCTGGGTGCACTGATACTGTAGCTACAAGGAGGAAACTAGACTCTCAAACAGTCTGGATAGAATAATGGGGTGACATACGTTTTATTGCATAAAAATAGCAGGAATACAATGACCATTTTAGAACAGGAAGAATGGTTGAACTGACAGGCTGTAGAGCAAATATAATAATATCAGTTTTCACATGAATGTTTGGCAGAGACTTTTGGCTATGTTTTGTTGATAGCAAAACATGTCTAATATTGATAATCTGACTCCAATGTAATTATCACTATGTGCTTAGTTTTTTCTCCTCATACAGGTTTAGGGTTACCCTGGTCAGATCGCTGTCATACAAAATCTCTGCTAGTCTGAGCAGAACAAGGATAGCGGGAGGATAGAAATTAATAATATTAGTGTTTCTGTGTGTCAAAGCGGGAAAAGCAAGGCTAGATGTATGCAAATAAATGATGTATCAATTTCTTCCCCGTGTATAATACTGAAGGTAAATGTACAGCAGCGACAACCTTTGTCATGGTTTCTTAGGTTTTCATTTTGGAGACATCTAGTGGACATTTTATGACATTACATTCGTTACTGCCTTTATTCAGTGTATATCGGTTTTTGTTTAGTCACATGACGTTTATTCACATGACGTTTAGCACACTGTTCAGACGTGATAGCTCGTGGCAGCAGCTGGCTGAGAGAAAGAGCTCCGGAGAATCTCTTTGTTTACATTCTTGCCCTGGAAAAGGCTTTGCTTGTAAGTTGCCTTTTCTTTTCTTGTTTAACTACAATGTATGGTGTATATGTTTATAAATACATGGCTTATATTGTTTGAGTATAACTATTTGTGTTGCTGTGTTGATATTGTATGTTGGCTACATACTGTTGATGTTGAAAGTGTAACAGTATAGTTTTGAGCATTGCAGTAATTGTGCTCTTGTGTTTATTTGCAGTTTTACAAAAATAACCAAACGACCACTCATGTTTCTGAGGATTTAGTAAAGAACTGAACTTTACTCCAGCGTCTGAGGATTCATTGATGTGTCAGTGTGTGTTCGCTATCTGTTGAAGTTGCGCCCTGGTTACGCGCAGTGGGAACAGAATAACCTTTATCAATGTTCAAACCTTTAAAACTGAAAGTGTTGGAAAAAAAGTTCTGTGGAAAACGTCTGGCCACAGCACACAGTGAGAGGGCTGCCACACGGTACACGTTTATCATGAATGAAAAATAACAAACCGGCTAACCCTTTAAACTGAAACAAAAACCCGGAATTGCTAAACGTCAAACAATAGTCCAAACTTAAATAACAAGATAGAAATACGTCATTGTCGCACGCTCTCCAAACACACAGCCAACTCTGCCACAAGTGTCTGTGGTTTCCTCTCACTCATTCAATCATCTGTCACGCCCCCGTGCACTTCCTCAAACTAAACAACATTTATACAAATTAATCAATGGGCAGAAAGAGTGATACTATAGGCATACCAGGGTTTCCGTTAGAAAAAATTCGCGCCGGTCATCGTGTCCGGGAAGATTTCAATTTACCGGACAAACGTGAGATATTCCGGTCATCATATTAAAATATAATATAGCTGTTTGTCGCGGTGATTACTGTTGTGTAGCCTATATATGCCGTTTAATGTCTATTTCTCATCCGATACGATTAGATGCGAGCTATTAATAAATATAATAATATATAGGCTTTCATGATTCGGGAATCATCATGCGCGCTATGCCATTATGTCCAGCGCTGAACGCGCGCCACACTGAGAACTGAACAGACTGCATCGATCAATGAACGGACTCCACATTACGTTAACTGAAGTGTGTTAAATAGTTTCACGACAGTAATGTAAGTTTTCTATATTCTCTTTCCAGTTTTACCCTTTTTATCAATAAAACAACGTAATTTCTATAACCACGTCTCGCTGATTGGGAAGGCATTAAGTCTAGCTGCCTGTCAAATCATACTTACTCGGACTCGGGAGTATGAGAATGGGGAGGATGTATCGGGGAGATACACACACCCGTGGACTATTTCACCTTAGTGGCACAAATTAAACTCTAACACTATAGATAGACTAAATTGAACTAAAATGATGGACACCGACTGAATAACTGAGTGGGGGGAAGACAGGTCTCAAATGTGGAACAATTATAACATTTAATACATAAAGATAAAACATACACAAATATATAACATTGATATCCCTAAACTCAAATGTAGTGTGGTATTGTCAACCTAATCTAATCAATGCTAATCTAATGGTGGGGATGTTATACTCTGAATCTCCCGACTCAGGGCTGGAACGGGCACGGCAGGCTCAATCAATGAACGGGGTTGAGATGGCTAGCGTCCTTTACTAGCCGCATCTCACGGCCCTTGGTGGTCATTCACTGTGCTCTAGCACATCCAAAACACGCAGAACAATAACCTTGACTCCGGTCACTGCAGTGGTTTTATTTAGACTAGATCAAACTAAATTAACTGACTAAACTACTCGCGCCGTTGAGAGACAGGGTTGACAGATGGGGGGGGTTACCGCCGAATGGGCTACTGGGTTTAGCGGTTATTTAGCGGACTAGTTAGGCTGTAAATTCTCGCTGTTTGTCATCGCATAGGCTAGTCTACACATTAATAATAAAAGAAAACATATAGCCTATATATTCGTCTTTTTTAATGTAGAAGGAATCAGAATATGTGACAAATTAATTTGAGCAAATTGTATTCAAATTGCGCTTAAAAGGGAATTATTTTCACCGGACATAAGAGATTTAAAAATGTCGGACTTCAACAGATTTTATCGGACAAAGCCCGGTAATTACCGGTTAACGGAAACCCTGAGGCATACATGACTTGCACTGGGCAAAATAATTACACCACCATGCATCACTATTGTAGTGTTTGGCAAACTGTTGCGTAGCTGAGTGAGCATTGGTAGATCCTACTAGTACAGACTTTACACTCACACAGGCTTTCTCTCTCTCGCTGATCTCCTTATCTCAGGTTCTGGATTCACTACACTTGTCGTTATGAATGAGTTAACATTATTTATTTAAAATGATTGAGATCAAAACAATGTACATTGAATGAACAATACCGTTTAAATGGGTTTACGTAGCACTCATCTGATACACTGCAATACTAATGTATGAACACGTGTGGGCGCTATCATCACGGCCATATAGCAGAAACACTAGGCACGGCGCCATCTGGTGGTCAATTGTCGTCAGCACAACACAAAGCGAATTGGCGAATCCAGAACTTCATGAGAATATTTCCTATTCAGTGGTTGAAACCAGTGGCGCCGGCAGGATTCGATTTCATAGTACGCACAGAAACGTAAAAAACTTTGCAGAAATAGCGCAGACTAGCCTACAATATACATAGGTTGGATGATTGTATGCATCACCTATTCATAGTTTGCAGTCACGTGACTGGCGCAGAGCCCTGGCGGCCAAAACATAGTGGAAACTCCGTAGAACTGCAGCACTGACCTGTCATTAACCACCTGTTTCAAGCAACGATTATTTAGATCACCTCTCAAAAGAAGAAAAACAAAGATATGTGAACAAACTACACATTTTGGGCACTTGCGATCCATATAGAGCACCCGCCGCAGTATTTCAATCACTAAAAACAGCGAAGTCGCTGCCAGAGCTCCAGGTCGGTGATGTCTACATACATCTTGTGAGAATCATTCCCCTCACACTGCCGCCAGGATGAAAGCGAACAGAAGTACAGACAGTTATCTGTTTTTTTGATCTGGATGGGTCAATAATGCTAATGTTAGCTAGCTAAAGGACCTACACAACCAACTCCAAGCGGGTAGCGTCCACAACAACAAACCATGTCAGAACGATTATGCAAAGATAATGACTACAAATAGAATAACTAGGCTAGTCAAAGTCAAAGTCAGCTTTATTGTCAATCCAATATATGTACAGACATGGATTATATGTACAGTCAATCCAATATATGGACAGACACAAGATTAGAAAATACCTATATATACAAAAAATACTAGATAAAATATTTGAAATGTGCGGTACAATGTACAGGGGTGGAATACAATATGAACAATGACAATAGTGCAATAGTGGTAATTGGCTCAGTATAATCGAGTAAAGTGGCTAAGTAAATAATTAAAATCATCAGTGTTTACTTGAGCTTAATCTTCTCCTCTGAGTTTTTCTTTTTCTGACGGAATTCTGTAGAAGCCGAACCCAGGGTCGTCTCCTCGTCGCTTAGTGCACCCGATTGCACAGCAACTATCCAGCATTTTGTCAAACAACTAATTACTTGGTAAAAACCTGATACAATAGCTGGCAGGCAGCGGAAGAAAGATTTGTTTTGCCCGCCAGGTGGGCGTTCCCCTTATGCCGTGACGACACGTGCAAACAGCATGGTGACAGCGCACCTCGAAACACAGATGAAAACAGCCCAGGTGACAGCGCACCTCGAAACAGATGAAAACAGCCCAGGTGACAGCGCACCTCGAAACACAGATGAAAACAGCCCAGGTGACAGCGCACCTCGAAACACAGATGAAAACAGCCCAGGTGACAGCGCACCTCGAAACACAGATGAAAACAGCCCAGGTGACAGCGCACCTCGAAACACAGATGAAAACAGCCCAGGTGACAGCGCATGCGCACCTAACACATGGGGAAAACAAAGGGCCTATTTGGTGACACTGTGACAGCGCACCAATACATAGGCTAGCACCGAAACGAGAGTTTTGCACTCACTTTAGGCCTACAACACACACAGCAGCATACACGTTTCAACGACCAGATATGTGACAATATAGGCTAGCCCAGACAGAAGCCGCTGCACCACTTAACAATAAAAGCAAGACCAAACCAATCCGACTGGCAATAAAATCATAAAATGTTCCTACCTATTTGAAGTGAAGTCTGCGCCTCCCCGTTGTATCAAACTCCAGCAGAATGGCCTCCGCATCAATAGGAATATCATGATGTATATTCATAAGGGCAAGTCCACTCAGAGTAAACACAGGATCAATCTGGGAATCTGAATGGTTCAGCTGTTGTCCATTACCTCATGAACACCGTAGAACTCTGTTTTTACCCTTCTTCAGAGACGGGCCAGATCTGACAAGGATACAAAGTAGACAGTTGTTAGAAGTCAAAACCCATCACATGATCACCATATAGAAGGTTTTATAACAACTCCCCCTCCTACTTATGGGAAACAGTTGTGTTATCACACAAAAAAGGTATAAACAGAACAACCACAAAGGGTCTTCAAGTACAGTATGTACGATATACAAAAAAGGCAAGACAGACCCCGTAACTTCAATGTAAATAATATATGTATTAAACCATCTTTAGGGTTTCAAGCACACACAATAAAGAACAAATGAAATACCAAGGAATAATACATTCACTTCACTCCTTCAATAATAATAATAATAAACAGAATTTCTCAAGAATTATAAAGTAGGTGCTTCAAAATGAATACAGGAGTTTAGGATGTTTCTTATTTCCACAGTCCATTCATTAAACAAAACAAAGGTCCCAAACAAAGTCCCAAGTTCACTCCTCTAAATCAGTGGTTCCCAACCGGGGGTACGCGGACCCCTAGGGGTATGTGAGGGGATTGCAGGGGGTACGTGGAAAGATTTGGAATTATAATTTATTTCCCTTTCCCAAAAAATAATTAAATATAGTCGTTTCATAAACCTGTTGTTAAAATGGTACGCTGCAACTTAAGTTCCTCCCCGACAGGTGATGACTAACACAAGTGGTAGTCACGTCACATTTAAATCACGTTCACGATCATTTTCGCGCGATAGTCAGCTAGGCCTGTCAGTTGGCAACCTACCGCAAAGATGGACAGATGGCTAAAACGACCAGCTACAGTCACGGTCAGATCAGAGGCAGATCAGACGGTCAGATCAGAGGCAGATCAGACGGTCAGATCAGAGAAGAAAAAAAAAAAAGGACCCCGCTATTATTTGGAAACATATGTTTTGTGGGGATTTACATGTACATCGGCTGATCCACCACAGCCACAGTGCTTTTTCTGCGGCGAAGTCCTGGCTAATAATTAAATGAAGCCAGCCCATTTACAGCGACACCAGAGCACCAAACACCTAGCAACTGTTGGTAAAACTGACGACTTTTTCAAGCGAAAACTGTCAGAGTTCAAGTCAAGTCAGGCTACACTGAAGAAAGCGGCAAGTGTGTCAAGCAAAGCACTGGAGGCGTCCTATGCTGTTTCATTACTGGTGGCTAAGTAAAAAAAAAAAACATTCAACCGCCGAAGATCTGATTTTGCCTGCCGCTATGATTTTGGCTAAAACTATGCTGGACAACAAAGCAGCTGACGCGCTCAAGTTGGTACCATTATCAAACAATACCGTCTCCCGTCGGATTGATGATATGTCCATAAATATTGTCGGACAAGTGGTGGATAAAATGAAGCAAGCAGGTCAGTTCGCTTTGCAATTAGATGAAATGACCGACGTTAGTGGGGAGGCTCAGCTGCTGGCTTTTGTGCGTTATAAAGAAGAGTCGGACATAAATGAGCATATCTTGTTTTGCAAGACGCTGCCAGGAAAGACAACTGGCGAGGAAATATTTTTGATTATTGACAGCTTCTTCAAAGACAACGATCTGGAGTGGAAATGCTGCAGTCACATCTGTACCGATGGAGCGGCAGCAATGACGGGTAAGGTGCGTGGGCTGCTTGGGCGTGTGATGAAGGTGAACCCCGAAATTAAGTGGATGCACTGTATTATTCACCGGGAGGCACTCGCCAGCAAAAGGATGAGCCCCGAGTTAAGGATGACGCAGTTAAGGTGATTAACTTCATTCAGTCCCGGCCAATGAACCACAGACTGTTTCAAACTCTTTGTCATGGCAGCGGGTCAGAGCATGAGCAGCTATGAATTGCGCAACGAGGTGTTTGCTTTCCTGACAGAAAACGACCACCCTCTTGCAGCCCTGTTTGATTGATTGATTGATTGAAAAACTTTATTAGAAGATTTGCAGAAGTAGGTACATGAAAGTACATATTACATACAAGGTCAACTAACAGGATAAAAACCCAAGAAAGCCACTGGCTTACTTCAATTGGGGTCCTTGATTCTCAATTCATCGTTACATGTAAGACAGACAAAAAAACTAGTACTATCTACAAGATAATACAGACAAATAACTATTACTATCTACAAGATAAAAATACATCCATCATGGGAAGAACAATACAACAAAACATCAGGTATGTACAGCGGGTAGGACAGGTGGGGACATACACCACAGGTGGGGGCGGGGGACAAAACACAAAGTATGTACAGTGGGTAGTTCGGGTCTTTTAATCTGATTTTTGATTTAGAGGGTCCAGTTACGGATTGCAGCCTCCTGTAAATGTTTTTTGAGAGTGGTTTGAGGATGCAGTGTGGGTTGCGCAGCTGGCATATCTTGCTGATGTCTTCACTAAGCTGAATGAGCTCAACCTTTCACTTCAGGGCAAGTACTCACACATCCTTAACATGTATGACAAAGTGAATGGATTGATAAAGAAGGTTAAATTATGGGAGAGGAAATGTAAGGATGGAGATGTGAGCTGTTTCCCACTGCTTGATGGCCATCTCGCCACCACTGATGCTGACAGAGGTCCTGTGGTGAAAATAGTTAAAGCACATCTGTCCAAACTTGACACTGACTTCAACCAGTACTTTCATGACATTGAAACAAAGTCAGAAAAACTGGACTGGGTGAGGAACCCATTCAGAGTGAATGACAGGAGCAGCAGCAGCCTTCCTGCAAGCCTGCAGGAAAATCTGATGGACATGTCCTCTGATCGTGGGTTGAAGATGGCACATGCTGACAAGTCATTGACAGAGTTTTGGTGTGATGTTGAAAAGGAATATCCAGTGCTGGGAAAGTGTGCATTGAATGAACTTTTGCCTTTTGGATCTACATATATGTGTGAAGTGACCTTCTCAGCTTTGACCCACATCAAAACCAAGCCAAGGAACAGCCTGAGTGTGGAGAGCAGCCTGGTGACTGCTGTTGCCACACTGCCTCCAGAACTGTCAAAGCTTCCAGACAGGCTAGTGACCAAACTACTAGACCTGGGACTATCACACTCTGCATGGATCAAGGACTTCCTGTCCGACCGCCCCCAGAGGGTGCGGGTGGGCTCCCACACCTCCACAGCCCTCAGACTCAGCACTGGGTCCCCCCAGGGCTGCGTGCTAAGCCCCATCCTCTACAACCTCTACACCTACGACTTCACCCCCATCCACCCCAGCAACTCCATCGTAAAGTTTGCAGACGACACCACCGTGGTGGGCTGCATCTCGGGGGGGGACGAGGCGGCATACAGGGATGAGGTAGAGCAGCTGAGCAAGCTGTGCAAGGTTAACAACCTGCTGCTGAACCAGTCAAAGACCCAGGAAATCATCGTGGACTTCAGGAGGAAAAAATCTGAGGTCCAGCCCCTGCTCATCGACGGAGAGAGCGTGGAGAGAGTCTCAACCCTCCGATTCCTGGGGGTGCACATACAGGATGACCTGTCCTGGAAGAACAACACAGCAGCCACCATCAAGAAGGCACAACAGCGGCTCTACTTCCTGAGAGTCCTCAGGAAGGAACACAACAAGCAGGAGATACTGGTGGCCTTCTACCGCGGCGCAGTGGAGAGCATCCTCACCTACTGCATCTGCAACTGGTTCTCCAGCTGCACAACCGCAGATAGGGCTTACACACCGGCAGTTCCGAACGCCGGTTCGCGTTCGCGTGCCGAAACCTCAGAACGTTGGCGCTGTCTGGCGAACGAGCCACGAACGATACACTGGTATGAACGCGGGCTCGTTCGCCAGACAGCACCAACGTTCGGAGGTTTCGGCACGCGAACGCGAACCGGCGTTCGGAACTGCCGGTGTGAAAGAGGCCAGAGAGAACTGCGCTACAGAGAGTAGTGAGAACAGCCCAGAAGATCACCAGCGCCCCCCTCCCCTCTCTGGAAGAGCTGTACAACACACGCTGCCTCAGGAAGGCCTCCAAGATCTCCAGAGACCCAACCCACCCTGGGTACGAACACTTTGCCCGGCTGCCCTCGAAAAGGCGGTACAGGACCATGGCCGCAAGGACAAACAGACTGAAGCTCAGCTTCTACCCCAGGGCCATCAAGGCCCTGAACACAGCAAAGACCTAGGTTCTGGGCCCTGGACAGTCTGGACGGATTGATGGCAGCTGCTGGATTGAAAAAATCAGGTGTAGTGCTGAGGCACAAATGTGTACATTTCAAGCCTGCAAACTGCGACACTTTAAATGAATGTGCAATAACACTATGTGCAATATGACAACCCTAGTCGTTTTATCTGTACAGTATAGTATAGTGGATAGTGCACATAGCCTTTATTTATGTAAACCAGCTCCTTTCCCTTCTTGTTTTTTTAGTTTTTTTTTCTTTCCTAATGTAACAGGTTAAGGAAGGAGTCATATTTTTGTAACCTTTCATTTTATATTTTGTGGTTAGGTAAGTTTTATTTAACCAAAATCTGGTATTGTTCATTGTAATGTGTAGGTATTGGGAGATTTGTGTTTAATTGCGCCCCTAGAGGACAGTGGTGGCTATAGGCTGCATTTTCCGCGTTTCTCTCTCAGTCTGCATTCTATGAGATGGAGAGAGGTACGTGTCTATAGCAGTGCAATGTAAACTTATAACATACCTATCATGAGTGCACATGAGAAGTTGTACATGCATTTAAGGATGAGTGCACATAAATGCTGTCATGTTGTATCAAAAACATTGGTGTTTTGAGCGTTTTAGAGACTTTAATTTAGCTAACCTCGTGGTTAATTTTTCTGTATGCTAGCGCTCAGGGGCGCCGCTAAGGGGGTGGTAAGTTAGGACGATTCTAAGGGCCCAGCACTGACAGGGGCCCATGAGAATCTTTAGAAAAATATATATTATATTTATAAATAATATTATTATTATTATCATAAGGACGTTAATGTAGCCGAATTCAAATTATAATTCTATGTATTATTCTCTATGTTTAACAAAATTAAGCCTTATTATTTACCCCTCTATTTATTCATTGCATGGTTCAGTCCACCGCGCGCGAGCTGCTAGACTAGACTAGAGGAACGTTACCGCAAATATTCTGACAAGGAGAGAGACGATGTCGTGAAAGGCAAAGCCAAAGTCAGGGTCTCAAAAGAGAAAAGTAAAAGTAAAGAACGAGGAGAGTGACAAAAAAGGGCGACAGCTAGTCACAAAGTAAAAAAAAAGAAGAAGAAGGGTATTCATTCACAGACCTTCTTTTGGGGCCCATAACATGTAGGCTATCTATCTAGACAACAGTGGTTTAGTGATCTAATCACTGCGTGGATGATCTAGTTAGCTCGCTATAGCTAATTAACATTAACTTCAAGTAAAGTTAACTTACAGTGCACTGTCAGTATAATTTCAGTTAAATGTATGAGATGAGTGCAATTTTGGTCCAAATATAGGTTATTAGAGCTCAGTGAATTTGTATCCAGCAGCTATGCACTCTTGCTATAGCTAGCTAGCTAACTAGTATAATGTTACATGCTAATCACGTCATGCACAGATGCAGTTTCAGGATCAGGACTCCTTCCCTCAACCCACCTCCCAGTTGAAGGAGAAGGAGGTGAGCAGTAGGAGTTTGGGGTTAACAAACATATTTTGAATATTTTAATGTATGCTGCATTACCATGCAAGCATTGAATACAACTTTAGCTAATATTCATATTTAGTTAATAGTTCTTCCAGTAATTGCAATAACATTGACCACTGGCATCTTAATAATATTGTTAGCTAGCTAGATAACATCTAAGTTAGCTAATCTGGTGTAATGTATGTATTATTATGTTAATACTATTATAGGACATATTATGAATTATGTACCTATGGATACTCCATGCCAGGGCCCTCTTCAAGCAAGGCAGCCAGAGAGGAGAGCAGAGGTAAAGAGGCAGAAGAAGAGCAAGAAGTAACAAAGGACAATGACAGCAGCACAGCAAGTTGGCTTCATCACTAGATTTCAAGGATCTTATTAAAGATGTTGCTACTAAGAAGGCCCAGCGTTTAGCTTTGATTTGATTTGATCTCTTTACTCCTATCTTGAATCGTTGTGCATTAGGCTAGATATAGTTTTTAGCTCTCCAGGTATACTATTCCACAGTACTGCCGCAGTGTAAAAATAAAAATCTTCCCATTTCACATTCAATTTCGCTGGCACCATGTCTGTGTTGCTCCCTCTTGTATAAGACACGTTTGTCTTTGTGTGAAACAAGCAATGCTGAGTCAGTAAATATCTCTCTGCTGTAATTCTTCATTGATCTAATCCTGACAGTATTATGGCCAACTGATCTTTACAAGATCTACATTTATTTAGACACAATACCACCCCATAAAAATTATATTTTTTACTTTTTGTGTGATTTATACTTTTATAATTGGGTTCCAATCTTCATTTAATTATACTTTTGTCCTTGTGTTGTTCAAGTCTTAATTTAATAAGTTAAAGAATGTTGAGATTTCTTTGCTGAATTGTTGATTCCTGTATTAACTGTAATTTTAAATTACATTTACAAAAGACGTCCATCATTGGATTTCTTGCAGTGCATCAATAGTTCATCAACTTCAACTGGGTTTAGGTTGATGGGTGGTTTAGGTGGGGGGGCCCAAAATGATATTCTGTCATGGGGCCCAGAATCTCTAGCGGCGCCCCTGCTAGCGCTCATCACTGTGTCAGCTAGCGTTCGTCACTGTTCTCTGTGTCAGTTAGCTGAAATGTTTCTTTTGTGCTAGGTTGACTCGTGCTGAGAAGACACCTACATGTTTTGATGTTTCATTCCAACATTATTTTTGTGTGCATTGTACAGGTATGTTGCTACTCCCAATACCAGGTTCAAAATGTAATGTGTTGAGGTGTTTTCTTTTGTTCGATGTTCAGTGGCACTGAGCTGCTAGATGTGGGGCGGGCATTTTGTATCATGCATGTCACTGTATGCGAGGGGAAGGTGATTGGTGAAGAGAGGGTGGTTTATTTGGTGTTGTAAAGTGTAAAAGCCCAAATCTAAATATTTTCTGTTTATTATTATTATTATTACTATTAGAGCGGAGTCTGCATTCTATGAGACGGAGAGAGGTTGACTCGTGCTGAGAAGACACCTACATGTTTTGATGTTTCATTCCAACATTATTTTTGTGTGCATTGTACAGATTAAAAGTGCCTAAAGTACACATCAGCGTCCTGTCATCGGTCAGCACAGAACACAACGCAGGTAGTCGACTCGAGACAGACCGAGCCGGTTACAGTGGTGCCGTGACCCGGATATCTTCGCTCCAGATCATCGCCAGGGTGATCGCCGGTGGTTGCTGTGAAAAGTTGGAACCTCTTCGGAACGTTGATGAGTACTTGGTCCACTGTTGATGTGTATATCGTGTAACTCTTAAATGCCTCTATCTCACTTAGTATAATTTCACATTGTGATTTTTTTTTTTGATATTAGAATTTGTTAGTAATTCCTATATTATTACCATAGTCTAATATATCACAACTTTTACAAAAATGACTGATGGTAAGGATGTGCAGACACCTCTTAGCCGTGGAAACGCTGCTCTGGTAACCCTAGGAAGGGGCAGGCTAATGAGTCGGTTGGAGTGCACACCAGTTAAAGGTGCTGGTGCACTAGGCAAACCAGTACTCTCGTCCACACACTTACACACTGACGCACCGCACATGCCTAGGTTAGAGGATTTTCCAGACATTGGGAGCGGTGTTAGTCCAGTGCGCGGCCCTGTATCCTCATACACTCACACGCACACAGATGAACATTCTCCACATCAGCCAATGTCTAGTCCTGATGCGAGTTCCTCAGACCTAGGGAATCTCATTACACAATTAGCATATGAAATAGGACAGAACATTGCTAGTCAACTAAACAGGTCTATTGGTAGCGCAGATAGCCAAACAACTCCTACTCCTACACCTAGCCTGAATTTAGGACATAGACATTCTGACTTGAACATGACTGGAGTAAAGTTAGTGATGAAGACAGATGTCAGAGACCCACCGTACTTCAGGGGAGATGGAACAGACAAACACACAGTACATGAGTGGGAAGAAATGATGAGTGTCTACCTGAATAAGAGGGGTGTCCCCCCACAAGAGTACTCCCAGGAGATAATGTCAAGACTAATGGGAAAGGCTAGAGACGTTGTTAAAGTTACCCTGCGTAGCATGCCATCGCGGCGGCTAGCTGAAAACACCAAGCTCATCTTTGATATCCTGAAACAACATTTCAGTGAGATAACCAATGCCTCTAGCAGATTTTTATAACACTCTTCCTCTAGCTGGAGAAAGTCCCATGGACTACTGGATACGCTTGAATAAGGCTGTGGATGTCGCGGATGAGTGTCTGAGAAGGCAGGGGCGAAACATTGAGGACCCCTCTCATGAAGTCACAATGATGCTGGTGAAACACTGCCCTGACCCCGCTCTTGCAAGTGCCTAAAGTACACATCAGCGTCCTGTCATCGGTCAGCACAGAACACAACGCAGGTAGTCGACTCGAGACAGACCGAGCCGGTTACACTAGCACCAGGGGAGCCACCCCTCCCAAATTTCGTTGTTTGGTACCTGTACTATAGCAATGACAATAAAGACCATTCATTCATTCATTCATTATAAAAGAGAAGCAACCTCAAGTGTCTCATTAAAGCTCAACTGATGAAAAAAAGAATTGCAACTGCAACTGGGTGAGTCAGAATATTTTTCACAATGGTGTAAATATCTATGTATTAAAGGGGAGTGGTTCAAATGATTTTCATTAATAATCAGTAGAGTTAGATAAGAAGTTTAAGTGTGTGTGTGTGTGTGTGTGTGTGTGTGTGTGTGTGTGTGTGTGTGTGTGTGGGGGTGTGGGGGTGTGTGTGTGTGTGTGTGGCTGTATTGCAAGTGCAACTGACACTTGTGATGATATTCTGGTTCAATTAGCTCTTGTCCCTGAGAGGGAATTTGTGATAATCATAATGTCTTGAATGTGTTCTCTCTCTCTATGTGTGTGTGTGTGTGTGTGTGTGTGTGTGTGTGTGTGTGTGTGTGTGTGTGTGTGTGTGTGTGTGTGATAAGTGTTATCCTGTCTCATCTTGTCTGTTTCCTCTCCCCATCAGTCAAGACGGATGAGAAAAGGATGACATCACTGCACCTCAGACAGAAGCCAAGGAGGAGCAGGAGAAAGGGAAAAGAAACAGATATCAAATCAAATTCATTATTATTTATTATTTATTTTTCAGTGAGTGTGTGGGCATGTAGGTGTACACTTTTTTTTTTCCTGATTGAAGTGGTAACAATTAACCATTGAGGTGGCCAGGTGGCACATGTATTGGCCAATTAGCTCATGTAGTCTAATTTTGAATGGCAATGTTTTGAAATGGCAAACATGTGACTTTATGTCAGATTGTTGTGTGCAGAAAACCGTGTTCAGTGCATTTAAAAAGTGCCATTTTGAATAGCAAAATGTGTGTAAAGCAGAAAATGTGTTTAGAGTTTTGGAGACATGAGAAGAGGTTTTGCTCTCTGTGTGTCAGTAATAAATGTTATATTTGCAAGTTAGAGTTTAATTGAAATGTTTGGGAAATAATCAACACGCATGAGTGAGGGGGTACTTCTGGCATGGCAAAACAGCTCAAGGGGTACACAAGACAAAAAAGGTTGGGAACCACTGCTCTAAATGATTCGTTCAAGTCCGTTCCTTGAATCCCCCGAGGCAAAAAAGTCTAATCCCCAATAGTCATTGAGACAAACGCTCGTCCTCTCAAACAAACACGCAGATGGATTGTGGATCATATTGGCTCACCCGGTTGAAGTGGTCCGTCCTCAGCGTCGCGGTAGATTCAAACAAAAATAATCCTTGGAAAAAGTATATCCCACAGCGTGAGTACCTCCCTCCAACGCGATGCGAACGTTTTATCTATCTTTTGTTCCAAGCTTACAGCAACACATTCATATATATATATATAGCCGACCGGGACTGTCTAGAACAAACACTTCTCCTCCAGCTCTCCTCTCTCTCTCTCTGTCTCCTCCCCCTCTCTCTCCTGGTGAATGTTCACCGTCATTAACACAAGTCTCTTCACCTGCGCCAGAGCGCGTTGACAGCTCATTTAAAGAGACAGTACCCCAAAACAAGAAGACATTATACATCACAAAACTAGGAAAATAATAACAGAAAAACACTTATATATATATATACTAATAACCATTTAGGGTAGGCATTAGTGTACAACAACAACACAGTACATCAATGTGGCTTTGTCACAATCTATCAGAAAATACTGATAAACAGCCATACAATGTTACATAAATCAGGCTATGAATGATATTAACAAATCCCTAAGCCTTCAGAATATGAATAGGAATAAAACTGGAAAGTTTGGTTTATGTAAGTGCTACTGAAGTGACAATTCCTGGCTCAAAGTTTGAGAAACGAGCCTTTTTTAGGAGAATACAGATGCACATAAGAACCTTTATTTGTAGAGCACTTTTCCTGCAAACATTGCAGCTCAAAGTGCTTTCACATAGCCACACTGCATAAAAACAATAATAGAACAATACCAATAATATAAAACAAGAATAAACCATACAATGAATGAATGAATGAATGAATGAATGAATGAATCTTTTATTTCAAACATGATTTAAAATAATAAAATAACAAATAACTAATATGAAGAGTACAGGCCTATCAATGCTCGAAAGGGAGTAGGATGAGAGTTTGTTTAAACTATATCCAGAACAGAAGATGTTGGTTCTTCTTCTTCGGCGTATGGGTAGTTGTTTTTCCTCTCCACTCCACCAGGCTCGGGGCCGAGGGGCTACCCTTTTACCACCCCGAGACCTGGTTGAGGGGCTCACCCGGGCTATATTTCTGGACACCCCTCCAGAAGCCACGTCATCGTCTCGTCATCTAATACCGACAGACCATGCATCCCGTTGGGTGGGTGGTACACCGGGCAATCCAGGATAATATGGTCTGCGGTTTGGTCCTCTGCGCCACACTCGCACGACGCATTTGGGGCCAAGCCCCATCTGTGCATTGATGAGCGGAAACGCCCGACGCCGGTCCGGAGACGATTGAGCCTCACCCAGGATAGCCTTGGCAAGTCCATCCCGAGGGGCTCAGCGCCGGCAACTGGGATGTGGTCGCGGAGTTTGGAGGTGTTAGCCTCCCACTCCGCGCGCCACATATAATCCGCCCATCCTGCCGCACTGATGTTGAGATCTCTGCATTGCTGCCTGAGATCCTGTGCGGCAGGCACAAATGGGTGTCTCGACTTGAGACGCCGGGAGGGCTCCGCTGTTATAGTGAGCCTATCATGGAGCAGATGGTTATTAAGCTCCGCGGCCCGGCAGGCGAGACGTGCTGTGGCTCCCATGCGGCGGAGGCCTGCGGGCTGGATGCCTGCTAGGATGGGAAGGTTGTCCACGGGGGTAGGACGCAGGCATCCTGTCACAATGCGCAAGGCTTCGTTTATAGGCGAGTCGATGAGGCGGGTGTGGGCACTGCGACACCATACTGGGGCGCAGTATTCACTAGTTGAATAAACGAGGGCTAGGGCTGCCGTGCGCAAGGTCCTTGCGCCGGCGCCCCAGCCCGAGCCAACCAGTCGCCTCATCAACGCCACACGAGCTGTTAACTTCTTGCGCAGTGACTCGAGGTGTCGGCGAAACGTGAGCGTCCTGTCCAATGTCACGCCGAGATAGATTGGCTCAGCGGAACATGGCAGGGGAGTTCCATCTAGGTGTACTCTAAGCTCACGTTTAGCCTCCCTGTTGTTAAGGTGGAAGGCAGCCGACACCGTCTTTGCCTCGCTAAGCTTCAATCTCCATTTCCGGAAGTATGCCACTAGTGTCTGCATGTCCTGGCTCAGAATCCCCTCCACAGACTGCACAAGATGTTGGTGTCGTCCATAAAAAGAACATTTATTTATACATAACATTTAAACAAGTAAATATATAGACAAAGTATAGTAAAATAAACATCTAATGTGTATTTTGATTTGAGGGCCATTTTAAAATGTATTGAGCTGGGGCAGAGGGGGGGTGTACCCATGTCTTTCTGCTTTTAAGCCCAAGTCAGGTACTCGGCCTCCTGGACACTCCCCCTCCTGGACACTCCCCCACCCTGCACCCAGCCATGACACCTGGGACGACCTCCTGGACACTCCCCCTCCTGGACACTCCCCCACCCTGCACCCAGCCATGACACCTGGGACGACCTCCTGGACACTCCCCCACCCTGCACCCAGCCATGACACCTGGGACGACCTCCTGGACACTCCCCCACCCTGCACCCAGCCATGACACCTGGGACGACCTCCTGGTGGACACTCCCCCACCCTGCACCCAGCCATGACACCTGGGACGACCTCCTGGACACTCCCCACCCTGCACCCAGCCATGACACCTGGGACGACCTCCTGGACACTCCCCCACCCTGCACCCAGCCATGACACCTGGGACGACCTCCTGGACACTCCCCCACCCTGCACCCAGCCATGACACCTGGGACGACCTCCTGGACACTCCCCCACCCTGCACCCAGCCATGACACCTGGGACGACCTCCTGGACACTCCCCCACCCTGCACCCAGCCATGACACCACCCTCCTCCACGGCCCTGGGACGACCTCCTGGACACTCCCCCACCCTGCACCCAGCCATGACACCACCACCCTGCACCCAGCCATGACACCACCCTCCTCCACGGCCCTGGGACGACCTCCTGGACACTCCCCCACCCTGCACCCAGCCATGACACCACCCTCCTCCACGCAGCCACAACACCACAACACCCTAACACTCAACCCTGCACCCAGCCATGACACCACCCTCCTCCACGCAGCCATAACACCACCACCCTAACACTCAACCCTGCACCCAGCCATGACACCACCCTCCTCCACGCAGCCACAACACCACCACCCTAACACTCAACCCTGCACCCAGCCATGACACCACCCTCCTCCACGCAGCCACAACACCACCACCCTAACACTCAACCCTGCACCCAGCCATGACACCACCCTCCTCCACGCAGCCACAACACCACCACCCTAACACTCAACCCTCCACCCAGCCATGACACCACCACCCTAACACTCAACCCTCCACCCAGCCATGACACCTCCACCCAGCCAGCCATGACACCACCACCACCCTCCACCCAGCCACGACACCACCACCTTCCACCCATCCACAACACCACCACCCTCCACCCAGCCACAACACCACCACCCTAACACTCAACCCTCCACCCAGCCATGACACCACCACCCTCCACGCAGCCACAACACCACCACCCTAACACTCAACCCTGCACCCAGCCATGACACCACCCTCCTCCACGCAGCCACAACACCACCACCCTAACACTCAACCCTGCACCCAGCCATGACACCACCCTCCTCCACGCAGCCACAACACCACCACCCTAACACTCAACCCTCCACCCAGCCATGACACCACCACCCTAACACTCAACCCTCCACCCAGCCATGACACCTCCACCCAGCCAGCCATGACACCACCACCACCCTCCACCCAGCCACGACACCACCACCCTCCACCCATCCACAACACCACCACCCTCCACCCAGCCACAACACCACCACCCTAACACTCAACCCTCCACCCAGCCATGACACCACCACCCTCCACCCAGCCAGCCATGACACCACCACCCTCCAACCCCAACACCCTCCACCCAGCCCTGACACAACCACCCTAACACACTCAACCCTCCACCCAACCACGCAGCCATAACACCACCACCACCCTCCAACCCCAACACCCTCCAATCAGCCATGACACCACCACCCTCCACCCAGCCACAACATCACCACCCTCCACCCTAACACCCTCCACCCAGCCATAACACCACCACCCTCCAACCCCAACACCCTCCACTCAGCCATGACACCACCACCCTCCACTGAACCACGAGACCACCCTCCACCCAGCCTCGACACCACCCCCCTCCAACCCCAACACCCTCCACCCAGCCTCGACACCACCACCACCCTCCAAACCCAACATCCTCCACCCAGCCATGACACCACCAACACCCTCCACCCAGCCATGACACCACCACCCTCCAACCCCACCACCCAACCCTCGACACCACCACCCTCCATCCAGCCTCAACACCACCACCCTCCACCCAGCCACAACACCACCACCCTCCACCCAGCCACAACACCACCACCACCCTCCACCCTAACACACTCAACCCTCCACCCAACCACCAAGCCATAACACCACCCTCCAACCCCAACCACCCAGCCATGACACCACCACCCACCAACCCCAACACCCTCGACCCAGCCATGACACCACCACCCTCCAACCCCAACACCCTCCACCCAGCCATGACACCACCACTCTCCACCCAGCCATGACACCACCACCCTCCACCCAGCCACAACACCACCACCCTCCACCCAGCCACAACACCGCCGCCACAACACCACCACCACAACCACCACCCTCCACCCTAACACACTCAACCCTCCAACCACGAGCCATAACACCACCCTCCACCCAGCCACAACACCACCACCCTCCATCCAGCCTCAACACCACCACCCTCCAACCCCACCACCCTCAACCCAGCCACGAAACCACCACCCTCCCCTCAGCCACGAAACCACCACCCTCCACCCAACCACAACGCCACCACCCTCCACCCAGCCACAACACCACCACCCTCCATCCAGCAACAACAACACCACCACCCTCCATCCAGCCTCAAAACAACCACCACCCTCCAACCCCACCACCCTCGACCCAGCCATGACACCACCACCCTCCACCCAGCCACAACACCACCACCCTCCACCCTAACACACAGAACCCTCCACCCAACCACCCAGCCATAACACCACCCTCCAACCCAAACACCCTCCACCCAGCCATGACACCACCACCCTCCACCCAGCCATGACACCACCCTCCACCCAGCCATGACACCACCACCCTCCACCCAGCCATGACACCACCAACAATCTCCAAGCCCACCACCCTACACCCGACCACGACACCACCCAGCCTCGACACCACCACCCTCCATCCAGCCTCAACACCACCACCCTCCAACCCCTCCACCCAGCCATGACACCACCCTCCAACCCCAACACCACCCTCCAACCCCACCCTCCAGCCACAACACCTCCACCCAGCCACAACACCACCACCACCACCCTCAACCCAGCCACAACACCACAACCCTCCACCCTAACTAACATACTAACTAACCTACCCAGAACCTAAACGACCTGCTACAGAACTACGGGGCGTGACACCCGCTCGCGTCTTACCTAATGTTTTTAGACAGCGGTTATCTACGTGATGTAATGTATCACCACCACCCTCCAACCCCACCAGCCTCGACCCAGCCATGACACCACCATCCTCCAACCCAAAAACACCCTCCACCCAGCCATTACACCACCACCCTCCACCCAACCATGACACCCCCACACTCCACCCAGCAATGACACCACCACCCTCCACCCAGCCACGACTCCACCAATCATAAATAAAAGGATTTATTGCCTTCGCGAAAAGTATATTTACAAGTGTTGACAAATATTAGACACCACCACCCTCCCCCCAGCCACGAAACCACCACTCTCCCCCCAGCCACGAAACCACCACCCTCCACCCAACCACAACGCCATCACCCTCCACTCAGCCATGACACCACCACCCTCCACCCAGCCACAACATCACCACCCTCCACCCATCCACGACATCGCCACCCTCCACCCAACCATGACACCACCACCCTCCACCCAGCCATGACACCACCACCCTCCACACAGCACAACATCACCAACCTCCACTCTACACCCCAACCACCCAGCCATGACACCACAACCCTCCAACCCCAAAACCCTTCACCCAGCCATGACACCACCCTCTTACAAGTGTTTACAAATATTATGGACAACAGTCATACAACATTAACAATAACACAAAAACAACTTGGGATAAACAAAGGGTAGGAGAAGGACCATGAGAACGGTGTCACAAAACAACAAAACACAGCCCTATTCTTCCCTACACCTCTGACCTACCTATACCACATACTAACTAACCTACAAAGAACCTAAACTACCTGCTACAGAACTACAGGCCGTGACACCGGCTCGCGTCTTACCTAATGTTTTTAGACAGCGGTTATCTACGTGATGTAATGTATACCCCAGGGTATCTTACCTAGCCCTTCTCCCGTGGCGTAGAAAAGAGAAAACAGGGGTCCATCAACACACTAAACCCACAGCTATGAACAAAAGAAACAATTTCTGGTAACAGATTATAAACAAACTAGTCAAACAAAACACCACCCCTTCCCTCTCTCACTACACATGACAAAACACACATTAAGTAGGAGATGATCTTCTGGGTTTGGATGACAACTGATTGAACACAGGTGAGGGCTGACGAGATAACGATGATGGACAGGACCCAATAACCAACAGGGGAGGAACCACATGCACACCACTTCACCTAGGGGGAGACAGACAGAATTAAAACAAAAACAGACACAGGACATAATACAATACATACAAGTCTGTAACACTTGCATACATACAGACACCACCTCCACTTACATACATACACCTCCTCCACTTACATACATACATACAGACACCACCTCCACTTACATACATACACCTCCTCCGCAGACATGCAGACATGCACACAGACATACAGACAGACATACAGTCATACAGACACCTCCTCCACTTGCATACATACACACACTCACACACTACAAAATCGAATACTCTGTCCAACTGGAGTCCACAAGCTCACCGCTGACGTTGATAGGGAGGTTCAGGGCTGCTGCCGTGACGATGGACGCACAAACAGTGGCGGCAGCTCCCATGTCAGCCCTCATGGCGTCCATCCCCGAGGGCGGTTTCAGAGAGATCCCACCGCTGCCACCAGAGAGCAGAGAGAAAGGGAGAGAGAGGGTGGACAAGGTATGAGTGAGTGCCTGAAAGGTGATGTCTGTCTGTTTTGGTGGAGGTGGTGGTAGGGTGTAGATGATGGCGGTTGTGAAGAAGGAGGTGTGTGTGTTTTACCTGTCGAAGGTGACACCCTTGCCCACCAGCAGCAGTGGAGTGTGTGCTGTTGGGGCAGCTGTTGTAATGCACCTCCAGGAAGACAGGGGGCTCCTCTGAGCCTTTAGGACACACTTAGGAACGCCCCAGTTTTCTGCTCCTCGATCCACTCCAGAGGCCTGGGAGAGGGGCGTTACAAGTTTGCACACACACACAAAGGTTGGTCAACACACACACACACACACAAACAGAGACGCGTACACACACACACACACCTTTTATGGACGGTGACCCAGCCATGACACCACCCTCCAACCCCAACACCCTCCAGCCAGCCATGACACCACCACCCTCCAACCAGCCATGATGACACCACCATCACCCTCCAACCCCTCCACCCAACCATAACACCACCACCACCCTCCACACAGCCACAACACCACCACCACCACCCTCCACCAAGCCACAACACCACCACCCTCCACCCATCCAACCAACCACCCTCCACCCTAACACACTCAACCCTTCACCCAACGACCTAGCCATAACACCACCACCCTCCAACCCAAACACCCTCCACCCAGCCATAACACAACCACCCTCCAACCCAAACACCCTCCACCCAGCCATGACACCACCACCCTCCACCCAGCCACAACAGCACCACCCTCCACCCTAACACACTCCACCCAGCATAACACCACCCTCCAACCCCACCACCCTCGACCCAGCCATGACACCACCACCCTCCAACCCCCTCCACCCAGCCATGACACCACCATCACCCTCCAACCCCAACACCCTCCACCCAGCAATGACACTTCCACCCTCCACCCAGCCACGACTCAAACAATCCTAACTAAAATGATTTATTGCCTTCGCTAAAAGTATATATTTTTACAAGTGTTAACACATTTTAGACACCACCAACCTCCCCCCAGCCACGAAAACACCACCCTCCCCCCAGCCACGAAAACACCACCCTCCCCCCAGCCACGAAACCACCACCCTCCCCCCAGCCACGAAACCACAACCCTCCACAACACCACCACCCTCCACCCAGCCACAACATCACCATCCTCCACCCATTCACAACCACAACACCACCACCCTCCACCCTAACACACTCCACCCAGCCATAACACCACCATCCTCCAACCCCACCACCCTTGACCCAGCCATGACACCATCACCCTCCAACCCCAACACCCTCCACCAAGCCATGACAGCACCACCCTCCACCCAGCCACGACACCACCAATCCTAAATAAAAGGCTTTATTGCCTTCGCGAAAAGTATATTTACAAGTGTTTACAAATATTAGACACCACCACCCTCCACCCAACCATGAAACCACCACCCTCCACCCAACCACAATGCCACCACCTTCCATCCACCCAGCCACAACACCACCACCCAGCCACGAAACCACCACCCTCCACCCAACCACAATGCCACCACCTTCCACCCAGCCACGAAACCACAACCCTCCAGCCACAACACCACCACCCTCCCCTCAGCCACGAAACCACCATCCTCCCCTCAGCCACGAAACCACCATCCTCCCCTCAGCCACGAAACCACCACCCTCCACCCAGCCACAACACCACCACCCTCCACCCAGCCACGAAACCACAACCCTCCACCCAACCACAATGCCACCACCTTCCATCCAACCACGACATCACCACCCTCCACCCAACCACAACATCACCACCCTCCATCCATCCACCCAACCAACCTCCACCCAACAACGACATCACCACCCTCCACCCAGCCATGACACCACCCTCTTACAAGTGTTTACAAATATTACTGACAACAGTCATATAACATTAACAATGACACAAAAACAACTGGGGATTAACAAAGGGTAGGAGAAGGACCATGCGAACGGTGTTACAACAAAACACAGCCCTATTCTTCCCTACACCTCTGACCTACCTATATCACATACTAACTAACCTACCCGGAACCTAAACTACCTGCTACAGAACTACGGGGCGTGACACCCGCTCGCTTCTTACCTAATGTTTTTAGACAGCGGTTATCTACGTGATGTAATGTATACCCCAGGGTATCTTACCTAGTCCTTCTCCCGTGGCAAGGAAAAGAGAAAACAGGGGTCCATCAACACACTAAACCCACAGCTATGAACAAATGAAACAATTTCAGATTATAAACAAACTAGTCAAACAAAACACCACCCCTTCCCTCTCTCACTACACATGACAAAACACACATTAAGTAGGAGATGATCTTCTGGGTTTGGATGACAGCTGATTGAACACAGGTGAGGGCTGACGAGATAACGATGATGGACAGGACCCAATAACTAACAGGGGAGGAACCACATGCACACCACTTCACCTAGGGGGAGACAGACAGAATTAAAACAAAAACAGACACAGGACATAATACAAAACATACAAGTCTGTAACACTTGCACACATACAGACACCACCTCCACTTACATACATACACCTCCTCCACTTACATACATACATACACCTCCTCCACTTACATACATACAGACACCTCCTCCACTTACTTACATACACCTCCTCCACTTACTTACATACATACAGTCACCTCCTCCACTTACATACATACAGTCACCTCCTCCACTTACATACATACAGTCACCTCCTCCACTTACATACATACAGACACCTCCTCCACTTACATACATACAGTCACCTCCTCCACTTACATACATACAGTCACCTCCTCCACTTACATACATACAGACACCTCCTCCACTTACGTACATACAGACACCTCCTCCACTTACTTACAGTCACCTCCTCCACTTACATACATACATACACTCACAGAGAGTGACACAGATACACAGGCACACGCTACAAAATCGAATACTCTGTGTCCAACTGGAGTCCACAAGCTCACCGCTGACGTTGATAGGGAGGTTCAGGGCTGCTGCCGTGACGATGGACGCACAAACAGTGGCGGCAGCTCCCATGTCAGCCCTCATGGCGTCCATCCCCGAGGGCGGCTTCAGAGAGATCCCACCGCTGCCACCAGAGAGCAGAGAGAAAGGGAGAGAGAGGGTGGACAAGGTATGAGTGAGTGCCTGAAAGGTGATGTCTATCTGTTGAGGTGGAGGTGGTGGTAGGGTGAAGATGATGGCGGTGGTGAAGAAGGAGGTGTGTGTGTTTTACCTGTCGAAGGTGACACCCTTGCCCACCAGCAGCAGTGGAGTGTGTGCTGTTGGGGCAGCTGTTGTAATGCACCTCCAGGAAGACAGGGGGCTCCTCTGAGCCTTTAGGACACACTTAGGAACGCCCCCGTCTTCTGCTCCTCGATCCACTCCAGAGGCCTGGGAGAGGGGCGTTACACGTTTACACACACACACACACACACAAAGGTTGGTCAACACACACACACACACACACACAAACAGAGACGCGTACACACACACACTCACACACACACACACACACCTTTTATGGACGGTGACTCGGTCAGCATACGGCGCCAGCTTGAGTGTGTGGGAGTGTGTGTGTGTGTGTGTCTCTTCTCTCTCATCCCAACCCACGCCTCAGTACAGTGAACACAAAGAATAAAACACTGGACAGAATTTTGTTTTGAGAAAAGCAGGTTCCAGCAGGTGAAAGAGACACTTGGTTAAACACAAGAGCAGCTAACACAAATGGTTATGTACTACGCAGAACTAGGCTTGTAACTGGTAAAAGAATGTTTTCTTATCGTGCTGTCAAGCTGTGGAATGCTTTACCTGATTCCATTAGGTGCTTATCAAAAAAACTGTTCAACAAATGCACTTTTGTCAGATGCAGGGTTGGGGTTAGATGCAGGTTTGTCAGATACAGCCACCATTTTATCAAAGACATTTATAGCATTTTGAATTGGCTTATTTATTCAACATGGTGGACATGCGATCTCACACACACACACACACACACACACACACACACACACACACACACAATAATGACGAGTAAAACTCAGTAAAACTGCGCCCAGCTGGGTTGTGGCAGCAGTCATCACAGCCGTGACTGGTGCAGGGTGGAGTGTACTCCCGACCGCTAGGGGGCGATAGTATTGGTTTATGTGTTTAGTACTCTCTGTTAAGAGGTTAGAGTTAGGAGAAGTTGTGGTGGCCATTGTGGATGCCAGGTGGTCCGAGGATACACGCTGTTTCTCCTCTCTCTTTAGGACGTGTTTGCCTGTTATACGTAAGTCTGTTATTAGTTATATGTATCTTATTATCAGATTGTGGTTAACAGTAATCGTTCATGTTTGTTTATATCTTGTTATGTATGTCTTGTTTTGGTAATTGTATTTACTCATACGCTGTATTCCCACCCACAGGGTGTTGACATCTTTGTCTGAATAAATATTATAAACCGACATTGAGGAGTCTTCTTCATGTCAACACCATGAAGGTGGAATGCCCCTTCCCCGGCTGCGACTTCGAGACCAGAGACGTGTCCGAAGCACTCGCCATCGTCTTGCTGACAAACCATGGACATTTCCATCGAGGTGCGGCGGTTCAGACCCCAGCTCCCCGAGGCCCGAGGATGGAGCGGCCTAGGGTTGACACCGGCATCTCAACGGAGGAGTGGAACGTGTTCGTCCGGCGGTGGGAGGTCTTCCGGGCGGGGTCGGGCATTGGAGCCGCCCAGGCCCCGTTCCAGCTGTTTCAGTGCGCGGGGATCGAACTTGGAGACAGCCTGTTGAAAGCGGACCCGGACGTCGCCTCTGGGGCTCTAGAGGAACTACTTGCTGCTATGCGCTTGCTGGCCGTTGTCCCGGTCGCCACATGCGTCCTGCGCACAGAGCTGCTTCAGCTGCGCCAGGAACGCGATGAGACATTCCGCGCCTTTACTGCCAGAGTGCGTGGGAAGGCGGAGACGTGCTCTTACGTGGCTGTCTGCGAGTGTGGCAAGAGTGTGAGCTACACTGATCACATCATCCGCGATGTCCTTGTTAATGGGATCTACGACCCGGACATACGCCGCGAGGCGTTAGGGACGCCTGACATTCTTCTGAAGCCCGTTAATGATGTGGTCGCGCTCGTCGAGGGCAAGGAGATGGCTCGTAACGCCCTTCCATCATCCGCCCTGTCGGCTGTCTCCTCATTCCAGCGCTTGAGGAAGGACCCACAGCCAAACCCACAGCGGAGCCCCTCCTTGGCCCCGAGTCCAGCTGATGTGGCAAAACGAGCCGTGTGCCCAGGGTGTCAGAACACGTTCCATGTCTTTACAGAGGGGTCTCGCGGATGGAACATCAGGCCTCACCAGCTCTGTGTCGACTGCTTCAAGGCCCGTCGACGCAAGCGGCGGCTGCCACCATTTGACGGTCAGCAGGCTACCATGGGATCCGAGGTGTGGCTGCGGACGCCGTCTAACGGTCAGCAGGCCGCCCTGGAGTCGGAGCCAATCTCCCAGCTCTCGGTCATTCAGTCTGAGGCGCGCCCAGATCGACACTACGGGAACCATCGTCGGCGCCGCACAACGGCACCTCTCAGACTCGAGCACCATATCTTCTCCAAGGGCGAATGGAGGCGGGCCAGGCTGAGGGAACACCCCCGGGCACTGATCTCCGTCTCGATTGACAATCCGGTGGGTCAGGGGGGCGGCGCCGGCTGTCGGCCCTCGGGGAACATGGTGGAGGTGTCCGCCATCGCAGACACAGGTGCGCAGTCGGACATTTGGTCGTTAGAGGAGTACCTGTCCTGCGGATTCTCGCGTGACGACCTGCGCCCTGTTAGCCTCAGCCTCTCGGCTGCAAATCGCTCCCCCATAGCCATTGATGGCGCATTCTTTGCTACACTCTCGGCGGTCTCCAACGGCGGCGAGGTGTCGTCCTGCCGCTCAATGGTGTATGTGAGCAGCTCGGTCCGGGGAATGTACCTCTCCTATGAGTCGCTGCTCAACCTCAGCCTCCTGCCTAAGGACTTCCCAACAGGTGGTGAGGGGCGACCCAGGGACACGCACGATCCTGCCCCCCCTTCTTCGCCGGGTCGGCCCTTGTCTGTGAATGCATTGAGGTCCGCCAACGGCGGCTGCGACGGCCCGAGCGACCCCCATGACGCCGGGTGCTCGTGTCCACAGCGTGCAGTCCCTCCGTCACGCCCCGCGGCGCTGCCATTCTCTTGCGAGCCTGAGAACAATAGCCGGATGAAGGGGTGGTTGATTGAGAGGTATGCCTCATCTACATTTAACACGTGCCCCCATCGGGCATTGCCGTGCATGGAGGGGCCGCCCGTCGAGATGCATGTGGACCCTGCTGCCGCGCCGAAAGCGTGCCACACCGCAGCCGGTGTGCCTCTCCACTGGCAGCAGAAGGTCCACGACGACCTTCTCCGGGACGAGGCCCTTGGTGTCATCGAGCGTGTGCCGTACGGCGAACCGGTTACATGGTGCCACCGGATGGTGGTTACCCGGAAGCACGACGGGTCCCCCCGCAGGACCGTGGACCTTTCCCCTCTCAATAAGTTCTGCCAGCGTGAGACGTTCGCCACTGAGTCCCCATTCCACCTCGCACGTCGTGTCCCGAAGGGCACCTGGAAGACAGTCACGGACGCTTGGAATGGTTATCACAGTGTGCCACTGCGCGAGTCTGACCGTCATCTGACAACGTTCATCACTCCCTTTGGCCGGTGGCGTTACACCAGGGCACCACAGGGTTTCCTCTCGTCGGGTGATGGCTACAACCGCCGTTTTGACGCTATCCTCTCAGACTTTGAACGCAAGGAACGGTGTGTGGATGACACGGTCCACTACGACACCGACTTGGAGCAGCACTGGTGGAGGACCATCGATTTCCTGACACGTGTCGGGCGGTCAGGCGTCGTGTTGAACCCGGGCAAGTTTCAGTTTGCGCAGAGGAGCGTGGACTTCGCTGGCTTCAGGGTGTCGGACGCTACCATCGAGCCACTTCCCAAATACCTGGACGCCATCCGGGACTTCCCCAGCCCGGTCTCCACGACAGATATCAGAAGCTGGTTCGGCCTTGTAAATCAAGTGACTAACTACGCCCAGTTGCGCGATACTATGGCTCCTTTCAAGCCCTTCCTCAGCCCACGCTGCAAGTTCGCATGGTCAACCGAGCTGGAGGAGGCCTTCCAGGCGTCTAAGCATGCCATAATTGGGGCCATTCGCGAAGGTGTAGAGATCTATGACATGCAGAAGCGCACCTGCCTCCGCCCCGACTGGTCCAGGCGAGGCATTGGCTACTTCCTTCTCCAACAGCATTGCAGCTGTGCCTCGGGCGTGCCGGACTGCTGCCCGGGAGGTTGGAGAATCACACTCGCTGGGTCTCGCTTCCTGTCCTCCGCGGAGCAGCGTTATGCGGCTATCGAAGGGGAGGCCCTGGCCGTGGCCTGGGGTCTGGAGCAGGCACGATACTTCACGCAGGGATGCGACGATCTCGTCGTGGTCACCGACCACAAGCCCCTGGTGAAGATCTTCGGGGACCGCACACTCGACGGGATCACAAACTCACGCTTGTTCAGGCTCAAACAGCGTACCCTCCCATGGCGTTTCGAGATTGTTTACCTCCCTGGCGTGAGCAACCATGCCGCTGACGCTGCCTCAAGGCACCCTTCCCCCTCGGGCTCGGCTAGCGGCCTCTCCCTGGAACCGCCAGGCGTGCCTGACACTGTTGAGTTGGCACTCATGGCTTCCATCTGCGTCGATGCTCAGGAGCTCGGCGCCGTCTCCTGGCCCCTCCTCGCGCAAGAGACAGCGGCTGACGCATGCCTCGGCCGCCTGCTGGACATGATTGAGCACGGGGACGGAGTGGACGCGCATGACCCTGCCGTGGTGAGTTTGTCGCCGGTCTGTGACTCCATCTATGCGCAGGACGGGGTCTTGCTGTATCAGGATCGCGTCGTGATTCCCCTATCCCTCCGCGGGAGAGTCCTTCGACACCTTCATGCTGCCCACCAGGGGGTTTCGGCGATGGAGCAGCACGCCCGGGCCATAGTCTACTGGCCTGGGATGTCTGGGGATATCCGCACTGTCAGGACCGGGTGCGCGGACTGCAACCGCAATGCTCCATCACAGGCAGCTACGCCCCCTCTGTCATCTCCGCCACCGTCCACCCCGTTCGAGGCAGTGTTTGCTGACTTCTTTGATTACGGGGGCCGCCACTACCTGGTCGTCGGGGATCGGCTCTCAGGCTGGGTGGAGGTCCTGGGCGCTGCGGCCGGGACTGATGCTGGAGGCGCAGCTGGCCTTGTTCGCCACCTCCGCTCATTCTTCCGGACCTTTGGGGTGCCTGAGGAGCTTTCAAGCGATGGCGGCCCAGAATTTATGGCAAGCCACACTCAGGACTTCTTCCGCCTATGGCAGATCAGGCATCGTGTGTCCTCCGTCAGTTTCCCACAGTCTAACGGGAGAGCGGAGGTCGCTGTTAAGACTGCGAAGCGGCTTCTGATGTCCAACAGTGGCCCGGCGGGCAGTCTCGACCAGGATCGCTTCTTGCGCGCGATGATACAGTTGCGTAACACACCCGACCCAGACTGCAACCTCTCACCAGCACAGATCATTTTCGGTCACCCCCTTCGAGGCTCGCTCTCCTTCGTTAACAGGCTGGAGAAGTTTTCGAACCCGCATATCCGTCCTCTCTGGCGTCAGGCATGGGCTGTGAAGGAGGATGCCCTTCGTACGCGGATGTCCCGTACCACCGAGTCTCTGGGGGTTCATTCAAGACCACTTCGCCCTCTGGCACTCGGTGAGAGGGTGTTCATCCAGAATCAGCAGGGCCCGAGCCCCAATAAGTGGGACAGGTCTGGGGTGGTGGTGGAGTCGCTTGGCCACGATCAGTATTGGGTGAGAGTTGATGGCTCAGGACGCCTGACGTTGCGCAACCGGCGGTTCCTCCGTGGCTACACGCCAGTCGCCCCATGTACCCAGCGGCTGCCGTCGCCGCCTCCCCTGCCTCCTCCCTCCCTGGACTCTCTGCCCCTAGCTACCCCCTCTGGTCCAGTGGTGCCCCAGGGTGACGCCCGGCTGGGGACGGATGGGCCCCGTGTTGCTGTTCTGGGCCCCTCTCTGCTAGGGCCTTCAGGCGGGGCGTCGTCTCTCCCCGCACCCCTAGTTCCCGCTGGTGTGGCTCCCGCTACACCTCTTCCTGCGCCGTCGCCACTGCGGCCCGCCCGGCCGGCCCGTGCTAGGAGGCCACCTAAGCGATATGAAGCTGAGTCTGGCCAATGGATTTGAGCCCGTGGACCCACGTGGATTCGTGGCTCCCCGGTCTGGGGGGGATGCAGGGTGGAGTGTACTCCCGACCGCTAGGGGGCGATAGTATTGGTTTATGTGTTTAGTACTCTCTGTTAAGAGGTTAGAGTTAGGAGAAGTTGTGGTGGCCATTGTGGATGCCAGGTGGTCCGAGGATACACGCTGTTTCTCCTCTCTCTTTAGGACGTGTTTGCCTGTTATACGTAAGTCTGTTATTAGTTATATGTATCTTATTATCAGATTGTGGTTAACAGTAATCGTTCATGTTTGTTTATATCTTGTTATGTATGTCTTGTTTTGGTAATTGTATTTACTCATACGCTGTATTCCCACCCACAGGGTGTTGACATCTTTGTCTGAATAAATATTATAAACCGACATTGAGGAGTCTTCTTCAACTGGAAGGAGTGGGTGGAGTCAAGGATGACCCAGGTTGCGGACATGGGGACCTGGAGGAGAAAGTCACCAACCTTCCAACATTCATTCAAAATAAATACCCACACACATGATTTACTCTGCTTTATGTATTGTGCCATTTCAGTCTATGACCATTATCAAAAAACTCTAGATTGAATGACCCCAACAGCCTGGCTAGTACTAGGGCACTCACTCTGGCACGGGTGTGGCTCCCGACTGCTGCTGTTGGCTGGCCTCCAGGGACGGTCGTTGTAGAGCAGGGTAGTTCCTGAGGTGTGTCTTGCCTGGTGACGGTGCAGTGCTCTGTCCCTGACCTTTTTTTAATCAACCAACATCATGTAATTACTGTGGTATTATAGACTAAATGAATAGGTAAGCTGTATGATAATGACAGCAACACTTCTATAACGAATGCAATAAGTTGTCCCAAAGATAGCATAGTTACTCCTTACTCCTTCCTCACCATTTCGTCCAAGGGGAATAGGGATACATTTCATAGAAACAAACAGCGCCATGAATTAACAACGTCAATGTATTAAATAGACAATAGTTCACCTCCTTTGTGTCCGTCATTTTCACCACTGTCGTATTAACGCACACACATTAACAATAACACCACATCTATTTGGGATTGAAGCAGACTGTTTGTTTGCACAGAGAGGGTGAGTTGAGGATGTCGAAATGTCTGTTGACCGCGCTACGCTAACGCTATGTACCATCTTTCTAGTCCATGCAATAGCCTACCATTTATGTAGCAATGTTTTTATCGTAGTTAAATAAACACCCTCAAACTGCAGCTACTACGGACTCATGGTCGTTCCTTGGACTCAGGTGTCAGACAGATCTCCCTGCACTAGCCCTCTTGTTGTCTGATAGTCACATCACAGACAGATCTCCCTGGACTAGCCCTCTTGTTGTCTGATAGTCGCATCACAGACAGATCTCCCTGCACTAGCCCTCTTGTTGTCTGATAGTCACATCACAGACAGATCTCCCTGGACTAGCCCTCTGTTGTTTGATAGTCACATCACAGACAGATCTCCCTGGACTAGCCCTCTTGTTGTTTGATAGTCGCATCACAGACAGATCTCCCTGGACTAGCCCTCTTGTTGTCTGATAGTCACATCACAGACAGATCTCCCTGCACTAGCCCTCTTGTTGTCTGATAGTCACATCACAGACAGATCTCCCTGCACTAGCCCTCTTGTTGTCTGATAGTCACATCACAGACAGATCTCCCTGCACTAGCCCTCTTGTTGTTTGATAGTCACATCACAGACAGATCTCCCTGCACTAGCCCTCTTGTTGTTTGATATCACAGTGACGACGATACACAAGTGCAGACCTGTGGCGAGCCTAATGATCATAATAATAATGACCATAATGATGAATATAGATTTAAGATGATGACAGTTCTAGTCCGGGTTGGATAAGAACGCACGCCACACTGTCCTTGTAGAAAAATTAAAAGGTTTATTGTCCATAATCAAAAGTAATCCAATGAAACGAAAGGTAATAAAACAGACGGTAAGGTATGAGATTAAAGAAAAGCGTCAACGTGGTCAAAATAATGTTTTTTCCAAACTAACCTGTTTCCCTTGGCCCAGGTGCAACTAATTGTCTACCTAAACACACCTGGGCCTATGCTGTCACCTCACCACGTGATCAATTACGACTAAAACATGAATAATTCTATAACCAAAAACATTAAAACAAAACATTATTCATAACATAAATAAAAACCCAAAGTAAAAAAGCCCCTAATTTTTGTAAAACAGAAAATGATTAGCCTAAATCCTACATTATGGCTATCTACCAATCAAATGCAATCATACATTGTTATGTTATCAATATACAGTAATTAATTACTATTCATAAACCAAAAATAAGCATAACGCATCCAAATACATCATTACTACATAAATCATCATCAATTAGTTCATTACATTATTGTCAGGACATATCATTGTCATTACACATCATTCTCAATTAGAACATATCATTGTCATTACACATCATTCTCAATTAGAACATCATTGTCATTACACATCATTCTCAATTAGAACATATATCATTGTACAGTATTTATTTTTATTTTGTATATATAATAATCAAAGTCCATTTAAGTATGTGCATGTGAAAAGTAAAAAAAAAAAAAAAAGAGTTAGATAAAAAAAAGGGAGGTGAAAAAAATATCTTCCAGTAGAATGTCCATATTAGCACATGCCTAGAATTCAAAATGATTTCAACGTAAACATATTTCACCATTCCAAAATCATTTAACATTCCAATGTCTTTTCCAATAACATTATCTACTGTACATCATTTCTTTTACATACAGGATTCATTCAAGTGTGCTTAAGAACAAATTTCTTTTTTTCCATTTCAATATTCCATAAACAATATGGAATAACAACTTAAATCTGTTTCAAGCAAAAGGCATAATTTAGTAATAGGCTTTTCCAAATCATTGGTCTGTGTCTTTTTAAGCACAAAACCCTTATACTACTTCAGTGTCTGTAATGTTTCCCATAGACCATTCATTTCTGGGACAGATTCATCAACTATGAGGACTAGATCTCCAACTAAGAACGTTTCGATGGGGTTTATTCCACTTTTGACGTTGTTGCATTAGGGCAGGTATTCTTTCATCCATCGTTTCCAGAATAATACATTTTCCACATGTTCTCAAATGTTCATCCAAGACAGCCTGGTTCACGACTGTGTCAAAGTGCTCCAACCCTGCAGTATGCTGCTCAAGGTTCTCAACCACGAGCTGATCCAGTGGGCAATCCTGTGTGTCCATTGAGTCCTGTGTCCATTGAGTCCTGTGTGTCCATTCAATCCTGTGTGTCCATTGAGTCCTGTGTGTCCATTCAATCCTGTGTGTCCATTGAGTCCTGTGTGTCCATTCAATCCTGTGTGTCCATTGAGTCCTGTGTATCCATTGAGTCCTGTGTGTCCATTGAGTCCTGTGTGTCCATTCAATCCTGTGTGTCCATTGAATCCTGTGTGTCCATTGAATCCTGTGTGTCCATTGAATCCTGTGTGTCCATTGAATCCTGTGTGTCCATTGCAAAGTCGTTCTTGCTCTGCCTCCTTTCATGAGTTTCTTGAGGTTCTCAGCCACCTCTTTATTTGATGGCTTCTCATTCCCTTCGGCTCGGGAGATAAGAGCTTTCAGTTTCTGTCTCTTGTCCATCTGGTTTCCATCTTCACAGCCTTTGTTTGAGTTTGACTTTTAGGACTTGCTTTCTCCTTCAAATCCTTCTTTCCTGATTTAGGACTTGTTTTCTGTTTCAAATCCTTCTCGAACTTTCTCGACATGTGTAAAGGTCCTTGATGGGCAATATTGTTGGGCATGATCACATCCGGTTGAAGAAAAGGAAGGTTAATGTGGTTAAGCTCAGCTGAATTAGACTATTTTTAAAAGCTACTGATCTTCCTGTGACATCGACCTGTCTTCCAAGTTGGTAGCAGATATTCTGTTGACCTGTACAGTGGAGTCATTTACTTTTCCATTCTCCCCAGAGTGAAGCGGGCCATTGATAACCCAGCCGAGAATAGTTTTAACAGCATAAGGCCCACTACCTTCACTGTTAATGATTTTCCAGGATTCTAAAGCTCTTAGCGTTGACACCTATTAGTAGCCCAATGCTAGCGTCGATTGGTGTCAAGTCAACCTCCTCAAGGTAAGGCCATTTTCTTAGGTCTTCCTCCTTGGGAATGTTGTTGTGTGTCACAAAACATCAGGCAGTTTTAAAAATGTGTCACTGTCTAATGCAGCGATTTCTATGCCAGATATTTTAAAATTGGTTGTTGCCTTTTCTTGACCCATTGTCTTTAAAAGTATCTCTGTTTTCTTGCCAGGGGCATGAAGCTGCCGAGACAACTGCTTGGTGCAAAATGTTGCCCAGTATGGCTACTGGTTGCCATGGTGACAAATGTCTGAGTTGGTTTCTAGTATGTTTGTTGTATGTGTAGGATTGTTGGATGAGTTTTATTACACACATTGCATGTCATGCTCTTCTGGCAACTTCCACTCATGTGTCCACTCTCCAAACAGCCAAAGCACATTCCTTTCGCTTTCACTTTTTCGTTATTTGGTTTGATTTGGAATGTTTCACATGTTTCCAAGGAATGTTTCTGCTGTAGAATATGCAGGGCTTCGTGAATGCACTTGGGCTGCTGATTGCAGTAGGTGCTTGTCTGTTAGACTGCCACCTTGACGGCTCAGATGTAGACGTTGGTGATACAACTGTGGCAAAACTGCTCCCCCTGGTGGTCGATTTTGGGTAGGCTTTGTGCTGTGCTTTTTCATCCAAGACTCTAACCAAAGGATTTTGAATTTCCCCGCAGATAGGATCCAGCATGATTCTTTGTTGCTTATCAATAAATGCCAGTAAATCTCTAAATGAGGCGGTTTGTTTGTGGTAAATGGTGCAGGCAACTGCTCTCCACCTTTCTCCAAGTTTGAATTGCAACTTAGACACAATGATTCTTAAATTGGAGGGTGTTTCTAGATCGGTAACACATCCTGCATAGTGTTGAGACAACTTTTCAGAAAGATTGCATAATGATCTCATTCCAATAGCATCCTCTGCCTTGATGGCAGGCCCCTTCAATGCCTTATCCATGAGCGCAGATGTGATGGTGATTTTATTCCCAAAATGCCACTCAAGCTGTTCCTTAGCTTCCATGTACCCTTTATCAGGTGGCATATGCAAACAACTGCGCACAAGATGCCTTGGCTCTCCAGAGGTGTATTGTTCTAAATAGTAAAGTCTTTGTTGCATGTCCTCAGTCTCTGTTATTGTGTTTTGCCTTGTCATGACATCAGCAAGAGAATCGTTTTGAGATGTAGGTGTGTCATTGCCTTGAAAGAGCCTTTTGGGTTCATTTGGGGAGCTTTGTGTTTCCACCCGAGACGAAGCGTGTTTGGTCGTATTTGAGATGTTTTGTTCGGGGTTACTCTTTGCTTTGTTTGAACCATTTTTGACACTGTTGGCCGAGCTGGAAGAATATATTCTGTGCAGGTTTTGTCTGCTGTAGCGTGACTAACATCATTAATTCATGGCTGTGGATGAAACTTGTGAACAGGTCTCTGTGAGGGCTTTTATTGTGGCTTCTGCAACAGCAGTTAGAATGTTAAGCTTTTCTCTCTTTGCTTTCATTTGTGTCTCTTCCATATCCAAATCCAGCTGCTCATCCAACGTACTCAGTTGCGCTTTGAGCGCAGCGCGTTGAATTTGTGCATTGGAGAAAGAGCTGTGCTGCTGCGACTTGAAGCTTTGCTGTTCGCTTTTCCAGTTTGTGAAATGCTGTTCCATGGCGCAACAGATTCTACACCAATGCCATGCAAATCCTTAGCCAATGTGTCCACTTCATCCGCCATAACTTTACCCTTTCCCACTTCATCACACTTGAGCCAAAATTCAACCCAGTCCAAAAAGCTTTTGAAATCAACCAGTTTCAGTTCGTCATTGTGGTCATTTTCGCTTTCATTATCGTCAATTAATAAAATCTGAACATTCGTTTGCAACTCCATGAATTGTATTGGTTAAAAATAACTTGCTTAATGACTTCATCATTTGTGTCTCCAGCGTCTATAAGCGCATTTATTTAATTGCACTTGCGAGTTAAAACACTCAGTTTCCCTCTATGATGCGATTCATTGATATAGTTGTTTTTCCCTGGCAAACATCTCCTCGTCTCCTGTATTCTCCATGTTAAATGGTTAAAAGGTCTTTCAACAAAGTCAATAAAGTAGTGCTTTTGCACAGGGTGGTCAACAATTCACAGGGTTTAAAATGTGTTCATTAATTTTTTCATTGATTCATTGAAGCGCGGCAGCTAATTGACAAGCGCAAAGGCTTGTCACAGGTACAACGGTCTTACCGAGTGCAGCGGCTCGTATATTATAGTTCAAGTTCTTAAGTTCAATGAACACCGTTTACTCACAAATTCCCAAAGTCAATGTTTGATCTTTCAAAACCAAAAACATAAAATAAACATTAATCATGAAATATAAATATAACTCAAAACTTTAAGCACAAATCATCCAAAATAAAAACCCAAAGTAAAAATGGCCATAACATACAGTATATCTCAAGTGTATTAAATTTGATTTAATGTTCAGTGGACTGGATGTCATAAGCGAGAGGGCCCTTCATTGAGAAACCAATGAAAAATGACACTTTTGTTCCCTCTGCTTGTCCACAGAGCTGGCTTTTGAACTCTGGACAGACTTCTATCTTATAGGATGTGTTCCAGGTATTTGCCAGTATGACCTTCCTACGCACCTCCCCTGTTACCCTACAAAGAAGCTGCTTCACTTCTTTCTGTTTCCATATTTTACCATTACCCCAAAGTGACGCAATGTTTTCCTCCCCTCTGCTCACACACCTCTCAATGTGCGCACGGGGGATTAGGCGGTCATAGCCCTGCTTCGGCCCCAAGAAGAAATGGACAACAGGCCACTTCCCATTGCACACGGACTTCATCTCGTTGAAGAATGCTGTCCTCATCTGTGACACGTAGGTTCCCACATAGGTTCCCAATTCCACTGGTTTCTTCTCTTCTACCCATACTGGGTTCTGCTGGGGCCACAACAGTGCGACAGCAATGAAGTGCAACGCCAAGCTATCGTTGTATGGGATTGGCCCACGGAGAACTTGGCAAAGAATATCAAGAAGTGTCTTGTAAGGCCAAATGTATGCAGACCCAGGTTTGACACAGCTTAGTGCCACATTGGCATAGATAAAATTGACTCTTTCTCTGACACTTGTGTCAACTTTATTCAGAATGAAGGAATACGGTTGGACAATCTCCTCCATTTCAGTACCATTAGAAAGGCATTTGAGAATCCCAGAGTGAGTATCAGCATTTCTCATCTCCAAAAACTGCCTTTTCTTGTGAATCTGCAACATGATACTCAGGTTCTTGTTTTTCATCAACTCTGTGGAATCTGTCTTGCAAAAAAGCTTAACATATTGGTCAAAACAACGGAAGAGCTCCTGTTGAGTTACATGCTCTCTACTGTCTTTAATTGTGAATCTGGGACCCAAGTTGATGTAAAAATTGTCAAGAAAATCAAATTGCCTCTTCATGTTAATTCTGAGGTTGTACAGTAGATCCTCAAAGTCTCTGAGAACGTTGTAATAGGAGCTATGTTTATGGTGTTTGGAATCATTCCTCGCAACGTCTTGGATTTTAATCTTCCCAGAGAGAACCTCACTGAGTATGTCATGACGGACATTGCCTGAAAACACTGGGATTCTTCTCAGGATTTCAATGATAATTACTGCAACCTGTATCTCTCCATGGCATCCCACTGTGTTGAATGGGCAGTTGTCTCCCTTGTTTTGCATCCTGAGAGTAGCCTCCTTCTTTGCAATGTCTTGCGTATCCTTGAAGGCCTCTGTCGCTGAAAGGGCCATTTTTAGATAATCTCTCATCTTTTCAGGTTTTATGGGATCCTCCTTGTCACTTGCTATTGCACTCTTCAACTCATGCTTGATAACTTGTGCAGATGTGTCAGAAATGTAAGAGCTATCTTTGGAAAGATCTTTTGCTTTCCGTGCCCATTCTTTTGCCTCTCTGAACTCCTTTCTCTTCAGGTAATATCTGGCTAGAAGCTGAGAGATGACAGCATTTTTTTCAAAGAGCTTAGCAGCGTTCATCAGCAGAGTTTCTTCAGCCCCTGGTGTCTCCTTTGAAATGTCCTCGATGAGTGGTGAGAACAACCCTCCATGTCTCTTCACCAACATGTCATGAACATCTTGCATCAGTTTGTCTTTGCCCTGTACGCACTCGTACAGCTTGTCTGTGGTGAGAAGTAGATTGGTAATCTCAGCTTTGGATACAGAGTATGTGGTTGTAAGTTCCTGCAAACAGTGCACAGAGATGCTTGAGTGGATCATTCTTACTGCTGCAAATTCGACTGTAGCATCCACGGTGCAGCGGGTCACTAGAGTGGAAAACTTCCCAAATCCCTCCTCAACATTGCAGGACCCACAATGTGGCTTGGTTTGTAGGTCAAGAAACTCTTCACAGAGAGAGACTGAGAGGGTTGCACCCTTGCAGTATACATTCAACAAGACCAAAACAGCAATGAGTTGTGCATGTTTATGATCAATGTTAAAGCTCTTTAGGGTGTTACGAGCAACACCCTGTATGTACTCTGGCAAAAAGTTCTTCTTCATGATCATGAAACCATAGAATGTTTCTGCATTCTTGTAGGTTTTTTCGATCTCCTCTAGTTTTTTCTCAAACTGCCTCTGCTCCATTTCAGAGAGGTTGTTGCCAATGAATACAGTGTCTTCTGTCGGCTCCCAAGACTCTGCCCTCATGCAATTGAGTAGAATTACCTGTGGGGACCTAGAGCCAATGTCTCTCTTCACACATTCTTTCTCAATGTGCTGCTGCAAATCATATACATCGTCCATCTCCTCAAAGTCATCTATCATCAGTAAGACAGGAAGCCGAGGTGATTGTTCTGTTGTGTCATACATCAGAAGTTGGACCACCTGGCGGGCAACCTCAGTGTAATCAGTTCTGTCTCTCAAAACAGCACAACGGAATTTGTCTTTTAGTGCCCATAATATGTGCATGGCTAGTGTTGTTCCTCCACATCCTGGGACATGCAGAAGGTTGAAGGACACACAAGCTTTCCTCAGTGAACTCAAATCTGGTATAACAGTGTTCATGATAAAGTCAAATTTGTCCCGTTTAATGAATGGCATGGAACCAGGCTGCTCAGAGAAATGAAAGTTCCACCATGACACTTTTCCTCCTTTGTAGAACCTCTCCTCAATGACAGCCTTGTCCTCATTTCCACCCTCACACTGGTTTACACAAAGAATACTCAATGTGTCCAGTCTGCCCTCAATTTTCTTCTTCAACAGCACTTTGCTGCCTCCACCACATGGTAGGAAACGGCTGGATTTACGGTTGTCAGACCACAGACTGAGGATGGTGCCGTTAACCTCTGCAAAACTGAGCTCATAGATAGATCTTGCTGAAATGTTGATTCCATAGCGGGCTTCAATTAGGTCCCTCCAGCAAGTGAACGCCTTCTCGTTCTCACAGATACAAAGGATTTGCTCTGTTCCTCTTAGCTCCTGCCAGAAGGTGCTGAAAGTCTCCACCAGGGGGTCCATCTTCTCACTCACAGTCGACAACAATAAGAAAATAACTAGGAATTTCTTGTGTGGCAGCACATCTTTGCGGCACAGGAATGAAATCACATCTCGTACAGATGCTCCCTTCTCTATTAACCAGTCATCTACATCTGAAGGAATATCTCCATCGATACCCCCATTGCAGAAAACCCAACTAGTATTTCGAGTCAATTTTAGCTTTCCTGCAATGTCGTCTATAGCCTCTGTGATTTTATATTGCCCTGGCAAATGGACATTTATTGCACTCTGCTCATTGAAGTGCCTCTTCAATCCATGTTTTGATGACTCTGGGTCAAAGTCCAAAACAGCAGTTGGGTTAAGTACAGGAATAAATGCCAAGGATTCCATTTGAACTGAATGTGATTTGTTGGTCACTATCACATAGCGCTCAAAGTGGGACTTGTCTAAAGATTGGGATCCACCTGTTATCATTTCACTTAGTCTGGAGCCCTGGACACTGCTTTTAACCACGCTAAGGTGCTTTTCCTCTGCTTGTTTTCTTAGTTGTGACAGCTGTGGCACATTGTCAACAAATCTCTGGTATTCCGAAGGCTTAGTTTGAGTGGTCTGTGCACACAGATCACAGCTGCTGCTTCTATCGCGAACGAAGAAGCGTTTTGATCTTTCTTTTGGTTCATTTTTCTCTGTTTCTTTGCCTTTGGACTTCCTTTTTGCTTTCCTTGTATCCAGATTGTAAACATGATAGATATTCTCTTGACAGATCACAAAATCTGGCACTATGTCTACCTCTATCACAAACTTGTCTGAAGATGTTGTATCAGGATTTAGGACTTCAACAAATCGAGGTGGTTTGATGCATATCTTAGCTGTCTGGACATGTTTATGCTCAAAATAACCCTCAATAGCATGTTCCAGTGCATTCTCATATGACTCTGTGTCTTCAACACTAACTCCCAAAACTTGTCCATGAATGAAGTCTGGCTTATCACCTACTCCAAAATGTATGGTGCCATTAGTGCGGCTATTCATGCAGGCTGCTGCAAATCGAATAACCTCATCAGTAAACTTGGTCATTTTGCCCATGTCGTGTATTCTTATTGGTTATGAATCAAACAACAGCTAGTGAGTTTAAGATGATTTAATCCGAGTTACAAACAGATTTATACATACACGTGTTGATCCTGGGGCCTGGTGACAAAAAAAGACCGCTTTTCCCCCTTCCTCGCTGGTTTTCCCTAGTCCCCTAGATCCCTGCCCTCTTATGCAAATACAGTCACAGGTCATAGCCTATCACCTTATCTAGATGGTCATGAGGGCCGTCCCCTGTGATGTCACTGTGATGTCACCCTTCCGGGTGCCCGCTGGTGCAAACATGAAGGCTACAGAATAGCATGACCCCCTATCATACTATCTATGCATGTGTGGAAATATACGACACATCCCCCCTCGGACCACCCAGAGGGTGTTCCGAAACTAAACGACCACAAAACAAAAACAAAAACACAAAACCCCACAAACTAACCCAAAAAAAAAAAAAAAAAAAATAACCCTAACCCTAACCCTTTTAAATAAAATTAAAAATTAAAAAATAAACAACAACAGACAGAAAAACTACACCAACACACAACACAAGAAGCACAATAACACAGACCAACCCAGGACCAGTATTAGGAACCAAAGATATCATAAACAAAAAATAGAAAACAACCAATAATAAAAAGAATTTTGAAAATAACAATCACAATTAAACTAAACACAGTTCATCATGCACAAATCAATACAGCAACTTCCAACGACCGATGTTTTCTTTGTCCTTGAAGCGTCAGGGTCAGAGGTTACTAGCACTTGTACCCAGTTGGAGAACAGCCTTTACCACTGTCTCAGATTGATAACACTTTCATAGTCAGCAGCTTCCATTGTCGTTGCGCTAGGAACAGAACCTCTTTCCTATCTTTGCATAACCACTACATCACTTCTCAACTGACATCAATCACATACGATATAGAAATAAACAAACAATACACAAATAATGACATTCAGTTATCATAACACATAATTCCCCAACAGTAAGCACAGGACAAAGGGAATGCATTAATGCATAGATCTTCACCTCAGGTGAGGACTAGTCTTCTGAAAAGTTCATTAACGTGGACTGAGTGACTGATTTTCCAAAAACAGTCAATGAGGCCCTGCCTTCTAAGAAAGTCAAAAATCATGTCTGCTATAATAGGTGCTCCTATCTTAGCAAAATAAGTTTCCCATGCCCCTAAGACCGTTTCCAGCCATGCTATCATCTGCTGTCCATTCCCGTCGTTCCCTTTGATCTGCTGCTTCACTACCCTATTCATAGTCTTTAATCTTTTCCTAACTGGTCGTCGTCCGTCAGTGTCATTGAGGTTCAGGCAGCCGCCTGGTCCCCTCCCACGCTGATCAAGGTCTGGGGAGTCGCCCTCAGCATCATCTGAAGCATGGTGCAGGCACTCGCCAGCATCCCCAGTAGCACAGGTGTCCAGGCTTTGGACACTCCCAGGCTGGACCTCCAGACTGTCAACCCTCTCTGCTTCGTTAGTTTCTGGTTTATTGGCATCTGGACAGCTTTCCACTGTCCCCTCGGTTTCAGGCACTGCCGGTAATGTCACTGGCTGTAACACTGGCATTGCCACTGGCTCTGGCAACACCACAGCATCTCCTCGTAGCTCCTCCTTCTCAGGTTCTCTGGGGACCTCGGCACCTGTTGGCACAACATCCTGCCTACTCTGTACATCCACCCCCCTGTCCACCACCCGTGGCCCTATTGGGGTAGGGATATGCCCAGACACCACTGGTGTACCCACTCTGATGTTGTTTCTCCAACAGACCCCACATTGACCTAAAGCATGGTCAATCTGTTCCATCAAATATGGACTCCAAAACCCATATTTCTTGGTAATCTTGCGTCTTACCTCCCCCCTAGCCACATGTGCTAATCCATGAGCTTCCTGTATTAACATGCCTAATAAATCTGAGGGTGCTACAACCAACCCCTCATGATTCCTCCATAGACCTGTGTCATCCTGACTTGCCCCCCTTGCTAGCCAAACGCTCTTGTCTAACGTAGTTACTCTACTCTGTAACATCAATAAATCCTCAAGTGTGACCATGCCCTGTAATTGCTTTTCATGTGTGACCAGAAGACCTTTACCTGCCTTGTCTGCTCCTGTAATGGCTTTGGCTGCATCCTCTGCAGCCCTGTTACCTTGTGTGACATGTGATGAGTCAGACCTGTGTGTGGCACACTTCACTATGGCTAATTCCTTTGGCTTCATCATGGCTTGTAACAGCTTCATGATCTGTGCGTGATGCTGTATAGGCGTACCATCAGTTCTCTTAAAACCCCGCCCCCTCCATACAGCTCCATTAAAATGACAAACATTATGTGCATAGGCAGAGTCGGTGTACACTGTCACTCTCCGTCCGGTTCCCAAGTTGCATGCTTCTGTGAGGGCAATCAATTCAGCCAACTGAGCCGAGCAAGGCTGAGGAACTGCCTCAGCCTGTTCTACAATAAACTTTGAATTCTGTGCTTTAACTAAGGAATACCCAGCGCACAACGTTTCTCCTACCCCGTAACAAGACCCATCAACCCAATATTCTATATCAGCTCCCTTTAAAGGCAAAGCTTGTAGGTCTGTTCTATGCTTAATCACTCTGGCTGTCGATGGAATCTGAACACCGGATGGCACCGTCACCTGACAGCCGTCAGGTGTGCATTTTACTGTACAGTTCAATTGGCATTGAGCATCTCTCCCTAGCAGCCCTGTTGGCGTGTGTTCTGACACAAGTGTTGACAGAGTTGCTCTCTGTCCCTTGTACTCTAAGTCTACAAGCTCAGTTGTAGGAATCAGCTGTTTAATTCCCTCAAATCCGATTGTCTTCACATATTCTCTAGACATAGGGAGGTGCGTGGCGCCTTCAGGCTTCTGTGTCACCACCAGCTGGCACCTCCCACTCGGATCTTCCGGGCACCCCTATAGGCCAGCTGCTGGGCCTCCGTAAGGGTTCATCACTCCTGGAGCAGGTGTAGTAGGGGGCCAATATCCTCCTCCTTGGCTCCCCCCTGCGCCCCCCTGGGGCCTGTTGCAGCAGGCACAGGCTAGATGTCCATTCTGGTCGCATTGGCATGGTTCTAGCATCTCCTTCCCTGCTGCTGTCCATCCCCCTGGTGGTGGTCCTTGGCCAGGCTGTGTGTACATTTGGTATGGAACCGCTTGCACCCCTGGTGGCCCTTGTGGGTATGGATACCCCCCTTGTGGCCCCTGTGGGTAGGACTGGTAAGTAGCAGGATACCCCCCTTGTGGCCCCTGTGAGTAGGACTGGTAAGTAGCAGTCTGCACTCCAGGTGGCTGTTGCTGTGGGGCTAAAGCCTGCACTCCCTCTATGTTCCTCTCGCTTTCAGTCAATTGCAAATGAGTCAATATTCTGAGGGATTCTTCGTCTCGTGCCTTCTGTATCTGAATGTTCTTTCGATATAACTCAACTTGATGAGCTACGTGGTCTATATAAACAGCTTTGTTCATGTGTCGTAGCCCCACCACTTCTGCTAGCTTATCCTTAACTGGGGTAGGAAGCCCTTCTTGTATTTTTTCCCTGATTATGGATTTTTCTAAGGGGTTATCTTCAGCGTCTTTCCCTGTCACACTTCTCCATTGAGAGTGCACACGGGCAACATAACCCCTGGGATTCTCATCCCCCCCCAGTGGCTTCACAATGATATTGTCTGGGTGAATGTGAGTAGGGTAGGTCTCTCTGATTGCTTTCCACAGCCTGCCTCTGTTTGCTGCGAAGAGCTCTGGATCATAAACTGATGTATTGATATATCTATGAAGTCCTGCCTTCATCAATATTTCCTGCATTGTATCCAATCCTGCAATAAAAGCTAAGAGTCTTTTCAGGTCTCCCATCGCGGCCTGCGTTCCTGTCAGTATCACGTCGACCTCTCGCGTCCACGAATGTCCTCCCTCTTGAAGAACTGGGAGTTTCTCGATCACTTCAGACAAATCTGTATGATGCCACGGATGATATTCCATCTTGTTACCCCGAATCAGCACTGGACAGTTCTTTAATGTATTTGATGACATTCGGTGACAATCTCCCTCTTTCTCCGGGCGTCTTCTCCCACCTTTCCTTTCGGCTGTGGCTATCATCTTCCTGACCTGCGCGTTGTAGCCTCCATCTGCATTGTCGTCATCACTTGAGTCTTCACTGCCATCTTCGCTGTCATCTTCCTCGTCACTCCTGTCGTCCCCTTTTCCCCTTGGCTCCTTCTTCTTCTTCTGGGAATGATCCTCCAGTGCCTTAGCATATGGAGGGGGACTGGAGGCAGGACACAGGTCTGGGGATGAAATGTTCAATTTCTGTTCCAGTGTTCTGGCCAATTCTTTTTTCTTTTCCGGTTCCATCTGAGCTATTTTCTGTCCCTCTACCTTAAATAGATCTAAAATAGCTAACTCTAACTTGCGTTTCTCTGATCTAATCTTTCCTCTTTGATGTGCTTTGTGCCCATTGATAAGTATCTCCAATGTTGCAATTAATTGTAAATTAAGGCTGCCCTCTTTCGGCCACGGCTGTTCAATGTATGCCCAACGGCTATTCCATTTCGTAGACATTTTGCTAATTTCCCTAACAAGAGGATTCATTTTTTCCACTACAGCCATAGGGGATAACGTAGCCAACATTCCACGATGTTCACTAATATCTTTTAACAGCTTCGTGGAATTCGACCCCATTCTACTTGCTCAATATGCTGACAATATTCTATATTAAATAAGGTGTACGCTTCTTACAACCCACCTTCCTATTGTCTTGTTTGCTAAACAAATGCTAGTCTAATATAACTGTATTAACCGTCCCCACAAAACCCTGCAACTTCAGAATAACAGACTTGCCTCTTGTGTATGTCAGTGCAGTATTAACTTAAATCTAATAGCTGTGTAAGTACTTTATACTTAAATGTGTTTCCTAATTGTTTATGAATATGTGTCACTTGATTACTCATTCAATACTAATTACAGTTCTGGTCAACACAATTATTAAATCACAAAGGCTGGTCACACCTAAGTATTCACTGATCCACAAAAACCCTTTTACTGCTCAACTATCAAATATGTACTATTCTGCTATTCCTTAATCAAACACTGTGGAAATGACCTAACTAAAATAAAATATGTAAATTACAAATATTAATTATAACCTGTAAAGAAATCGACTTGTTATTTGGAAAAGAATGAATGATTAATTATTAATTACAATCTGTAAAGAAATCGACTTGTTAAGTGAAAGGGATGAATGATTAGTTAGAATTATTCATTGACACTTCATTGATGTAAACCTGTAAAGTCAATTAGCTATTATCGACACAAAGAAATGGTTATTATTAGATTATCACAAAACAATTGATCAAAGTTCTGTGAAACAGAAAATGAAATGATCTGAATAATTAATTCAATCAATTAGTAATTAATTAAATTAATTAAAGTAATATCTAACAATCATCTACAAACATCATCAATGAAGGAGGGTTGTATTTCATCAATTTACAGAGAGCCAATGTTTTAAAAATGTCTTGTCGTATTTTGGCCAGCAGATGGAGCTGTGCTCCGGCTAACGCGCATCGATTGCGCATGCGCCAACTCTTCCATGTAAAATGGAGGCTATGAATGTTTTAACCGTAACTCTAAACTATTTAAAATACCCCGCTGATCAATTCACTATATCTCTATCTTTATCAATACTAGTCTATGTGTATGGTTTTATCGTTATCTTTAAGAGATGAGTACTGAAATCTATCAAACTCAGGTTCCCTTCTAAAGGAATGTTCCACTGTGTGTCTGCGCTTTTTGCAAAGCAGGAAGAGGGAAGGGCTTTATTGTTCTTGAAAGCCCACGGCCGTATTGGGGCCTGCTTAAAACAATCTCTTTAACACAACTTGTTTTCATAAACGATTACTTTTCACGACACAGCAATATCAAGATTATCTTTCAATCCAGTTAAACTATTATTTATCTCATTCAAATATTCTACGTTCACGTTTTCCTCATAAAGATGGCCTCTGTGTGTGTCCTTTCTCAAGGACAAAGAAAAATGGCGTCTAAGAATAGATTCTCTGACAGGACACTGCAAATGGCCGCTTACACAATGGCGTCGTTTCAAACAGACAAAGAGAACACAATTCTACACACACACTCACGATATTCCGTAATACCGCTATTAGTTACACAACTAATATCTTAACATAAAAAAGCGAATTACCAAATTCAGCCCTATATCACCAATATACCAATCTAATCGTATATTTACAAAAACGGACTTCAAAATCCGGCTCTCACCAACCCCAGCTTAAAGATTATGAAAGATGTGTTTCTATTCCAACAAGATTACCGTTACACAGATTCTTTTGACTATAACTTATCTGAGATTTACAGTCTATTTTAAACACACCAATCGACTAGAGAGCGATCTCTGCAGAAACCTACCTTCTTCGTTAGATTGAAGTTTGCAAAATACTGTAAATTAAGCTATATTATCTCCGTTGCTTGCTCGCCATCATTGTCGTGTATTCTTATTGGTTATGAATCAAACAACAGCTAGTGAGTTTAAGATGATTTAATCCGAGTTACAAACAGATTTATACATACACGTGTTGATCCTGGGGCCTGGTGACAAAAAAAGACCACTTTTCCCCCTTCCTCGCTGGTTTTCCCTAGTCCCCTAGATCCCTGCCCTCTTATGCAAATACAGTCACAGGTCATAGCCTATCACCTTATCTAGATGGTCATGAGGGCCGTCCCCTGTGATGTCACTGTGATGTCACCCTTCCGGGTGCCCGCTGGTGCAAACATGAAGGCTACAGAATAGCATGACCCCCTATCATACTATCTATGCATGTGTGGAAATATACGACACCCACCACCGTTGCCTCTTGTGTATTGATGTATGCTTTATATTCATGACAGGGTTCTATATAGTCTGAGGCACCTGATTCTGTTACATCAAGAATGCTGTTCACCTTGTATCTGCAGGCATCATGGTGTCGATAAAAAGGATACGGCTTGCATGGTCTCCCAGACTGATTCACTGGACTATTGCACTGCTCTTTCTTAAGTTTCAAATGTTCATCCCTCTTGTGAATTATCAATTTTGCAGGGCCAAGAGTTACACCCAATTCGGTTAAATCAGATTTCTCTAAAAGTAAAAGACTAGCCCCATTAATGTCCTGCTGTAGCAAGATATTTGCGAATTCAGCATCCACACAAACTTCCTTGAGAATCCAATATTTCACATGATGTTTATTCCAATCCTCGATGTCAGCTGGTGGTTCAGTTGGGCTGTCTTTGACTTGATTCTGGAATAAGAAAGGCTGCTTTAATTCAAGTCTATGCCACAAAAGTGCTAACAATATTAAGCTACAACCACAAGCAAATTGCAGGGTGCAGAGCTGCCAAGTTCGCATGAGACACATGCATATCAACCAGTTCACACTCTCACACGCCACACCTCAAATGTGTCACGCCGAGAAATAACAATTGTTTTGCAGGACTTTTATTTTTGAAATTCCTTGAAAGAAAGTTACCGGACATCTTTCTGCACGCGCGTTAACTTGTGTCTTCAATCGAAGCGGGAGGCGAGCGCTGAAGAATCTGTGTTCACGCAAGCTGCATGTAAGAACGTAGCAAGTGTGTGCGTACAACATCGTATCTGGTAGCCTACTGGTACTTTCAAATCGCAAGTTGTTTCATCAGAAAAAAAATAGGCAGCGATCTGGGGCTCACGATCTGGCGTGTCACTCACGTGATGACAACAGTAGTAGTCACTGGTCACATGCATGAAAGTTCGCTAGTAGCTACCTGTGTGTAATGAGTCTGACAATGTCATGATGCCAGCTGGTGAAATCATAAACCATTTGCTTAAGTAATTTTTCTGTTATTTACATAGTCTGAAACTACAGATGGTAAGCTTTCAAATGATGTGTCATACATTGAAATCGGAAAAAAATTCAAGACGACACGAGTATTTTAATGTTGGTGCACCGAATGGGAATGCGACAGGAGAAAAGTGACTGATCAAACAATAACAAACGTTGCTAACGGCTAGCGGCTAACAGTGGTACATCGCTAGGAACGTCTAACTGCGTTTTTATATCATCACAACATGCTGAGAGAACATGGAACGCTAAAAACACATAACTACACATAATTAGATGAACACACAGTCCTTGCTTTTGAACACGTCCTAAAACGAAAGTATGTTTACACGCCATTATCACTTACCGGTAGCCTGCGGCAAACGAGAACAGTGAATCCAATCCACAGATTATAAGTATTAAGTGATCATTAAATTGTTGTATATTATATCGACTGGGTACTTTAAAACTTCAAGTTGCCTGTTATGAAAAAACGAAACGAAAACCAGATATTGTTGACACCCCTTCAATTCTGCGACTGGTTTATGGTCTCACCAGCGGGCGTCACTAGGCTGCACTTTTAACACTACGAGCGTGACGTTTTTTCACCTACTTTCCATGGGGACACTATGGCATACAGTTTAATAGGCTTAATAGGCCACTTATTTTGGGTGAGATGATAGGCCTACTTTGCAACTTTACAGTTTTGGTAAGTTTGGTAGTTTTTTGTTTCTCTACTGTAACATAACCAGGTACATTAATAATAATTATTATTATTACAATTAATTACAATACAAATACAACAATTGGGGGTCCCTCAAAAAACAAGATCAACCACCGAGCCCTCATTCTGACCCAGGAAAAACCCTGGTACGTGCTGTATAACATGATTTCCATCTATGAGCAATGCACTGTATATAAGATGATGACCAAGGGTCTTTCTGCTGCTGACCAAGGGGCTGAGTCCTGTTGTTGGGGCCCAATTTTCTTTTAGAGTCTGTAGGCTACTGTATTTGTTTATTAAGATTTCATAAATATGATATATTGTCTGAATTTGTCTTGTTTTATCAAATGTTCATTTCTTATTATTTTCATTTCTTATGCTGGTTTATTATGAACAACATGTAAAATTGCAGGAAACTAGCACAAATAATTGGGTGGGAGAGAGGGGCCGCCGCTGCCAAAACGTGCACAGTCCACCGCCAAAAAATCTCACTCCAAACTTTTGGTGAAACTTGCCAGCCCTCAGCTACTCAATATATGTATCTGAGTACATGTAAAATCATGCATGCATCAATGAGTCACAAGAAGCAGCAAGTGTGCAAATACTCCTATTTTTAATTGGACCTACTATACTGTACTATGATAGCTTGAACATCAGGGGCCTCATTTATAAAAATGTACTAACTTGCACGTAAGCAAATTTTTCTAAATGGACGTAAGCATTATTTATAAAACAGGCTGCGTACGTACTTCCGTCTACAAATACCAAATATTCTTGAAATTGAACGCAGGTGAATGAGCTTTTAATTAACGCCCTGTGATAGCGGCTCAATTATAGCGGCTGGATTAAGCCAAGTGCTTTAATATAGGGTAGGCGTTCGTCTGGAAGCGGGAGAGGGCAGAGAAGGGTGGCTTCTCGGTAAGTTGCATTTGTAACGTTTGATCATGACAACTAACCAGGCAAATGCTTATACTGTAATAATATAATGGTCTTATTCTTATCAGGTGACATTGAAAACATGGCTGCTCACTCCCTCACACCCCCAGACACCGGAGGAAATCCAGTATAATTTAGTGAATGGCCGGGCAAGGTCCGTTGTGGAGCGCACTATAGGCATGTTGAAGGGGAGATGGCGTTGCCTTGACAGCTCCAGAGGGATATAAAGGAAGACTGTAATACAATCATAAACATCAGTTCCCTTTAAATCTTGAATTAAACTCATTTTCTCGGCTGATAAAAACATCGTTAATTTTATTATGAGCCACTTTCACTTCGCATGAATTACAGTAGGCAGTGCGGCTCACATGCCTGTAATAACTCTGCATAACCAGTAGGTAATGTGCTTACATCAAGTCAATACCTGACATTGAGCTACGATCGTTTCCACGGTCAAATTGACTTCAGTCAAATTTTATAAATCACTACTTTGACGTGGTTTTCTACGTACGACACGGGTAAGATCAAATTTGATCCAAAGTACTTTCTAGAAATGAGGCCCCAGGTTTCCATTGTTTAGGCTTACCTCCATGTGGCAAAGTTACCATAGTTACCATAGTTACCTCCATGTGGCAGAGTTCAGCCATGCTGAAGTCCTTCAGATCCTTGGTTTTATTCCTCAGCAAAACCTTCGGAAAAGCTGGAAAATAGTTCAACATTAGTTCAACATGAGGCTTAGGCCGATATTCCATTAGAGATGTTCCACCTTTGGGTTAGGGTTAGGGTTAGGGTTAGGGTTAGGGTTAGGGTTAGGGTTAGGGTTAGGGTTAGGGTTAGGCTTAGGCCTATATTCCATTAGAGATGTTCCACCTTTGTAGTTATTAGTTAAATAACCATAATAAACCAGTGTAGATTAGATTAGATTATTCAACGCTCCCTCAAAACTTGTGACCTCTATGGCATTGTGCTGTGTGATAAAGCTGCACGTTTTAGAGTGGCTAAAACTTGCACATCTGTGCAATAATCATGCTGTCTAATCAGCATCTGGATATGCCACACCTGTCAGGTGGATGGATTATCTCAGCAAAGGAGAAGTGCTCACTTACACAGATTTAAACACATTTGTGAACACAATTTGAGAGAAATGGGCCTTTTGTGTAGTCTTAGGTCTTTGATTTCAACGCATGGAAAATTGGAAAAACATTGCAAAAACAAAATGTCAGGTTGGGGATCGCTCTACTGTTGAGCGACCCTTTAGCGCCCCCTTTGATTGGTATTGTTTCTCTGTCTGTCCTTATTGTCTGTGATTGTTAACAGCTGTGAGTGATTGTCTTGGTCTATTTATATCCCCCTGTGTTTTCCCTCTGTGTCGGTTGTTCACTTTATGTTGCGTTGTGTGAGTGTGAGTGTGAGTGTGAGTGTGAGTGTGAGTGTGAGTGTGAGTGTGAGTGTGAGTGTGAGTGTGAGTGTGAGTGTGAGTGTGAGAGTGAGAGTGTCCTCGTAGCCTTATCGCTCCTCGTCTGCCTAGGAGATAAGTACCTATTGACTATTGTAAGTAGTTTGCATTGCCATATTCTATTGACGGCGTTTTGGGAGACGAAAGCCAACTCCACTTTTGTTTTGTTGTTTTTGATTTCTATTATTATTTACGCATTCATCGGAGACTTGCTTTCTCCTCTTTTGTTTCATCGCTTACTGTGCGGTTTATTGTTCATGTTGCTCAAATAAAGAGTACCTTTATTTGGAATCATATCCCTGCATCGATCTATTCTGTTCTGCTCTGCATCTGGGTCCAAATACATTGACTAACCGTAACACAAAAGTGTTGCATTTACATTTTTGTTCAGTGTAATAATAATAAGGAGAAGGAGACTTGATTTACCAGTTGATCTGCCTCTGGGGCTCCCTCCTCTCTGCCCCAGGTTGCTGTTGAAAAAACAAACACTAATGAGGAATGATGATTTTCTTCTTCTAGCAAGACACTTGCCAATGGTAAGCCCGAGCTTAGATAACTTTTTCCTGCTATTACTTGTGGATAGATGATTCACTTAGTATTTATTGTAAATTGCTTTGGATAAAGGCGTCTGCTAAATGCCAAAATGTAAATGTTCTAAATTGTACAAGCTCAACGGTTAGTTGATTTCATACATAGGCTTTTGAAATTCTCCAACTACAGACAAAGACCTGAGACATTTTTGTACTACTAGTGTGCAAAATGTGACACCGTTTCAAGGTCCTCATGTTGTTGTTTTTCATTGCCATGAATTTTACTCTCTTGTACTTGTAATGGGATGTAATAAACTTTTGGCACACATGGCAAAAAAAATCATGAATGTTGAATTATTATTATTATTATTATTATTTAGCAATTTAAACATGTCAGCCCTGCAAGTTTGTTTCCGGAGGCTGACAACCCCACTGACAGAGGACAGGTAGATAATGACAGGTAGTGTAGGAGTGGTTGTCTTGAGGGGGTGGTTGTCTTGAGGGAGAGGTTGTCTTGAGGGAGAGGTTGTCTTGAGGGAGAGGTTGTCTTGAGGGGGTGGTTGTCTTGGGGGGGTGGTTGGGGTGGAATTAACCAGCTATTGTTCCCACCCATTACCTCTGTGAAAAAACTGAAGACTTTGAGCCTGGTTTTCTCAAAACGGTCATTTGGAGGGTATCAACATTAAAATATCCATGACTTCTTCAATTTGTTTCAGATTTCAATGTATGACACATCATTTTAAAGTTTACAATCTACCCTTGGCCTTTCATAATCTGGAAAAAAATGAAAAATGTTTTTGCATTTCACAAATGAGCCTAGAGCAGACATGCAAAACCAGGGTAGGGAACAGGACAGGAGGGCAGGGAGAGCTTATCAACAAACCAGACATTATGCATCTGAATACCTGTAGTCTTAAAATAACGTTTATTAATGTATTTCCTCAATACAAATCTAGGTAGGCCACCCCAAATAATATATCAGTGAACGAGTTATAAGAAACGACATTAAGAAACAGCTGAACTTCAGATGACAAAGCTGTAGACTATTAAATGAGGATGGGCACACGGAGGCTGAAACACAACGTTTTTGTATTTCTTAACAAAGCATAATTATGATTATAACTTACCGATCATGATTTACAGATTTCTTTGATGATATTGAGTTGTTTGCTGGTCTGAGTGTGGGTTAGGTCTGGTCTGAGTGTGGGTTAGGGTTAGTTAGGGTTATCTGTGAGCTGAGCTGCTTTGTTCATAAAGAGGAAATCAAAGTGATGCGGAAGAGATGAACACATCTGCCCCCCCCCCCCCCTTGAGTCAGTGGGAGGGATGGGCGGGTGGATGTTTGTTGCGTTACATAATGATCTCACTCTAAATGAGACGTTTCAAACTCGACTCAAAACAGACTTCATTGCGTGTGTACTAAAGTACTAAATCAGTTGGCCGCTATAATGGGAGAAAATACAATTATTTTCAAAGACACTAAATGTTTTTCATGACTTTATCCACTGCGCGTGTCTGCATTTTCCTCTATGAATTGGCAAAACTACGCATATCCACACATGACGCATATCCACACATTTTCAACTGAAACGAAACCTATTTCGTATGGAGCTGCTGTACCAGACCTGACCAGCAGATGGCAGTATGGAGCTGCTGTATCGACTGCATCGATCGATCGACACTTTTTCCGGCACAATTGTGTCGAACTGTCAATGCGTCGAAAGCTTCGTTTCCCCATCACTACCCCTAACCCTAACCCTAGTGTTTCCACATGTACCGTAACATATATATTTCAGACGCCCTGGATAGAGGCTTTTGAACGTATAAATGTGTATTGTAACTTTGTTCTGGTCTCTGTTTGCTAGAGACGGACTGCCATGCTGGCCATCCATTACAATAAGTGAAATAGAACATCTATTGTGTTAGAGTTAGGGTTCGCTAACCCTTGATTTCCACAACAAGGTCAAAAAGTATGCATTGCCAATGATACTGTGTGTGTAACCCTAACTAAGTCAAAGTTCACTAGTCTGTTACTCCGCCCCCCCGTGTCTCTCTGGGTTGTGGTCTGACCTGGAGAGACGGGAGGTCTGCGATAAGAAACACCTTTGTGGAACTCGTAACAGGTAAGACTGACTATAAGACTAGGGTTGTATTCTGGTTGTATTGGAGCTGTGGGTGATACGGGACAGCGGAAGCTACAACTTGCATCAATAGAAGCTGAACGAGGTTTAATATGCTGCTTTTACCGCTGTTACGAAACAGACGAAACCAGTAAATACAAACACCTCGTCTGAACAGAGAACAGAGACCTGAGCCCTGCCTAGCAACATCGTTCTGCTGTAATAAAACTACTCAGTTGTTCTGTGTTAATAGGCAAACAGGCAACTTTGATTGCAACAAACAACTCAACGCTGCGTCGTAAGTCCATCTGGAATCTGATCAGCAGGAATGTCTCAGAACCCAGTCTGATAGAGGAGAGTCACGTGATTAAAGATAGATTGTCCTTTCGGGTCAAACGGAAACTTGTTTTCCTGGGGGGTATTGGATGAATGATATTTATTGTCATTGTAACATGACTGTCACAAACACAGCGCACATAGCAACAGAACAATGTTGAAACATGAATGAATGAATGGTCTTTATTGTCATTGCTATAGTACAGGTACCAAACAACAAAATTTGGGAGGGGTGGCTCCCCTGGTGCTAGGAAAGAAAAAAACACGAAAAAACAAAACAAGAAGGGAAAAGAGCTGGTTTACATAAATAAAGGCTATGTACACTATCCACTCTACTATACTGTACAGATAGACGACTAGGGTTGTCATATTGCACATAACATGTATAAAGGGAAGATAAGCAGCGTGAAAAAAAAGTATGACTTTTGTATAGGCTATGGGTGTATGATGAAAATTAATAATATTCTATGGGAGCTCCATGTTTAACATCACTGAACCATTGAATGTTGGAGTAATCTCATGTTCTCTGTTTCCACTCCCCTTATATCCATTCTCTCTGCACATAACTTCAGGCTATTGGTACATGGTGGTAGTGATGTGAAAGCATGGAAGAACCTTCCCCACCATACATTCCCAGACATACATAGACTTAACCCTATACCCTATACTGTATCCTGTTGTTAACCCTACCCCTCCCTCTGCAGACAGCAGGATGACTCGGCGTGTGGCAGTGATCGGAGGGGGCAGCTCAGGCCTGGCCTGCATCAAGAGCTGTGTGGAGGAGGGCCTGGAGCCGGTGTGCTTCGAGAGCAGCGACGACATCGGAGGCCTGTGGAGGTTTAAGGTCAGTGGGTTAGGGTTAGGGAAGTGAAGCCTCATAGGGTTAGGGTTATGCCTCAGGTCATGTGATCTCTGGCCTCTTCACAGAGTCGCGTATCACAGGATCATTAAAGTACACTGGGCGTGCGCGTGCTGGTAGACCCAGGACATTCCACCAGGCATTCGTTTTTCCCGGCGTGACCCAAAACCGGCGCTCCATGTAGCCTCAGCTGGCTTCCTGTAGCCTCAGCAGCCTTGGTGGCTTCCTCTCTTCATTCTCATTTCCTTCATCTTCACTGGAATAAAAGAGTAGAACTGATAACATTATTCTCTGTTATCAAGGTGGGTGTGCTGATCTTGCGGTGCCTCTTGGCTATGGATGATGATGATGATGATGATGAAGATTATACTAACAATGCCCGTGTGACTGACTGTCCTTCCCCAGGAGAACCCAGAGCCGGACAGGGCCAGTATCTACCACTCTGTCATCATCAACACCTCCAAAGAGATGATGTGTTTCAGTGACTTCCCCATCCCCGCCCACTTCCCCAACTACATGCACAACTCCCTCATCATGGAATACTTCCGCATGTACGCAGACCACTTCCAGCTTGTCAAGCACATACGCTTCCAGGTGAGGGCTTAGACTTATAACCCTATACCCTATACTGTATCCTGTTGTTAACCCGACCCCTCTCTCTGCACATACGCTTCCAGGTGAGCTCTTAGTCGCAACCTCTGCAAGATTAAATGTCAACGTTTCAGTCTGTCTATCTGTTTCTCTATCTGTTTACCTGTTGGTCTCTCTCTCTCTCTCTCTCTCTCTCTCTCTCTCTCTCTCTCTCTCTCTCTCTCTCTCTCTCTCTCTCTCTCAGACCCGAGTCCTCCAGGTGAAGCAGAGGCCAGACTTCTCTCACTCAGGCCAGTGGGACGTGGAGACGGAGAACAGGGACGGAGAGAGGGAGAAACACGTGTTCGACGCGGTGATGATCTGTATTGGACACCACTGTCATCCCAACTTGCCGCTCAACGACTTCCCAGGTATGACATCATCACCCAGTGTGACCTCCCAGGTATGACATCATCACCCAGTGTGACCTCCCAGGTATGACATCATCACCCAGTGTGACCTCCCAGGTATGACATCATCACCCAGTGTGACCTCCCAGGTATGACATCATCACCCAGTGTGACCTCCCAGGTATGACATCATCACCCAGTGTGACCTCCCAGGTATGACATCATCACCCAGTGTGACCTCCCAGGTATGACATCATCACCCAGTGTGACCTCCCAGGTATGACATCATCACCCAGTGTGACCTCCCAGGTATGACATCATCACCCAGTGTGACCTCCCAGGTATGACATCATCACCCAGTGTGACCTCCCAGGTATGACATCATCACCCAGTGTGACCTCCCAGGTATGACATCATCACCCAGTGTGACCTCCCAGGTATGACATCATCACCCAGTGTGACCTCCCAGGTATGACATCATCACCCAGTGTGACCTCCCAGGTATGACATCATCACCCAGTGTGACCTCCCAGGTATGACATCATCACCCAGTGTGACCTCCCAGGTATGACATCATCACCCAGTGTGACCTCCCAGGTATGACATCATCACCCAGTGTGACCTCCCAGGTATGACATCATCACCCAGTGTGACCTCCCAGGTATGACATCATCACCCAGTGTGACCTCCCAGGTATGACATCATCACCCAGTGTGACCTCCCAGGTATGACATCATCACCCAGTGTGACCTCCCAGGTATGACATCATCACCCAGTGTGACCTCCCAGGTATGACATCATCACCCAGTGTGACCTCCCAGGTATGACATCATCACCCAGTGTGACCTCCCAGGTATGACATCATCACCCAGTGTGACCTCCCAGGTATGACATCATCACCCAGTGTGACCTCCCAGGTATGACATCATCACCCAGTGTGACCTCCCAGGTATGACATCATCACCCAGTGTGACCTCCCAGGTATGACATCATCACCCAGTGTGACCTCCCAGGTATGACATCATCACCCAGTGTGACCTCCCAGGTATGACATCATCACCCAGTGTGACCTCCCAGGTATGACATCATCACCCAGTGTGACCTCCCAGGTATGACATCATCACCCAGTGTGACCTCCCAGGTATGACATCATCACCCAGTGTGACCTCCCAGGTATGACATCATCACCCAGTGTGACCTCCCAGGTATGACATCATCACCCAGTGTGACCTCCCAGGTATGACATCATCACCCAGTGTGACCTCCCAGGTATGACATCATCACCCAGTGTGACCTCCCAGGTATGACATCATCACCCAGTGTGACCTCCCAGGTATGACATCATCACCCAGTGTGACCTCCCAGGTATGACATCATCACCCAGTGTGACCTCCCAGGTATGACATCATCACCCAGTGTGACCTCCCAGGTATGACATCATCACCCAGTGTGACCTCCCAGGTATGACATCATCACCCAGTGTGACCTCCCAGGTATGACATCATCACCCAGTGTGACCTCCCAGGTATGACATCATCACCCAGTGTGACCTCCCAGGTATGACATCATCACCCAGTGTGACCTCCCAGGTATGACATCATCACCCAGTGTGACCTCCCAGGTATGACATCATCACCCAGTGTGACCTCCCAGGTATGACATCATCACCCAGTGTGACCTCCCAGGTATGACATCATCACCCAGTGTGACCTCCCAGGTATGACATCATCACCCAGTGTGACCTCCCAGGTATGACATCATCACCCAGTGTGACCTCCCAGGTATGCCAGTGTGACCTCCCAGGTATGCCAGTGTGACCTCCCAGGTATGCCAGTGTGACCTCCCAGGTATGCCAGTGTGACCTCCCAGCAGGGTTTCCGTTAGAAAAATTTGCCGTCGGACATCGTGTCCGGGACGAATTCGATTTACCGGACAAACGTGATATATTCCGGTCATCATATTAAAATATAATAAAAATTTTTTTTTTCAAAATCATATTTCTTTTTTTCAAATCTAATATAGCTGTTTGTCGCGGTGATTACTGTTGTGTAGCGGCCTATATATGCCATTTAATGTCTATTTCTCATCCGATACGATTAGATGCGAGCTATATAATATATAATAATATAACATGATTTGACGCATGCGCGCTATGCCATGCGTCAAATCCAGCGCTGAACGGGCGCCTCACTGGGAACTGAACAGACAGCATCGATCAATGAACGGACTCCACATTACGTTAACTGAAGTTTGTTAAATTGTTTGGGATTAATGTGAGTTTTCTATTTTCTCTTTCCAGTTTTACCCTTTTTTTTAAATCAATAAAACAACGTCATTTCTATAACCAGGTCTCGCTGGTTGGGAAGGCATTTCGTTTAGCTCGGGAGTATGACAATGGGGAGAACATAACTGTTTATTGAGAAACAATTGATAGGCAGTCTGGGATACGTATATAAAGAAATACCACAATGTCTAGATGTATAACATTTTATTGAACAGTAACAGTGCAAGCATGTAGGCTTCTGGCGTGACACGGCTAGCCTAATTTCCGTTCATATGCCTTTTATCAGATAAAATAAAATAGAATAAAACTCTTTGAAAATAAATAGGCTTTAAATTAACTTGCAATGCGTATAGGCTAATTTCCGTTCGATGTTACAGCCTAGGGCTAGGCTATGCCTTTTCTCAGATAGATAGGGGATAGCCCTGTAAGCTCATACGGGTCTGTATGTCGTCCTGAAGACCGGCTGTTAGATCATATCGCTGAAGTTTGTCTCCATCTTAGTGTAAATGTTGTCCGTTTTGTTTGTTATCCTTGTTATTGTGCGATAAAGTTAAAGCGCTCCGCTTCGGGACACCATTTTCAGCTGAGCACCAAACACACACACACTCGTGTAACACTGCCCGAGAGAGAAGGACCCGCCCCCTTTAGTTAGCCTATAGCCTATAGGCTAACTAAAGGGGGCGGGTCCTTCTCTCTCGGGCAGTGTTCTGTGTGTGTGTTTGGTGCTCAGCTGAAAATGGTTAGAGGGAATTATTTTCACCGGACATTTATGTCCGACGAGTTTTCAACTTGTCGGACTTCCACTAATTTTACCGGACAAAGACCGGGAATTACCGGTTAACGGAAACCCTGCCTCCCAGGTATGCCAGTGTGACCTCCCAGGTATGCCAGTGTGACCTCCCAGGTATGCCAGTGTGACCTCCCAGGTATGCCAGTGTGACCTCCCAGGTATGCCAGTGTGACCTCCCAGGTATGCCAGTGTGACCTCCCAGGTATGCCAGTGTGACCTCCCAGGTATGCCAGTGTGACCTCCCAGGTATGCCAGTGTGACCTCCCAGGTATGCCAGTGTTAGGGCCTGTGTAAAGCTAATGCTAATGCTAGCCTCCTAGCCTAATATCCTCAGGCAGATCGTTCCAGATCGTTCCAGAGTCTAGGGGCCATAATGGCAAAGCTTTTGTCCTCAGTCTAGACTCTGGAACAGCCTGTTTATTCACATGGCTGACAGACAGACAGGCAGACAGACAGACAGACAGACAGACATGCAGGCAGGCAGGCAGACAGCCAGACAGACAGGCAGACAGACAGGCAGACAGGCAGACAGGCAGGCAGGCAGACAGGCAGGCAGACAGACAGGCAGACAGACAGACAGGCAGGCAGGCAGGCAGGCAGGCAGGCAGACAGGCAGACAGACAGACAGACAGGCAGACAGGCAGACAGGCAGACAGGCAGACAGACAGACAGACAGACAGGCAGACAGGCAGGCAGGCAGGCAGGCAGACAGGCAGACAGGCAGACAGGCAGGCAGACAGGCAGACAGGCAGACAGCCAAGACTGTCCTCTGTGGTTACCGCGGAGCTAGAAGGGCGGTTACACAAGGTGAACAAGAGAGGTTAGGGTTAGAGGGGGGTGAAGATGGCGTAACCCAGGGTGAGGGGGGTGAAGATGGCCTAACCCAGGGTGAACTTTGAATGGTATCTCAGGTTAATGTAAGAATGGTGCTTTTAGTGTCGGCTTATCTGATCGACTCGATCATCGACTCCTTTCATGGTAAGAAACCAAATGTGTGATTTTGTAATTTGGGTGAACTATCCCTTTAAGGCCATTGTACCGTAGCTTATCTTTACGTTATGTTACGTAATGTGTTGGATGGTCAGCAAGGAAAAACTGATGTTTCGTCACACCTCTGCCTCGCCTCACATATCTTGAATGAGAATATTGAATCACAGTCATTGTCTAGTAGAATCACAGTCATTGTCTAGTAGAACCACAGTCATTGTCTAGTTAGTAGATAGCCACTCATTACCTCTTTATTGAAAGATAATAAACTCTACAAGTGAGAATCGTCTGATTCTATTGATCATTCTGTCAACTCTATATTCAAAGCAGTCACCTTCTCCTATGCCTAACCCTAACCCTAACCCCAAACCTAACCCTAACCTTAACCCCAAACCTAACCCTAACCCCAAACCTAACCCTAACCCTAACCCACATGACAGTGGAATGGAATGAAGAATGATATGGAGGCCGTCCTTCGATTTCTACCTCCACCAGCCTCCCCTGGTGTGGAGGTGGTCAGGTGACTGAGGCCTCCCCTGGTGTGGAGGTGGTCAGGTGACTGAGGCCTATGTCTTTTCCAGGCATTGACACGTTCGAGGGGAAGTACTTCCATAGCCGGGACTACAAGAGCCCAGAGGAGTGGCGTGGGAAGCGGGTGGTGGTGATCGGGATCGGGAACTCTGGAGGTGACCTTGCTGTGGAGCTGAGCAGATTCACCAAACAGGTACAAGAAAACAACACAGGGCTAACCCTAACCCTCTCCAGGGCTAACCCTAACCCTCTCCTGGGCTAACCCTAACCCTCTCCAGGGCTAACCCTAACCCTCTCCTGGGCTAACCCTAACCCTCTCCTGGGCTAACCCTAACCCTCTCCAGGGCTAACCCTAACCCTCTCCTGGGCTAACCCTAACCCTCCTGGGCTAACCCTAACCCTCTCCTGGGCTAACCCTAACCCTCTCCTGGGCTAACCCTAACCCTCTCCTGGGCTAACCCTAACCCTCTCCAGGGCTAACCCTAACCCTCTCCTGGGCTTAGCCCAAGGTGAAGCCATAGACATTACCATGGAAGCGTGTTGGTTTTAGCCATAAACAAGACTGTCTATCTAGCCTCATTGTCCTTCAAGTGGCTGAATCTCCTTTTCACTTCAGTTAGCTCCTTGGCTGGACAGGGTTAGACACCGTGGGTTAGGGTTAGGGTTAGCTCCTTGGCTGGTCAGCTCCTTTCTACAGTCGTCACATTATTGTTGACTTTTGCAGCAGGCTTCAAAATAAATCCTAAATCCATATTCTTGGTGATTGAATTTATAACAGTCAGCCCTCCTCTCTCCCCTCCTCTCTCCTCTCCTCTCTCCCCTCCTCTCTCCTCTCCTCTCTCCCCTCCTCTCTTCTCTCCTCTCTCCCCTCCTCTCTCCTCTCCTCTCTCCTCTCTCCTCTCTCCTCTCCTCTCTCCCCTCCTCTCTCCTCTCCTCTCTCCCCTCCTCTCTCCTCTCCTCTCTCCTCTCCTCTCTCCTCTCCTCTCTCCCCTCCTCTCTCCTCTCCTCTCTCCCCTCCTCTCTCCCCTCCTCTCTCCCCTCCTTTCTCCCCTCCTCTCTCCCCTCCTCTCTCCCCTCCTCTCCTCTCTCCCCTCCTCTCTCCTCTCCTCTCTCCTCTCCTCTCTCCCCTCCTCTCCTCTCCTCTCTCCCCTCCTCTCTCCTCTCCTCTCTCCCCTCCTCTCTGCCCTCCTCTCTCCTCTCCTCTCTCCTCTCTCCCCTCCCCTCCTCTCTGCCCTCCTCTCTCCTCTCCTCTCTCCTCTCCTCTCTCCTCTCTCCTCTCCTCTCTCCCCTCCTCTCTCCTCTCCTCTCTCCTCTCCTCTCTCCTCTCCTCTCTCCCCTCCCCTCCTCTCTGCCCTCCTCTCTCCTCTCCTCTCTCCTCTCCTCTCTCCTCTCCTCTCTCCTCTCTCCCCTCCTCTCTGCCCTCCTCTCTCCTCTCCTCTCTCCTCTCCTCTCTCCTCTCTCCTCTCCTCTCTCCCCTCCCCTCCTCTCTGCCCTCCTCTCTCCTCTCCTCTCTCCCCTCCTCTCTGCCCTCCTCTCTCCTCTCCTCTCTCCTCTCTCCCCTCCCCTCCTCTCTGCCCTCCTCTCTCCTCTCTCCTCTCCTCTCTCCTCTCCTCTCTCCCCTCCTCTCTGCCCTCCTCTCTCCTCTCCTCTCTCCTCTCCTCTCTCCTCTCCTCTCTCCCCTCCTCTCTGCCCTCCTCTCTCCTCTCCTCTCTCCTCTCCTCTCTCGCTTCCTCTCTCCCCTCCTCTCTCCCCTCCTCTCTCCTCTCCTCTCTCCCCTCCTCTCTCCCCTCCTCTCTGCCCTCCTCTCTCCCCTCCTCTCTGCCCTCCTCTCTCCTCTCCTCTCTGCCCTCCTCTCTCCTCTCCTCTCTGCCCTCCTCTCTCCTCTCCTCTCTCCTCTCCTCTCTCCCCTCCTCTCTGCCCTCCTCTCTCCTCTCTCCTCTCCTCTCTCGCTTCCTCTCTCCCCTCCTCTCTCCCCTCCTCTCTCCCCTCCTCTCTGCCCTCCTCTCTCCCCTCCTCTCTCCCCTCCTCTCTGCCCTCCTCTCTGCCCTCCTCTCTCCTCTCCTCTCTCCTCTCCTCTCTCCTCTCCTCTCTGCCCTCCTCTCTCCCCTCCTCTCTCCCCTCCTCTCTCCCCTCCTCTCTCCCCTCCTCTCTGCCCTCCTCTCTCCCCTCCTCTCTGCCCTCCTGTCTCCTCTCCTCTCTGCCCTCCTCTCTCCTCTCCTCTCTCCTCTCCTCTCTCCCCTCCTCTCTCCCCTCCTCTCTGCCCTCCTCTCTCCTCTCCTCTCTGCCCTCCTCTCCTCTCTCCTCTCCTCTCTCTCCCCTCCTCTCTCCTCTCCTCTCTCCCCTCCTCTCTGCCCTCCTCTCTCCTCTCCTCTCTCCTCTCCTCTCTCGCTTCCTCTCTCCCCTCCTCTCTGCCCTCCTCTCTCCTCTCCTCTCTGCCCTCCTCTCTCCTCTCCTCTCTCCTCTCTCCCCTCCTCTCTGCCCTCCTCTCTCCTCTCCTCTCTCCCCTCCTCTCTCCTCTCCTCTCTCCCCTCCTCTCTGCCCTCCTCTCTCCTCTCCTCTCTCCCCTCCTCTCTCCTCTCCTCTCTCCTCTCCTCTCTCGCTTCCTCTCTCCCCTCCTCTCTGCCCTCCTCTCTCCTCTCCTCTCTGCCCTCCTCTCTCCTCTCCTCTCTCCTCTCTCCTCTCCTCTCTCCTCTCCTCTCTCCCCTCCTCTCTGCCCTCCTCTCTCCTCTCCTCTCTCCCCTCCTCTCTCCCCTCCTCTCTGCCCTCCTCTCTCCTCTCCTCTCTGCCCTCCTCTCTCCTCTCCTCTTTCCCCTCCTCTCTGCCCTCCTCTCTCCTCTCCTCTCTGCCCTCCTCTCTCCTCTCCTCTCTCCCCTCCTCTCTCCTCTCCTCTCTCCTCTCCTCTCTGCCCTCCTCTCTCCTCTCCTCTCTCCCCTCCTCTCTCCTCTCCTCTCTCCTCTCCTCTCTCCCCTCCTCTCTGCCCTCCTCTCTGCCCTCCTCTCTCCCCTCCTCTCTCCTCTCCTCTCTGCCCTCCTCTCTCCTCTCCTCTCTCCCCTCCTCTCTCCTCTCCTCTCTCCTCTCCTCTCTCCCCTCCTCTCTGCCCTCCTCTCTCCTCTCCTCTCTGCCCTCCTCTCTCCCCTCCTCTCTCCCCTCCTCTCTGCCCTCCTCTCTCCTCTCCTCTCTGCCCTCCTCTCTCCCCTCCTCTCTCCCCTCCTCTCTCCCCTCCTCTCTCCTCTCCTCTCTCCCCTCCTCTCTCCCCTCCTCTCTCCCCTCCTCTCTCCCCTCCTCTCTCCTCTCCTCTCTCCCCTCCTCTCTCCCCTCCTCTCTCCTCTCCTCTCTCCTCTCCTCTCTGCCCTCCTCTCTCCTCTCCTCTCTGCCCTCCTCTCTCCCAGGTGTTCCTCAGTACTCGTAGGGGGGCGTGGATCCTGAACCGTGTGGGAGATAATGGGATGCCCATGGACATGTTGTTTAACAGGGTGGTGAATCTGGCTAAGGCTATTCTGCCCTTAAACACATTCTGCAGCCTGGGGGAGAACAGACTCAACCAGAGGTTCAACCACAGCCTTTACTCCCTCAAGCCCAAACACAGGTAACACAGGTAACACAGGTAACACAGGTAACACAGGTAACACAGGTAACACAGGTAACACAGGTAACACAGTAACACAGGTACAATTCAAATACTTGTTTTGCAGACAAAGAATACACACGTCATTTTTGGTCGTTTAGTAATATTTAGTAATTTACCGAAATTAACTAGCTACAGTACTAGCTCTGTTTTAACAGCAATAACGACATCGGTCTCCAAAAATGACCAGTGTCTCCAGTTTTGCTTACATTCTGCAGTTGGTGAGATATGGGCTTTCATAGGATATTGATCTGAATTGATCTCTGAGGGAACCTGCGTGTCTCCCAGGCTGTTCCACCAGCACCCCACGGTGAACGACGAGCTGCCCAACCGCATCCTGTCTGGGACCGTCCAGGTGAAGCCCAACGTCCGCAGGCTGCAGGGCGGCAGCGTGGAGTTTGACGACGGGACCGTGGAAGACAACATTGACCTGGTGGTGTGTAATACACACACACACACACACACACACACACACACACATACACACAATTTCTCAAGTCAACAGCGTTATCAGATCAGAACATAAAAGAAAGGAAGCAAGGAGAGGACACTACTGTAGACTATTGAGACGCACCCCATGTCTTCTCTCCAGGTGTTTGCGACTGGCTACAGCTTCTCCTTCCCCTTCCTGTCCTCCCACGTGCTTCCTGTGTCGGGCAACAAGGCGTCTCTCTATAAGTACATGTTCCCTCCCGGGTTAGAGCGCCCCACGCTGGCTGTTATAGGGTTGGTGCAGCCGCTGGGAGCCATCATGCCCATCTCTGAGATGCAGGCCCGCTGGGCTACACGCGTCTTTCAAGGTAAAACACCTTCCAGACTTGCCTTTTTAAGAAGTGATTTAAAGGGATGTTCCACGTTTAAAAAATAATAATATTCAGATTCAAATTCAATTGAATTGTCATTGGGGTGAGAGGTGTCTTCAATGATGCCTCGCGCCCTCTGCAGACAGCACAGAGAGAGAGAGAGAGAGAGAGAGAGAGGGTTAGGGTTAGGCTAACACAAGCCTCTCAGGGTCGTTGGGTTAGGGTTAGGGTTCAAGCCTCTCCACCACAACAAGGTGGCAATCCCCGGAGAGAGTGAATGGAATGAATGAATGAATGAGTGCGTTGCCATTAAACTGAACAGGTGAAACTGGACAGGACAAAGTAACGATACTGATGCAGTACAGTTCTGTATGTGTGTCCCATTGCATTGATGGACTGGATATGACATCATCTCTGCTTCACACAGGGTTGGACAAGGTTCCTCCGATGGCTGCCATGCTGAAGGACGTTACAGTCAAGGAGAAGGCCATGGTAGAGAGGTGCAGTGGTGCTTTATTCTTCATTTATTCTTTCATTCATTTGTGATTGACAAAGGTGACCTGATCTGACCTGCCTTAGGATATTAAGCTAGCAAGATCAGTATTTTCTTTTAAATGTATTCTTAAAACAATTGTTTATAGATTGATGCTGCCCTGATTCTTTTTAATGTTTTGTGTTTTACTGTTTTTCTACTTTTATTTTAGTTTTGGATACTGCTCTACTGTTCTACTATATACTTTGCATATCTGTTTTTATCTATTTGTAAAGCACTTTGAAAAAACTGTTTTAAAAAAGGTTTATTGTTGTACAAAACATGATTGCTGCAGGTACGTCACCTCCCAGAGACACACCATCCAGGTGGATTACGTTGACTACATGGATGAGTTAGCGGAGCAGATGGGGGTTCGTCCCAACATCCTAGGGCTGCTGCTGAGGGACCCTGTGCTGGGGCTGCAGGTGATGTTGGGTCCCTGCACCCCGTACCAGTACCGTCTGCGTGGGCCGGGACAGTGGGCCGGAGCCCGCCAGGCCATCCTAACCCAGTGGGACCGGGTGGCCCAGCCCATGAAGACCAGACCTGCAGACATCCCTGAGCCCCAGCGCTCCTCCTCTCTCCCGCTGGTCCTCTCCCTGGCGGCCCTGGCTCTCGCTGCCTTCTACAGCAAGCCAGCAGCTTTCCTACAGGCCCCTACTGCGCTCCTAGACTGGATCAAGGTCTACCTGCCAGGACACTGACCTGAGAGGAACTCTTCACCCAGATCAACTCTGAATGTTGACTACAGAGTGCAGAAAAACACCAGCTAGAATCACTAATCTCACTTTCTGTTGATTAATTTGCCATGTTGGTGCCACAGATGTGTGTGTGTCTCTCACAACCAATAATAAGCCAGAATGGACACAGTAATATGTCCAGCAAATCACAAAACAATAGGGCACATTGGGGAGCAAGTCCCCCTGTGATGATACAGAAATGCCATTTGTGACCACAGTACAGGCTGAATCATTAACACGTTGAGATGTAAGGGCACATTGTGTTCTATCATTGGATACCTCGACATCACAGCAACATTTCAATCAGAAAGTGCAGTATGGTTATATCCTCATAGCCTTTGTTATCATGGTTGCTGCCAAAACGTTGGTTTAATGAATGATAGCATCTGAGCAAGAGTGCATTCTTTCTCTTCACCTGCCTCTCACCTTTCACCTGCCAGATTGCGCATTGACAAACAAAGGTGTGTGTTTTCTTTTTTTTTTCATGGCATTTCCATGACTCTTACAAACTCAATGACTTGTTAATAGCGCCACCTAGTGGCTCAGGTATCTGGTGAAACGGTGGAGCCCCAATTGCATTACATTCACATTCCTTTTACTGAAAACTACCTGCATCCCTTTTGCTTTAAGCCCAATTTATGCTTCTGCGTAAAATCGACAGCGTAGGCTACGGCGTAGCTTGACGCGCACCTCTCCAAAAATGTAACTACGCGGCAGTGCCTATGCAACCGTAAGCACTGTGATTGGTCCGCTTGGTAGCACATGATTCCGATATGATTCCGACTCTCTCGTCGGCCAAAATGCGGAAGCCATGACAGAAATGTAATTTACTTTTTCTGTAATTACTTATTAATAAAGATTTGAAAAATTATGATAACCATCGTATTATCTTAGTTTAATGTCATTTCAATGCATCATAGAACTTTTATTTACAACAAGCATAACAAAAAGAAATCGCTATTATGCCGCTTTGAGTAGAGCGCCCTATGGAAGCGTCAGGCACAGCCTTCCTATAAGGAGCGCGATTCACATTTACGAGATGTACAATCCTGTTTATTTAGAAATAAATGATTAGTTACAGGGAGCCCCATGGCTGTTCGTTGGGTTTAAATTATATTTATGATTTAATGTAAAGTTATCTATAAGAACTGTGATTGGTCCGCTTGGTAGCGTCACATTCCGACTCTCTCGTAAATGCGGAAGTCATGACAGAAATGTCATTTACTTTTTCTGTAATTACTTATTAATAAAGATTAGAAAATGTATGATAACCATCTTATTATCTTAGTTTACTGTCATTCCAATGCATTATAGACATTTTCTTTACAACAAGCATAACAAAAATACGTTTTTTGATCGCTATTATGCCGCTATGAGTACACCGACCAACGCGACGCGACGCGACCAACGTAGAACTATAAATTGGGAGAGCCCTTGCGTAGCCTACGGCGTAGGCGCACGTAAATTCGACGCAGAAGCATAAATTGGGCTTAACCCTAACCCTGAATACAAATAAACTATCTGCATTGATACAAATAAACTATCTGCATTGATACAAATAAAGTTACAAATTGTGTATAATTGTTTTGGGAAAATTGCTAATGGGTGACAGCAGGCATTCATCAGAAAGAATGTGTAACCCTAACCCAGAAGTGATTCATCAGAATGTATAGAATTAACATTAGAAACTCTTCCCAGAAGGAACTTGGAGGCAATAATAATCAGCCGATACAAATCAGCATATCACCACTACGACACGGTGGTTAGACACAGAGGTCAGACACAGAGGTTAGACACAGAGGTTAGACACAGAGGTCAGACACAGAGGTTAGACACAGAGGTTAGACACAGAGGTTAGACACAGAGGTCAGACACAGAGGTCAGAGGTTAGACACAGAGGTTAGACACAGAGGTCAGACACAGAGGTCAGACACAGAGGTTAGACACAGAGGTTAGACACAGAGGTTAGACACAGAGGTTAGACACAGAGGTTAGACACAGAGGTTAGACACAGAGGTCAGACACAGAGGTTAGACACAGAGGTTAGACACAGAGGTCAGAGGTTAGACACAGAGGTCAGACACAGAGGTCAGAGGTTAGACACAGAGGTTAGACACAGAGGTTAGACACAGAGGTTAGACACAGAGGTTAGACACAGAGGTTAGACACAGAGGTCAGAGGTTAGACACAGAGGTTAGACACAGAGGTCAGACACAGAGGTCAGAGGTTAGACACAGAGGTCAGACACAGAGGTCAGACACAGAGGTCAGACACAGAGGTCAGACACAGAGGTCAGACACAGAGGTCAGACACAGAGGTCAGACACAGAGGTCAGACACAGAGGTTAGAACACAGGGGGTCCATGATGTAGGAAGGGGGGGGGGGTCTATGATGTAGGAAGGGGGGGGGTCTATGATGGAGGAAGGGGGGGGGGTCTATGATGGAGGAAGGGGGGGGTCTATGATGGAGGAAGGGGGGGGTCTATGATGTAGGAAGGGGGGGGGGGTCTATGATGGAGGAAGGGGGGGGTCTATGATGGAGGAAGGGGGGGGTCTATGATGTAGGAAGGGGGGGGGGTCTATGATGTAGGAAGGGGGGGGGGTCTATGATGGAGGAAGGGGGGGGGGGGGGGGTCTATGATGGAGGAAGGGGGGGGGTCTATGATGTAGGAAGGGGGGGGTCTATGATGGAGGAAGGGGGGGGTCTATGATGTAGGAAGGGGGGGGGTCTATGATGTAGGAAGGGGGGGGGTCTATGATGTAGGAAGGGGGGGGTCTATGATGGAGGAAGGGGGGGGTCTATGATGGAGGAAGGGGGGGGGGGTCTATGATGGAGGAAGGGGGGGGGTCTATGATGGAGGAAGGGGGGGGTCTATGATGGAGGAAGGGGGGGGTCTATGATGGAGGAAGGGGGGGGGTCTATGATGGAGGAAGGGGGGGGGTCTATGATGTAGGAAGGGGGGGGTCTATGATGTAGGAAGGGGGGGGTCTATGATGGAGGAAGGGGGGGGTCTATGATGGAGGAAGGGGGGGGTCTATGATGGAGGAAGGGGGGGGTCTATGATGGAGGAAGGGGGGGGTCTATGATGTAGGAAGGGGGGGGGGGTCTATGATGGAGGAAGGGGGGGGGGGTCTATGATGGAGGAAGGGGGGGGTCTATGATGTAGGAAGGGGGGGGGGGTCTATGATGGAGGAAGGGGGGGGGGTCTATGATGGAGGAAGGGGGGGGGGGGGGGTCTATGATGTAGGAAGGGGGGGGTCTATGATGTAGGAAGGGGGGGGTCTATGATGGAGGAAGGGGGGGGTCTATGATGGAGGAAGGGGGGGGGTCTATGATGGAGGAAGGGGGGGGGGTCTATGATGTAGGAAGGGGGGGGTCTATGATGTAGGAAGGGGGGGGTCTATGATGGAGGAAGGGGGGGGGTCTATGATGGAGGAAGGGGGGGGGGTCTATGATGGAGGAAGGGGGGGGGGGGTCTATGATGGAGGAAGGGGGGGGGGTCTATGATGGAGGAAGGGGGGGGGTCTATGATGTAGGAAGGGGGGGGTCTATGATGGAGGAAGGGGGGGGTCTATGATGTAGGAAGGGGGGGGGTCTATGATGGAGGAAGGGGGGGGGTCTATGATGGAGGAAGGGGGGGGGTCTATGATGGAGGAAGGGGGGGGGTCTATGATGTAGGAAGGGGGGGGTCTATGATGGAGGAAGGGGGGGGTCTATGATGGAGGAAGGGGGGGGGTCTATGATGGAGGAAGGGGGGGGTCTATGATGGAGGAAGGGGGGGGTCTATGATGGAGGAAGGGGGGGGGTCTATGATGTAGGAAGGGGGGGGTCTATGATGTAGGAAGGGGGGGGTCTATGATGGAGGAAGGGGGGGGGGGGGGGTCTATGATGGAGGAAGGGGGGGGTCTATGATGGAGGAAGGGGGGGGGGGTCTATGATGTAGGAAGGGGGGGGGTCTATGATGGAGGAAGGGGGGGGTCTATGATGGAGGAAGGGGGGGGGGGGGGGGTCTATGATGTAGGAAGGGGGGGGTCTATGATGGAGGAAGGGGGGGGTCTATGATGGAGGAAGGGGGGGGTCTATGATGGAGGAAGGGGGGGGGGGTCTATGATGGAGGAAGGGGGGGGGTGTATGATGGAGGAAGGGGGGGGTCTATGATGGAGGAAGGGGGGGGGTCTATGATGTAGGAAGGGGGGGGTCTATGATGGAGGAAGGGGGGGGTCTATGATGGAGGAAGGGGGGGGGTCTATGATGTAGGAAGGGGGGGGGGTCTATGATGGAGGAAGGGGGGGGGTCTATGATGGAGGAAGGGGGGGGGTCTATGATGGAGGAAGGGGGGGGGGGGGGGTCTATGATGGAGGAAGGGGGGGGTCTATGATGTAGGAAGGGGGGGGGGGGTCTATGATGGAGGAAGGGGGGGGTCTATGATGGAGGAAGGGGGGGGTCTATGATGGAGGAAGGGGGGGGGTCTATGATGTAGGAAGGGGGGGGGGGTCTATGATGGAGGAAGGGGGGGGGGTCTATGATGTAGGAAGGGGGGGGGGTCTATGATGGAGGAAGGGGGGGGGTCTATGATGGAGGAAGGGGGGGGGGGGGGGTCTATGATGTAGGAAGGGGGGGGGTCTATGATGGAGGAAGGGGGGGGGGTCTATGATGGAGGAAGGGGGGGGGGGTCTATGATGTAGGAAGGGGGGGGGGGTCTATGATGGAGGAAGGGGGGGGGGTCTATGATGGAGGAAGGGGGGGGGGTCTATGATGGAGGAAGGGGGGGGGGGTCTATGATGGAGGAAGGGGGGGGGGGGGGGTCTATGATGTAGGAAGGGGGGGGGTCTATGATGGAGGAAGGGGGGGGGTCTATGATGTAGGAAGGGGGGGGGTCTATGATGGAGGAAGGGGGGGGGTCTATGATGGAGGAAGGGGGGGGGGGTCTATGATGTAGGAAGGGGGGGGGGTCTATGATGTAGGAAGGGGGGGGGGTCTATGATGGAGGAAGGGGGGGGGGTCTATGATGGAGGAAGGGGGGGGGGTCTATGATGGAGGAAGGGGGGGGTCTATGATGGAGGAAGGGGGGGGGGTCTATGATGTAGGAAGGGGGGGGGGGTCTATGATGGAGGAAGGGGGGGGGGGTCTATGATGGAGGAAGGGGGGGGGTCTATGATGGAGGAAGGGGGGGGTCTATGATGGAGGAAGGGGGGGGTCTATGATGTAGGAAGGGGGGGGGTCTATGATGGAGGAAGGGGGGGGTCTATGATGGAGGAAGGGGGGGGGTCTATGATGGAGGAAGGGGGGGGGGGTCTATGATGGAGGAAGGGGGGGGTCTATGATGGAGGAAGGGGGGGGGTCTATGATGGAGGAAGGGGGGGGTCTATGATGGAGGAAGGGGGGGGGTCTATGATGTAGGAAGGGGGGGGTCTATGATGTAGGAAGGGGGGGGTCTATGATGGAGGAAGGGGGGGGGGGTCTATGATGGCTGGTTGGATCCATTTTTGTAGGTTCTGAGGCTCGATGATAATAATAATAATAATAATAATAATAATACATTTATATAGGCTAGCATTTCTCATGGACTCAAAGCACTTTACATGTAAAAAGTATCCCCCAAAATATAGGAGGATAACAGGAGGAGGATAACAGTCACATAACATACATACATACAACCCCTGAACGCGCGGCATCTAAACAACGACACTGGCTCCCTCCGTAAGATGGATCACTTAGACCCCCACCAATCCGGCTTCAAGGCTGGGCACTCCACTGAGACTGCTCTCCTTGCTGTCACGGAAGCCCTCCACTCTGCCCAAGCTTCCTCCCTCTCCTCTGTTCTCATCCTCCTTGACCTGTCTGCTGCCTTCGACACAGTCAATCACCAGATCCTTCTCTCCATCCTCTCAGACCTGGGCATCTCTGGCACCGCACACTCCTGGTTTTCTTCCTACCTGGCGGGCCGCTCCTACAAGGTGACCTGGAGAGAATCCGCTTGTTAAGTCGTGACGTGTTTCCGGGGCCAACGTTGGCTGAGGCGCTGTCTTCGAAATGGCGAAATAATAATAATAATTAATTATATTTATATAGCGCTTTTCCGAGGCTCAAATACCCTGACAATATGGAGAAAACGGGAAAGTGCTGTGTCCCTTGTTGTATGAGTAGATCCGAGTCTAAAAAACGATTAAACTGTCATTCTACCGCTGTAGTACACTGGTACTCTGGTGCGGGGAATTTCTGATTTGGACTCGGAAATGGCTAAACGTCACTTTTGACGTCAGACTTAACAAGCGGATCGCTATCTTCTCCACGAACCCTCTCCACTGGAGTTCCCCAGGGTTCCGTCCTAGGGCCCCTACTCTTCTCCCTCTACACCAAGTCTCTTGGCTCGGTAATCTCTTCACATGGGCTCTCCTACCACAGCTACGCAGACGACACTCAACTCTTCCTGTCCTTCCCCCCGTCTGATGTACACGTGGCAACCCGTATCTCAGCATGTCTCGCTGACATTTCAACTTGGATGGCTGACCACCATCTCAAGCTCAATCTTAACAAGACCGAGCTCCTCTTCATCCCCGGGAAAGCCTGCCCTCTCCAAGACTTCTCCATCACAGTGGAGAACTCTACTGTAACCCCCTCCCTGACAGCCAAGAACCTTGGAGTGATCCTGGATAACCGACTATCCTGTGCGGAGAACATTGCAGCAACGGCTCGCTCCTGCAGATTCTTCCTCTACAACATCAGAAGGATACGACCATTCCTCACCAGAGAAGCAGCGCAACTCTTGATCCAGGCACTGGTCATCTCCCGCCTGGATTACTGCAATGTACTCCTGGCTGGGCTCCCCGCTTCAGCCATTAGACCTCTGCAGCTCATCCAGAATGCTGCTGCCCGGCTGGTATTCAACCTCCCCAAATACTCGCATGTCACCCCTCTCCTTCGCACCCTGCACTGGCTCCCGATAGCAGCTCGCATCAGATTCAAGACCCTTGTGCTTGCATACCAGGCAGCTAAAGGGACAGCCCCTGCCTACCTGAAGGAAATGGTAACCCCCCAAACCCCTGCCCGCTCACTCCGCTCCTCCACCTCGGCTGGCCGACTGGCCCCACCTCCTCTACACAGCAGTCGGGCTGCCCGATCACGTCTCTTCACAACACTGGCTCCCCGCTGGTGGAATGAGCTCCCCACGGCCGTCAGAACGGCTGAGTCACTACCCATCTTCCGTCGTAGACTGAAGACCCATCTCTTCAGGTTACATCTTAACTGCTCCTCCTGAGACATCTTCTGACCCTCACCACTACGTCTCCTAAAGACACCCGCTTTCCCCTCTACTGTGTCCCTAAGAACTTCTACTGCCCCCCTTGTACTGTTTCTCAGTTTCTCCAGTAATATATAAAAAAAAAAAAAAAAGTTTAGTAGAAGGCGATAATAGGGAGAAGGTTTTTCCTTCTATCAGTGGCCCCGGGCCCGAGCTAGAGTACTCTTCCTGCTACGAATGGTGGACTGATGATTCACATGCTTAGTATTATTGATTGTAAGTCGCTTTGGAATAAGGCGTCTGCTAAATGCCAAAAATGTAAAATGTACACATACATACACATACATAACATCAGCCCTACCTGCCTGGACAGGTGGGTTTTTAACCAGGTTAGGTTAGGGTTAGACAGTGTTGTTTAGGGTTAAAGGTCAGGGTTATGACCCCTAACCTGCCACTCCTGACAGATATTTGAGATCCACGCTTGGACAGATGAGTAGGAGCACTAGCAGTCACACACACACACACACACACACACACACACACACACACACACACACACACACACACGCACACACTAAATCAGGTAATGACGTCATGTCTACCTATCTAATGCATGTCTGTCTGACTGACTACCACACTGGTGTCCGACAGTCCTCACTGGAAGAAAAAAAGTGACGCCTGCCGCCGTGGTCAATGCGTGATGACGTCAGACACCCGTGATTGGCGGTCTGCCATCTTTGATTGTGCGACAGGAGGCCGCTCGAGCGGGTCTGACTGAACCAGAGCAACACAGAGGCAACACACACTAGCCTAGACTACACACTAACCTCACACAGAGACGAACGGGCCGGGGAGAAACAGAAACCACACAAAGACCCGAGTAATACCGCACGATAACCCCGCTAACGGCCCCAGACTGCGGAGAGGAAGAAAGGTGCCGCTGAACCCGCAGCGAAGCAACACTGACGACAGAAGAACAGGCCCCGAGGAGGAGAGCAGAGCGTTTGGTTGCTAACGCGCGGCGCTAACAGAGGAGAGGCTAACTACCGCTAGCAACAATAGCAGAGCAGAGCTAGCAGCTAGCCAGCTTCTGTAATACGCCGGCCACACACACACACACACACCAGGGCCACATCCAGACCCTGTCTAGAGTAGTGTGTGTAATAGTCGAGCCCAGACGAGAGACAAGAAGAAGAAGACCGGCGGTGACACGGTAGGTGAACATGGTACAGGATGTGTGAGGATGGGGATGCTAGCAGGCTAGCTGTGTGACACTGAGAACAAGGCTGGATGGGGATGCTAGGCTAGCAGGCTAGCTGTGTGAGAACAAGGCTGGATGGGGATGCTAGCAGGCTAGCTGTGTGAGAACAAGGCTGGATGGGGATGCTAGCAGGCTAGCTGTGTGAGGGATGGGGATGTGATGGCGACCTGATCCAACTGAAGCGTTTCCTCTCAGGGTCCATCTCTCATCTCAGCCATGCAGCACTGTGGGTCTGGCTGGGATACGTGGTTTGTAGTCGGGGGTATTCAGGTGGTTTTAGGGTCAGGTGACCCAGATGAGAAGGTTTTATTCAGATGATGTTCGGGTCCAGAGAGAGGCCGTGACCCACCCTCCTCCTCCTCCAGCCCCGCATCAGACACCGGCCTGTCCCGGGTCTGTCTCCCCCTGTCCCGGGTCTGTCTCCCCCTGTCCCGGGTCTGTCTCCCCCCTGGCCCGGGTCTGTCTCCCCCCTGTCCCGGGTCTGTCTCCCCCCTGTCCCGGGTCTGTCTCCCCCTGTCCCGGGTCTGTCTCCCCCTGTCCCGGGTCTGTCTCCCCCCTGTCCCGGGTCTGTCTCCCCCTGTCCCGGGTCTGTCTCCCCCTGTCCCGGGTCTGTCTCCCCCTGTCCCGGGTCTGTCTCCCCCTGGCCCTGGTCTGTCTCCCCCTGGCCCTGGTCTGTCTCCCCCTGGCCCTGGTCTGTCCCCCCCTGTCCCGGGTCTGTCTCCCCCTGTCCCGGGTCTGTCTCCCCCCTGTCCCGGGTCTGTCTCCCCCCTGTCCCCGGTTTGTCTCCCCCCTGTCCCGGGTCTGTCTCCCCCCTGTCCCGGATCTGTCTGGCCCTGGTCTGTCTCCCCCTGTCCCGGGTCTGTCTCCCCCTGTCCCGGGTCTGTCTCCCCCCCACTCCTGTCCCGGGTCTGTCTCCCCCTGTCCCGGGTCTGTCCCCCCCTGTCCCGGGTCTGTCTCCCTGTCCCTGGTCTGTGTCCCGGGTCTGTCTCCCCCTGTCCCTGGTCTGTCCCCCCCTGTCCCGGGTCTGTCTCCCCCCTGTCCCGGGTCTGTCTCCCCCCTGTCCCGGGTCTGTCTCCCCCTGTCCCTGGTCTGTCTCCCCCTGTCCCCGGTCTGTCTCCCCCTGTCCCGGGTCTGTCTCCCCCCTGTCCCCGGTCTGTCTCCCCCTGTCCCGGGTCTGTCTCCCCCCTGGCCCGGTCTGTCTCCCCCTGTCCCGGGTCTGTCTCCCCCTGTCCCGGGTCTGTCTCCCCCCAGACCGGCCTGTCCCTGGTCTGTCTCCCCCTGTCCCGGGTCTGTCCCCCCCTGTCCCGGGTCTGTCTCCCCCCTGGCCCGGGTCTGTCTCCCCCTGTCCCTGGTCTGTCCCCCCCTGTCCCGGGTCTGTCTCCCCCCTGTCCCGGGTCTGTCTCCCCCCTGGCCCGGGTCTGTCCCCCCCTGTCCCAGGTCTGTCTCCCCCTGTCCCGGGTCTGTCTCCCCCCTGGCCCGGGTCTGTCCCCCCCTGTCCCGGGTCTGTCTCCCCCTGTCCCGGGTCTGTCTCCCCCCTGGCCCGGGTCTGTCTCCCCCCTGTCCCGGGTCTGTCTCCCCCCTGTCCCGGGTCTGTCTCCCCCTGTCCCGGGTCTGTCTCCCCCTGTCCCGGGTCTGTCTCCCCCTCTCCCGGGTCTGTCCCCCCCCTGTCCCGGGTCTGTCTCCCCCCACACCGGCCTGTCCCAGGTCTGTCTCCCCCCTGTCCCGGGTCTGTCTCCCCCTGGCCCGGGTCTGTCTCCCCCTGTCCCGGGTCTGTCTCCCCCTGTCCCGGGTCTGTCTCCCCCTGTCCCGGGTCTGTCTCCCCCTGGCCCGGGTCTGTCCCCCCCCTGGCCCGGGTCTGTCTCCCCCCTGGCCCGGGTCTGTCTCCCCCTGTCCCGGGTCTGTCTCCCCCCGGTCGGCTGAATTCATTGCTGAGATGTTTCTTAGTCAGGTGTCCTGCACTCTTTATATCTGTACTGAGATGTGTAAGCTTGAGGCTCGTTGCTCTGTAATGTCTTTGTGTTTTGGGGGGCTGGGATGATAGCCCCCCTCGCTCCTCAGGCTGCGAGAAACCCTCCTCCCTTTTTGTAATGCCGCTTCACGTTATAGGGTTAGGGTTATATTAGGGTTAGGGTTATACTAAGGTTAGGGTTATAGGGTTATTAAGGCATTCTGCTGGTAGGGTTGTTGGATTGCTTTTCAAAGATGACTTTTATCTGATTGCCAGAAGTTCTGTACATCGTTGGTTCTGCTTCATTTCATTCAACCCAACTGAACACAGAAGCGTCTCAGAGGCTAATGACCGTAGTATGCTTCAGGGTCGGGGGTATTCAGGGTTATTCAAGTCGGTGGAATCATCCTCTCATCTGGGGTTAGGGTTAGGGTCTCTCATCCTCTCATCTGGCTTTTAACATTCCTCAGTGTGGGGGGGTATGCTAATGAAGAGGGAGGTTTGACCATCGGGTGAACAAGTGAGTGAGTGTGTTGGTGTGCAGACTGGTGTGTCAGAGGAGCTGGTTGAGGGACAGACTCACAAGTGATTCATCCTCCCGTCTGCACAGAGGGAGTGACTAGGTAGAAGCCCGGCAGGCGGGCGGCATTATGGTAACTTATCTACCAGTCGTGTCTCTGTGTGTCGGGGGAGGAATAGCCTGGGGGGGAGGGGGGGGGGCGGTGGCTCTGCACTAGAGTGGTACAAAGGAGGGCCATTTCATCCCAAAAGTGAATTGATCTGGCTAAATTGTTATTGATTTAGTCAGACAGCCCAACTCCAATGGGAAGTGAAATGGGGGGAGGGGTTGGCAGTCCAGGGACGACCAGCCAGTGTACCTCTGTTAGGGGGAGAGATGGTGACTCAGCGTATCCTCCTCCTCTCCTCCTCCTCCTCCTCTCCTCTCCTCTCCTCCTCCTCCTCCTCCTCTCCTCCTCCTCTCCTCTCCTCCTCCTCCTCTTCTCTTCTCTCCTAGCTCAGTGGACAGTTTGGGGTCTGTGTGGCTCCCTCTGTCTCTCAGGGCGCTGCTGGTCCTCGTTCCTTCTCTTTCACTTCTATCTGGAAGAACTGGAAAGGTGAGAGAATTCTCTGCTCGGATTTCATGATATAGCAATTGAAACCAGCAGTAGTTGATTTCAACATTTGAACATTGGACACAGCTATATAACACTGGACACTGCATAGGTGAAAGAAAGGCTAGCTGAAAGAAAGGCTAGCTGTAGCATATAGATAGTGTTTCCTCTACATGCATTTATTGGTGGCGGGCCGCCACGATGGAATTTCCTCCGCCACGAATTGATTCAGTCCACAAAAAAAAAAAAAAGTTCTCAAAAAAATAAAAATAAAAAATTTGCTGATTAAAATATATCTGATCCTAGATCAGCGCTATAATGGATGTTGACTAAAAGTGCACCTAAATCCACGCCCATCTCTCTCTAACCGCTGATCCAAAATCAGATTAATCACATTCAGTTGACGACGTGACACAAGGGCTCCTGATTGGTCTAAATGTGAACTGTGGTATTATTGTTATTGTGTACAGGCCACCGTAGTGACATCCGGGGGGTATTCCATCAACATCGCTAAAGGGAAAATCCAGGTTTAGTCTGATAAATCTCGCGAGAGTTCTTACAAATATCCAGGCATATTCTGATAGGTCTCGCGAGAGTTATCAAAAATAAGCCAGGATTTTCCTTTAGCGACGTTGATGGAATACCCCCCAGGTCAGGTGGGCAGGTTACGACGAGACAACAAGAGACCGGTATTGTAGAGCTTACAGAGCGAGTTAAAATAAAGACACTTACATTGAAATACAGAAGGACTCACGTGTATGTTTAATAGAATAACACGACATGGTGTCAGAAGTCCTGTAAGTGAGTGTTAAGAGTTAGATCGGCCGACAAGTGTAATTTGAGCTCGTGACGGTGAGAAGGGAGAAGAAAAGATGGATGCTAATGCTAACGCGGGAGCAGCTGCAGTCCAGAGAACGGCGCCAGTTTCAAGTGCTACGTTAGCAGACATTAGCAAGTCAAAAAACGATTCTTATGTGCCGTCACTTTAGCAACGACACAGTATTGTCAAGGGGAAAAGAAGGGGAGACGATTTTTTTATTGACAACGGAATTACATGCTGGAAAAACATGCAGCTAAAATTCAGGGAACATTTGGACAATAAGAGACACACGGGAGAAGTACGGGAAAACAGGGCTCATGTGGGTCTCATCAAAGGTAAGAGTTTGTTTTCTTTAACTCAGCTGATACTCAGCTGTTTACCGAATGCTCCATCTGACTGTGATTTTACTTCTGTAATGTGGTGGGTTGACATAATTCACGCACGGAACTATAGGTTGAGACTATTGTTCCGTCCGTAGTACCCAAGTTGTTTAGACTGTTCTATTTACTGCTTGTGTGTGTTGTTGACAATCGTTCATGTCCTTCATTAAACGTTTAGCTTTGTCATTTGATACGCCGCCTACGACTACCATCTCTCTGCACTACAGTAAACAGTTAATCAGTAACGTTAGCCGCTTTTGTGCTCATGTAGGCCTACTTCGTATTATATTATAGCTGATGATCTTTGTGTGTGTATGTGACTGTCAGTCACAAGTTTATATTCTGTATATTCATAAAAAAAAATTTTGGCCATCCTCTAGTTTTGGCTGTGATTAGAAAAAAATAAAATAAAAATCGTTGTTTTGAGCGCGCGTGCGCGTTTCATGCGCGTGCACTCGAAAAAAATCGCGCGCGCGGTCACGGCCACCCGCCACCATTGTACAAATTCCTGGAGGAAACACTGTAAAGATATATCTACATACTATAGCCTTTCTTTCACCTATGCAGTGTCCAGTGTTATCACAACTGGACTGTTGGGGTGCTCCCAGGGAGCGTGTTAGCAGATGTTGTCAGTAATCATTCACTACTACTAAAGAGAGAATCAGGACATTAGAAACGCGTTTCCTGCCACCGGTAGACGCGACACATTACATCCTAATACTTTCTCTGTCATGTCAAAGTAACACCCCCCCCTCCAGGCAGGAGGCTCTAGGTCTGGGGTGGTCCAGTGGTCTGGTACCATGGCCTGCGGTGGTCCAGTGGTCTGGTACCATGGCCTGGGGTGGTCCAGTGGTCTGGTACCATGGCCTGGGGTGGTCCAGTGGTCTGGTACCATGGCCTGGGGTGGTCCAGTGGTCTAGCACCATGGCCTGGGGTGGTCCAGTGGTCTGGTACCATGGTCTGGGGTGGTCCAGTGGTCTGGTACCATGGCCTGTGGTGGTCCAGTGGTCTAGTACCATGGTCTGTGGTGGTCCAGTGGTCTGGTACCATGGCCTGGGGTGGTCCAGTGGTCTGGTACCATGGCCTGGGGTGGTCCAGTGGTCTAGCACCATGGCCTGGGGTGGTCCAGTGGTCTGGTACCATGGCCTGGGGTGGTCCAGTGGTCTGGTACCATGGCCTGGGGTGGTCCAGTGGTCTGGTACCATGGCCTGGGGTGGTCCAGTGGTCTGGCACCATGGCCTGGGGTGGTCCAGTGGTCTGGTACCATGGCCTGGGGTGGTCCAGTGGTCTAGCACCATGGCCTGGGGTGGTCCAGTGGTCTGGGGTGGTCCAGTGGTCTAGCACCATGGCCTGGGGTGGTCCAGTGGTCTGGTACCATGGCCTGTGGTGGTCCAGAGGTCTGGTACCATGGCCTGGCAGGGTAAGAGGGAGGGGGGGGGACAGGGTAAGAGGGAGGGGGGGGGGCAGGGTAAGAGGGAGGGGGGGGGGCAGGTTAAGAGGGAGGGGGGGAGGGTAAGAGGGAGGGGGGGCAGACCAGGCTGTCCTCGGATGACTCTCACACTCTCTGTGTCCTTGGGTGACGCGGTGCCTCTCTCTCTCTCTCTCTCTCTCTCTCTCTCTCTCTCTCTCTCTCTCTGGGGTCTCTGTCTCTCTCTCTCTCTCTGGGGTCTCTCTCTCTCTGGGGTCTCTCTCTCTCTCTGGGATCTCTCTCTCTCTCTCTCTGGGGTCTCTCTCTCTCTCTCTGGGGTCTCTCTCTCTTGGGTCTCTGTCTCTCTCTCTCTCTGGGGTCTCTCTCTCTCTCTGGGGTCTCTCTCTCTTGGGTCTCTGTCTCTCTCTCTCTGGGGTCTCTCTCTCTCTCTGGGGTCTCTCTCTCTTGGGTCTCTGTCTCTCTCTCTCTGGGGTCTCTCTCTCTCTCTGGGGTCTCTCTCTCTCTCTCTCTGGGGTCTCTCTCTGGGGTCTCTCTCTCTCTCTGGGGTCTCTCTCTCTTGGGTCTCTGTCTCTCTCTCTCTCTCTCTCTCTGGGGTCTCTCTCTCTGGGGTCTCTGTGCTCTAGAGGAAGTGGGGCTGCCTGTCGCTCTGCCTCTTATCGCTCCTGTTCCCAGGCTGACCAGCCTCCTCTGCTGCCTCCCAGCCAGCCTCAGTCTAGAACCGCGGCCTGGGAGTCTGAGTGTGTTTGCTTGTCTGATTAAGAGGAACAAGCCTGCCAGAATTCCTCCTCCTCCTCCTCTAGTTTCTTGGGAGGTAATGTGCGCTGTAGTACTGTTAGGGTTAGGGTTAGGCTGTAGTGCTGTTAGGGTTAGGGTTAAGGCCGATTTAAAGTTCTGCGTCGAATTTACGTGCGTAGCTTACGTAGCCTACGTAAGGGGTCTCGCACTTTACACGTAGGCCGCGCTGCAATTACACCGCCACATCGCTAGGTGGCAGTGTGTTTTCTATGCCCATGTGCTGTGCATCTTCCGGTTAGGAACTCAACGGAGCTCAAAGCTCAAAGCGGCATAATAGCGATCTTTTTGTTGTTATGCTTGTTGTAAATAAAAGTTCTATGATGCATTGAAATGACATTAAACTAAGATGGTGGTTATCATAATTTTTCAAATCTTTATTAATAAGTAATTACAGAAAAAGTAAATGACATTTCTGTCATGGCTTCCGCATTTTGGCCGACGAGAGTCGGAATCTTGTCGGAATCATGTGCTACCAAGCGGACCAATCACAGAGCTTACGGTTGCGTAGAAACTGACGCGTTCTTACATTTTTGGAGATGTGCACGTCAACCCTCTCCGTAGGCAAGGCGGGCCCACGCGGGCCGACGCAAGGCTACGGCGTCGATTTTACGCAGCAGTTTAAATCGGCCTTTAGGCTGTAGCGCTGTGCTCCAACACCCCCCCCCCCCGCTGTACTCCAACACCGCTCCATCAATTATGAATGACCCCCGTGTGGCAGCAGAGGCTGGGTCTGTCCCAGACGTCTATCTTACTCTCAATCTCTCTCTCTCTCTCTCTGTCTCTCTCTCTCTGTCTCTCTGTCTCTGTCTCTCTCTCTCTGTCTCTCTCTGTCTGTCTCTCTCTCTCTCTCTCTCTCTGTCTCTCTGTCTCTGTCTCTCCCTCTCTTTCTCTCTGTGTCTCTGTCTCTCTCGCTCTCTTTCTCTCTCTCTCTCTCTCTCAATTCAATTTCAAAGGGCTTTATTGGCATGGGAAACATACATTTACATTGCCAAAGCATGTGAAGTGTGAAGATCAAAAACAAAAAGAATGTAATGTACATACTAGAATAAATCAATAGATTACATACTAGATTACAAATAAATAGATTACAAATAGATTACATACTAGAATAAATACATGAAATAAAACTTATTTCAATTCTTATGGTGGTTTTAGCCCATTTGATTGCCTTTTTCTATCACAGCAGCTAACAAATCTTGCTGCTGTGTTTGCACATTGCTGTACCTCACCCAGCAGATATGGTAGCCTTTCGACATTGGTCAAGTCCTCAAAGTCTCCCTGGATGTTGGTGATCAGTGGGAAGTATGTGTCCCTGATGTCCTTGTACAGCTGGCAGGTAGTTAAGAAGTGCAGCTCTGTTTCCACCTGGTTTTGTGTGCAGTGGGTGCACAGTCTGTCTGGTCTGGGGAGCCAGGTCTGCCTGTGGCGGCCTTTCTCCATGGCCAGGTTGTGTTCACTGAGTCTGTACATAGTCAAAGATTTCCTTAGCTTTGGGTCTGTCACAGTACTCAGGTATAGGCCACTGTGTATTTTCTGTTTAGGGCCAAATAGCATTCCAATTTGCTCTGGTTTTTGGTTGATTCTTGCCAATGTGTCAGGTAGTTTTCTTTTTGTTTTCTTATTATTTGGTTTAGTCTAATAGGTGGCTCTGCTTGTGACTGTGAGAGTCCCAGAACTAGCTGGCTGAGGGGGCATCTCCCTAGAGTCTCTCTGTGGGTAAGGGCTTTGTTGTGGAGCGTGTCAGGGTGACTTTCTTTTAGGCGGTTGTAAAATTTAAACGCTCTCTTTTGAATTTTTATAATTAGTGGGTATCGTCTCTCTGTCTCTCTCTCTCTCTCTGTCTCTTCAGGCCAGCCTGTTGTCTTAGGTGGCGTTGGCATGGCAACATGACATGCCCCGTCGAGCGTAGAGAGGCCATTGTGATGGAGAAGTCTAGGGTCTGTCTCTCTGTCCCCCTTCGCCTCTCTCTCTGTCCCCCCCCTCTCTCTCTCTCTCTCTCTTTTTTCCCTCTCTCTCTCTCTTTTTCCCCTCCCTGTCTCCCTCCATCTCTTTAGTCGTTGCATCACAACAGGATGTGCCGGTTCTCCCGATCACACTGACCCAGTGTGAGCGCCACGCTCCTGCGTGGTGTTTACCTCTGTGGTGTTTACCTGCCTGGTGTTTACCTCTGTGGTGTTTACCTCTGTGGTGTTTACCTCTGTGGTGTTTACCTCTGTGGTGTTTACCTCTGTGGTGTTTACCTCTGTGGTGTTTACCTCTGTGGTGTTTACCTCTGTGGTGTTTACCTGTCTGGTGTTTACCTCTGTGGTGTTTACCTCTGTGGTGTTTACCTGCCTGGTGTTTACCTGCGTTCCCTCATCGCTGTATTCACTGCCAAAACCAGAATGAACGACCCCACAACGCAGATCAATCCGGGGCTTTTTTATTTTTTATTTTTTTATTTAACCTTTATTTAACCAGGCAAACATGTAAGAACAAATTCTTATTTACAAATGCAGCCTGACCAAAAAGCAATGGCTCTAGCAAAGCTAGAAATAACTAATAACAGCTTCCTCAAACTGCTGCCATGTTCTCAACTCCACTCACCATAAACACGATCAATCACTGGTGTATTGAACCGTGGGAGGCAAACCCAACCGTCCGTAAAAAATCGGAGAAGCGTTGCACCCCTAATACATACAGATATGGGAGAGCCTATAGGCACATTATTACATCCACATTCCTAGGTCATCTTCAAGGGGACGATTGAGATGAAAAAGAAACTTTTTTATGTGCCTGACTTAACTAAAAACCTTTCTTCTCCTTCCCTCCCACCCTCCCTCACCCTCTCCCCCTCCCTCTCCCTCCCCCCTTCCTCCCTCCCCCCCTTCCTCCCTCCCCCCCCCTCCTCCCCCCCCCCTCCCTCACCCTCTTCCCCCCCTCCCTCACCCTCTCCCCCCCCCTTCCTCCCTCACCCTCTCCCTCCCTTCCTCCCTCACCCTCCCTTCCTCCCTCCCCCCCCTCCCTCACCCTCTCCCTCCCCCCCCTCCCTCACCCTCTCCCCCCCCCTCCCCCCCCCTCACCTTCCCCCTCCCCCCTCCCTCTCCCTCCCTCCCTCCCCCCCCTCCCTCACCCCCTTCCTCCCTCCCCCCCCCTCCCTCACCCCCTTCCTCCCTCCCTCACCTTCTCCCCCCCTCCCTCTCCCTCCCCCCCCTCCCTCCCTCCCTTCCTCCCCCCCCTCACCTTCCTCCCTCACCCTCTCCCTCCCTCACCCCCTTCCTCCCTCCCCCCCCCTCCCTCACCCCCTTCCTCCCTCCCTCACCTTCTCCCCCCCTCCCTCTCCCTCCCCCCCCTCCCTCCCTCCCTTCCTCCCCCCCCTCACCTTCCTCCCTCACCCTCTCCCTCCCTCACCTTCCTCCCTCACCTTCCTCCCTCACCCTCCCCCCCCCTCCCTTCCCCCCCCCCCTCTCCCTCCCCTCCCCCCTCCCTCCCCCCTCCCTCTCCCTCCCCCTCCTCCCCCCCCCCTCCCTCCCTCTCTCCCCCCCCCCCCCCCCCCTGCACTGTAGGAGGCTGGTTCTGGGGGTGAGGCCAGAGAGGACCAGACTCAATGAGTTTCCAGCGACATGTCAGAGAAGTCAGGGCAGAGCACCAAGGCAAAGGATGGCAAGACCACCAAGTATGCTACCCTTAGCCTCTTCAATACCTACAAGGGCAAGTCTCTGGAAACCCAGAAAACTGCAGGTAAGCCACACACACACACACACACACACACACACACACACTGTATGTGTGACCAGTCCAGTGTCCTGGGGGGTATGTGCTGCCTGGGTGGAGGGGAGGTGTCGTGTTACAGAGGGTAGAGGGTAGGGTGTTAGAGTAACACAGCCTCACTAAGCTGCTCTGTCTCACTGCCCCCCCGTACACACACACACACACACACACACACACACACACACACACACACACACACACACACACACACACACACCGTGCTTTACAACCGCTTAGGAACGAAATCCTGTGTGTGTGTGTGCCCGCCCGCCCGCTAGGCCTTAACCTCAACTTACTGCCCCTCTCTTCCCCCTAGGACAGTGGTTCTCAACCCTCTCCTCGGGGACCCCCAGCCTCTCCACATATCTGATCTGTTCCGCCACCTGCACACCTGATTCTACTAATCAAATACAAAGCAATTATGATTAGTAGAATCAGGTGTGCAGGTGGCGGAACAGATCAGATATGTGGAGAGGCTGGGGGTCCCCGAGGAGAGGGTTGAGAACCACTGTCCTAGGGGACTAGGGGTCAGTTTGGGACTGGGCCCTGAATTTGATGTCTAACCTCTCCTCCTCCTCCTTCTGTCCTCCTCCTTCTGTCCTCCTCCTCCCCCTCCTCCTCCTCCTCCTCCCCCTCCTCCTCCCCCTTCCCCTCCCCCCCGCCCCCTCCTCCTCCCCCTCCCCCTCCCCCTCCCCCTCCTCCTCCTCCTCCCCCTCCCCCTCCCCCTCCCCCTCCCCCTCCCCCTCCTCCTCCCCCTCCCCCTCCCCCTCCTCCTCCTCCTCCCCCTCCTCCTCCTCCTCCTCCTCCCCCTCCCCCTCCCCCTCCTCCTCCTCCTCCCCCTCCCCCTCCCCCTCCTCCTCCCCCTCCCCCTCCCCCTCCTCCTCCCCCTCCTCCTCCTCCTCCTCCTCCTCCCCCCCCTCCCCCTCCCCCCCGCCCCCCCAGTGGCTGCCAGACATGGGCTCCAGAGTTTGGGCAAGGTTGCAGTCAGCAGGCGCATGCCCCCCCCGGCCAGCCTGCCCAGCCTGAAGGCGGAGAACAAAGGCAACGACCCCAACGTCAACATCGTCCCCAAGGACGGCAGTGGCTGGGCCTCACGCCCTGAGGAGGAGAGGTACACACACACACACACACACACACACACCTACACACACACCTACACACACACACACACACACCTACACACACACACACACACAGAGAGTTACTTAGCAGTCCAGTCCTCATCCTCACCTTTACCACAAATACCAACTCTCTTAAAATGTCTCTCTCTCTCTCCTCCTCCTTTACTCCCCCCCCCTCTCCTCCTCCTTTACTCCCCCCCCCTCTCCTCCTCCTTTACTCCCCCCCCTCTCTCTCTCC
>NC_137677.1:112500-120000 GCF_963989245.1 Nansenia antarctica
TGCATGTCATCCCTCCTCTCTCTTTCTCTCTCTCTCACCCATCCTTCCTGTCATCCCTCCTCTCTCTCTCTCACCCATCCTTCCTGTCATCCCTCCTCTCTCTCTCTCACCCATCCTTCCTGTCATCCCTCCTCTCTCTCTCTCACCCATCCTTGTCATCCCTCCTCTCTCTCTCTCTCACCCATCCTTCCTGTCATCCCTCCTCTCTCTCTCACCCATCCTTCCTGTCAGTCTCTGTCTCTATCATTACAACAGAACCACCTAACAGCAGAATGTGTGTGTGTGTGTGTGTGTGTGTGTGTGTAGATGTTTGCTGCGTACCCCCGGATGCCCTTCGCCCCGGCGCCAGGCAGCGTCAGGTACCCAGCACCCCCGCAGGACGCAGCCAGGTGAGTGCCCCCCCCTCTCATGTCTAAACCCCTCCCCCCCCCTCTCACGTCTAAACCCCCCCCCCCCTCTGAGCCCCCCCCCAAGCTGACAATGGACAAGGCCTATCCTGAAAGTGGAACAACCAGACTTCAACCCCCATCTCTTAAATAATCATTATTCATCATAATAATAATAATAATAATTAGGGATGTCCCGATCCCACTTTTTCACTACCGATACCGATACCGATCCGATATTTGTATACATTTTTTGACCCCTGAATAATAACAAATACCTCCCCAGTATATAGTCCACACCAACAACAGTTAAATTAAAGACTGCCAGCCTTTATTAAAGCAACAAATGCGACGTGTTGTGGATTGGAACTACGGATCATAAGCTTTCAAATGATGTGTCATACATTGAAATCCGAAAAAATATGAAGTTAGAGTCATTTGAATGTTGTTAGACGTCAGGCACATAGCGCTATGCGCATTTTAAGCGCATATAGGACTCGCGTGAAGCACACAGCGATATGCGCATTTTAAGCGCATATAGGACTCGCGTGAAGCATTTCTGCGACTCGCGTGAAGCATTTCTGCGACACGCGTTTCTGTTCACTGTTTTCATTCCCCATCGCTTATACACATACGTTTGACTGCGGATGACAGTAGGATCGGATCGGAGCCTTTTTTTTCTCTGGTGCGATCCCCGATCCAGCATTCAGGACCAATATCGGGTCGATATCCGATATCAGTATCGGATCGGGACATCCCTAATAATAATAATACACCAAATTGATATAGCGCCTCTCAACAGTGTTTCTGTAAGAACCCACAGATGCCTTCTGACTTCAGTATAATTACCCTCCCTCTCCCCCCCCTCTCCCTGCTCCCCCCCCCCTCTCCCTGCTCCACCCCCCTCCCCCCCCCTCTCCCTGCTCCCCCCCCCTCCCCCCCCCCCCTCCCTCTCCCCCAGGGGTCCGCGGCAGGGCCGCCCCCAGCAGGGCCCCTCCCAGGCGTGGCTGCAGGACCCCGACCGGCCCTCCATCATCAGCGCCACGGAGCTCAAGGAGCTGGACAACCTGGACACGGAGGCCGACGAGGGCTGGGCAGGTCAGCAGGCGCCATGGCAACCACCTCTCTGTCTCTCTGACCTACTTTTTATTCATTTACTTTTTTTGCCATTTAGCAGACAGCCTTTTATCCAAAGCGACTTACAAACAACAAATACGTTTAGGCAAGGCAAGGCAAGTTTATTTGTATAGCACATTTCATACAACAGGGGTTTAGTAAAGCCAGTCACAGCAGGAAGTGCTCCTCTATGCTCCGGCTGGGCCACTGGCAGTCTGGTGCTGGGAGGAGGAAGTACAGTCCAGGGGGGTAGTAGATAGGGCTGGGCAAACGATCAAAATGTCTTTTTCGATAATCGCAAGAATTAACGATAAATTAACGACCAAAAAAGTTTTTTTTTTTTTTTTTTCCTATTGCACACATTCATTCATTAACATTCAAACTAGATACTACAGTCAGATAACAATCCTCTTAAACAAGGCAGTGAGTAGCTTAAATTGTTTAACTTAAAAACACATTTTACGTTATAAATAAAAATATAAAAAATAAGTAACTCACCATAGGAGCAGTAAAAAAACAGTTACTCACAAATAGGAGGATGACTGAAAACGTTAGGAGCGTCCAGCTTAACTTAAATTTAAACTCCAGCGAGAGACTGTAGGCGGCAGGCCTACTGGTTCTTGTTCAGAAAGATGATCATGGGTGTTGATGGGTGTTGTTATCATGGGATAACACATGTTCAGGGGTGAGAGACGAACGCAATCTGGTGACACGTGGACAAACTCATTTCCATTATTATTATTATAAAAAATAAAAAATAAAAAAAAATAACGATTATCGAGCAAAATATTTTGTGATCGACCAAGATCCTTATCGATCAATTATCGATCGTCGATCATTGATGCCCACCCCTAGTAGTAGATATCTCAGGAGGGACGGTGGCCATCTTGCTTGTGTGTGATGTTCACCCCCCCCTCCCCCCCTCCCCCCCCCCGTGGTCCAGGAGCCCAGATGGAGGTGGACTACACAGAGAAACTGAACTTCAGCGATGACGAGGAGAACCACGCAGCCAAGGAGAAGGGAGAGAACTGGTGAGACCCTAACCCGGCTCCATCTGTTTTACTTTACTTTTCATCCCTCCTTCATTCCTGCCTTGCTTGAGGCCTTCCTTGAAGTCGTCACTCTTCTTAACATGACCTTTGACCTTTGATGGGTTAGAGCAGTGTTTCTCAACCCTCTCCTCGGGGCGCCCCAATATTTGATCTGTTCCACCACCAGCTCACCTGATTCCACTGATCAAGTACAAAGCAATGATGGTTTGTACTTGATTAGTTGAATCAGGTGTGCTGGTGGTGGATCAGATCAAATATGTGGAGTGGCTGGGGCGCCCCGAGGAGAGGGTTGAGAAACACTGGGTTAGAGAAATGTTATTATGATCTGTCTTACCCTCTGGTTCCCTCCCTCCCTCCCCTCCCTCCCTCCCTCCCTCCCTCCCCTCCCTCCCCTCCCTCCCTCCCTCCCCTCCCTCCCCCCCACCCTCCCTCCCTCCCTCCCTCCCTCCCGCCCTCCCTCCTAGGGAGTGGATGGGTAAGATGGAGAGGATGAGGCCCCGCCCCCTGGACGGTAAGGATGTCAGGAAGGAGGGCTCCCAGGACCGCTCAGCGAGCAGCAGATTGCGGGTGGAGGGCCGGGTCCCCAGGGCACCCTCCCCAGGCCACATGGGGCAGTACAGCAAGGCCGCCCCCCCCCAGGACTACCAGGTGAGGCTTAGGGTCCCTAACCCTGCATACATACATACATACATAGATTAGAATAGACACCATTTGTGCCCCGCGGTGGTGTAGCGGTCTAAGCACTAGCCACTAGTGCAAGCTGCCCACCGGGGACTGGGATCGAATCCCAGCTCGCCAGACCCGGATATGGCCGGGGCACACACAGGGAGCGGCATATTGAGCGGCCGCTCCCGAGGGCGGTATAGGAATATTTCCGGACAAGGATCCGTCGCGCAACAGCGCCCCCGGAGTGCCGGAATAACGGTGCTGGGCCCGAGGAGCCAGTCAGCTAGTCTGCCTGGCGGCCTCCTCTGGGGCTGCCGGCCACGGGGTCGTGCGGCGGATCCTACGCAATAGGCAGGGGATAATTGGATGCTAGGTTGGGTTCAATTGGATACCAAATTGGGTGAAAAAGGGATAAAATCCCCCCAAAAAGGAAAAAAAAAGAATAGACACCATTTTGCCTTTCGATCCAAAGAGATTTTACACCTATTTATATTTAATCATCCCCCTCTCTTTTTTTCTGTCCTTCCATCTCTTTCTCTCTTCTCTCTTTCTTTCTCTCTCTCCAGGGCAGCGGAGGAGCCCCTCCTCGTGTGGCCAAGCCCCCGGGCGCCACAGCGCCCCCCGCTGGCGAGGAGGACCCGGAGGCGTGGCGGCAGAAGCGCAAGAAGCAGGACCTGACGGAGGCGGTGGAGCGGGCGCGGCAGCGGCGGGGGGAGGAGGAGAGGAGGATGGAGGAGCAGAGGCTGGCCGCCTGCGCAGAGAAGCTGAAGCGCCTCAACGAGAAGCTCCGACCCCCCCCGCCCGAGGCCACGCCCTCCCCCGCCCCCCCCTCCCCCGGTCACGGAGACCCCCGCCGCCAACGAAGAGACGGGCCCCCCCGCACCTCTGCGTGAAGACACGCCCCCCCTGTCCTCCGCTCCTGCTGCTCCTTCTCCCCCCGTCTCCCTCAGCCCCGCGCCTCAGCCCCCTCCTCCTCCTCCTCCTCCTTCTCCTCCACCCGCCCCCGTCACGCAGGCCACAGCCCCCCCCGCGCCAGACAGGGAGAGGGTGGAGAGGGAGAGTGTAGAGAGAGAGCAAGCGGAGGCCAGTGTGGTGGAGGAGGTGGAGGAGGTAGAGGAGCAGGTTCTGTTCGCGCCAAGCCCCCCCCCGGCCCAGAGACCAGCAGCCGCGGTGCCACCCCCCGAGCCTCAGGGCGGAGGAGAGGGCCCCCCGGCGGAGATGGGGCCCCTCGGCGAGGCGGGCCCCTCGGCGGAGGAGAGCCAAGCCATCATGCCCGCCACGCGGGACTACTTCACCACAGACGACAGCAGAGGTGAGCCCCTGTGACTGACAGCCCTGTGGAGCTGTGTGTAGAGGCTGTGTGTGTAGAGGCTGTGTGTGTAGAGGCTGTGTGTGTGTGTGTAGAGGCTGTGTGTGTAGAGGCTGTGTGTGTAGAGGCTGTGTGTGTAGAGGCTGTGTGTGTAGAGGCTGTGTGTGTAGAGGCTGTGTGTGTAGAGGCTGTGTGTGTAGAGGCTGTGTGTGTAGAGGCTGTGTGTGTAGAGGCTGTGTGTAGAGGCTGTGTGTAGAGGCTGTGTGTGTAGAGGCTGTGTGTAGAGGCTGTGTGTGTAGAGGCTGTGTGTGTAGAGGCTGTGTGTGTAGAGGCTGTGTGTGTAGAGGCTGTGTGTGTAGAGGCTGTGTGTGTAGAGGCTGTGTGTAGAGGCTGTGTGTGTAGAGGCTGTGTGTAGAGGCTGTGTGTGTAGAGGCTGTGTGTGTAGAGGCTGTGTGTGTAGAGGCTGTGTGTGTAGAGGCTGTGTGTAGAGGCTGTGTGTGTAGAGGCTGTGTGTGTAGAGGCTGTGTGTAGAGGCTGTGTGTGTAGAGGCTGTTTGTAGAGGCTGTGTGTGTAGAGGCTGTGTGTGTAGAGGCTGTGTGTAGAGGCTGTGTGTGTAGAGGCTGTGTGTGTGTGTGTGTGTAGAGGCTGTGTGTGTAGAGGCTGTGTGTAGAGGCTGTGTGTGTAGAGGCTGTGTGTAGAGGCTGTGTGTGTAGAGGCTGTGTGTAGAGGCTGTGTGTGTAGAGGCTGTGTGTGTAGAGGCTGTGTGTGTAGAGGCTGTGTGTAGAGGCTGTGTGTAGAGGCTGTGTGTAGAGGCTGTGTGTGTGTGTGTGTGTGTGTAGAGGCTGTGTGTGTGTGTGTGTAGAGGCTGTGTGTGTAGAGGCTGTGTGTGTAGAGGCTGTGTGTAGAGGCTGTTTGTAGAGGCTGTGTGTAGAGGCTGTGTGTAGAGGCTGTGTGTAGAGGCTGTGTGTGTAGAGGCTGTGTGTGTAGAGGCTGTGTGTAGAGGCTGTGTGTAGAGGCTGTGTGTGTAGAGGCTGTGTGTGTAGAGGCTGTGTGTGTAGAGGCTGTGTGTGTAGAGGCTGTGTGTGTAGAGGCTGTGTGTGTAGAGAGGCTGTTTGTAGAGGCTGTGTGTAGAGGCTGTGTGTAGAGGCTGTGTGTGTAGAGGCTGTGTGTGTAGAGGCTGTGTGTAGAGGCTGTGTGTGTAGAGAGGCTGTTTGTAGAGGCTGTGTGTAGACATCACTGTGTGTGTGTGTGTGTGTGTGTGTGTGTGTGCATATATGCTAATAAAAATCAAACCGGTCGTTTGTCTTTCCAGAGGAGGAGCGCCCTCCGTCTCTGCCGCGCCCGGAGCCCCCCAGCGTCGAGGACGCCCCCCCCCTAACCCTAACCCCAGACACGGAGGGGGGGGAGGCGGGGGCCGCCGCGCGTCCCTCTCTCACCTCCGGCTACTCCAAACAGTTCCAGAAGTCTCTGCCCCCCCGCTTCCTCAGACAGCAGGTAGGCCGCGCCCCAAGGAGAACCAAGTCGTGTTTCTGAACGTTGTCCAGAGCTGAAATGAACGTCTTGCTGTGATAAACAGAGCAGTCTGAAAAATGTGAACCCGCCAATTAAAGAGACGCAACAGGATTTCTTACAGGGTTCCCACGGGTCCCTGAAAATCCTTGAAAGTTTGTGAATTTGAGATAGATGAAAGCACAGGTGGGTATGCCTGCCGGCCATTGCTGCCTGTCGCACCTCCGACGGTGCCGGTGGGCTGACTGGGATCTGACTCCTCGGACCATCTGTCTTCCACCGATTAGGATGATCTCGAACGCTGCTGTGAAAAGGATGGGGGAGATGGAACAACCCATCGCTATCCCTTTCTCCAGCCGGTGCCAACACGTTGAGAACTCCTGGGTTGTGTAGCATACATGGAAGTTGTTAAAGTAAGTTGCTACTAGGCTCTGGATGCACGGTGGTATGTGGAAGAATTTGAGGGCAAAGTGGATGAGCTGGTGGGGAACAGACCCATCGGCATTTGCAAGGTCCAGCCAAACGACGTGCAGGTCTGATTTGCTCCGCTTCGCTGTCTGGATCTGTTCCCAGATCATAGATGCCAGGAAATCCTGGGACGCCTGCCTTCTGACAGCTGGTGTCGATGTAGTTGTTTGCCAGGAGGTAGCTGGTCATGCGCTTTGCCATCACTGAGAAGAAAATCTTCCCCTCCACATTCAATAAGGCTATGCCTCTGAATTGGCTGATGTTATGGGAGTCTTTCTCTTTCGGGATGAAGGTAGTGACTGCTCTGCTCCATGCTGAAGGGATGGATTCTGTTTTCCAGGCAATGCCCATTAGTCTCCACAAAAGCTTCAGGGTCCTTGGGCAGTTCTTGTATACCCTATAGGAGACGCCATTTGGTCCGGGTACAGATGCAGCTCTGCCATGCTCCACCACCTGCTTAACTTCAGACCATCTGGGGGGAGTGGTGTCAAACTGAGAAGAGGGCTCGGGTGGGAGCGGTACGTGCCCTGGGGAACCAAGGGGACTCTCCTTTTGGCTGTCACTGAGCTGGTCCTTGATGTGTTCCTCCAGCTCCTGCTCGGTGGTCTGCAACTTCCCCGATTTCTTCTCCTCAAGCACCCCTGGCGTACTTGAACGGGTCCCGGAAGAAGTTCGTCCTTGCCTTTTCTTTGTTGCTTCTACGTTTCCTGATCCGTTCAGCTCGCCTCAGGTGGGTGAGTCTGGTTCTGATCTGACTCCAGAGGTTCTGCAAGCCCTCCTTCTCCTCTTCCTCAGCTCTCCTCCATGCCTTCCGCAAACGTCGCTGCTCCTTTACCAGCTGGAGGATTTCTCTCGCCCGTCTCCCGCTCTGCCTAGGAACGGTCCTCCTCTGAGGCATCTCTCCAAATCTTCCCTTGCCTTCCTCATAGATGATATGGCCGAAGATGTTCAGCTTGGACGTTGTGCTGCCTCTTAGACTGTTCTGGAGGGTGGT
>NC_137677.1:125000-130000 GCF_963989245.1 Nansenia antarctica
GCAGGGACGGACCCGGGGGAGAGAGACCCGTCCGCCGCTCTGGACCCATCAAGAAACCGGTCCTGAGGGACATGAAAGAAGAGAGGGAACAGAGGGAGGAGAGGGAGAGGCGCCACGAGAGAGGGGAGAGAGGGGAGAGGGGGGGAGAGAGAGGAGAGAGGACGGCCAAGAAGGACGGCGGTGGTGGCGCCAAAGCCCCCCCCTCCTCCGCCGCCGCCGCCGTGTCGGACGGCCCGAGGCCTCAGCGTCACGAGGACAAGAGGGAGGCGCCCCCCCCTCCCCCCGACGCAGAGGAGGGACCCCAGGCCGCCGCTCCTCAGAGAGCCAGAGAGACGCAGGCACCCGCGGGGCCGCCTACCTCTTCCTCCTCCCAGGACCCTAACCCTCCACCTCCACCACCACCCCCCAACGACAAGCTGCCCCCGCCCCAACCCAAACTACCCTCCAGGAAAGACCTGCCGCCCCGCGCCTACCGCCGAGAGGAGAGGGAGAGGGAGAGAGAGAGGGAGAGGGACCGGGACCGGGTGAGAGACCGGGACAGAGAGATGGACAGAGACAGAGACCGGGAGAGAGACTGGCCGGCCGACGCATTCGGCCGAGGGCGGGGCCGCGGGGGGGAGTACTACGCGCGGGGGCGGAGCTACCGAGGGAGTTACGGCGGGAGGAGCCGGGGGGGCGGGGGCCGGGGCCGCAGCCGGGGGGACTACCCTCCCTACCGGGAGCCCCGCTCACGCTCAGACCTCCCCGCCTCCGCCCCCGGGGGCGCCGGCACCTTCCGCAACCGCGAGGAGAGCGAGACGCGCAGCGAGAGCTCCGACTGCGAGGTGATGCCCAAGCGGCGGCGGCGGCGCGGCTCCGACACAGACTCAGACAGCGAGGGGGGGGGCAGGGAGTCGGCCAGCGACACCGGGGCGTCAGACCGGGAGCCCAGCAGCGGCGCGCCCAACAAGCCCCCCCGGGGGGCGGCGCTGAGAGGGGGGGGGGAGGCCCGCCAGGCCGCGCACAACAAGCCCGGCTTCGGACCTCCTCCCCCACACCCGGGGGAGAAAGGGGGGAGGGGGGGGGAGGATCCGGAAGGCAGGCCCAAGCCAGGGTTCCTGCCCAAAGGAGAGCCCTCTCGCAGGGGGGGCCGGGGGGGGCTGTACGGCAGCAGCAGGCGCGGTGGCGTGGCCAGGGAGCGTGGGGCCCCCCGCCCGCCCCCCCTCAGGCGCCCGGGGGCCAGGGAGCCGGGCCAGTGGCCCTCCAAGCCCATGGAGGTGTTCAGGCCCGACGACCCCGAGCCCCCCCCCCTCCTCCAGGTACCAGGACCACCGCGACCCCAACCGGCGGCCCCCCAAGTTCGAGGAGAAGCGCTTCGGCGGCGACGGCGGGGGGGGCCTCCAGAGCAGCAGAGACAGAGAGAGGCCCCGTCGGCCCAGACCGGCCCGCCCCCCCAGGCAGGACAAGCCCCCCCGCTTCCGGCGGCTGAAGGAGAGGGAGGCGGCCGTGCTGGCCGGGGGGGGCGAGACCCCGACGGGCGCCCCCCCGCCCCCCCCCCTCCTCCTCAGCGCCTGCCGCCCCCCTCCCCTCCCTGTCCCCCCCCCTCTCCAGAGCCCCCGGGACCCCCGTCACCGCGCCTGAGGCCTCCTCCTCCTCCGCCCCCCCGGCCGACCTGCCCTCCTACCCCCTGGAAGCCCTGCCCTCCCCCCCCGAGGCCAGCGGCCCCCCCGCCCCCCCCGTGGGCACCAAGTCTCCGGACCTGAGCAACCAGAACTCGTCTGACCAGGCCAACGAGGAGTGGGAGACGGCCTCGGAGAGCAGCGACTTCAACGAGCGGCGGGAGAGAGAGGAGAGGAGGGGGGCTGGGGCGGAGCCCACCGCCAACACCAACGCCCCTAACCCTAACCCCCCGGGGCCCCCCCAGGGCTCTGGCGGCACCCCCAGTAGGACCCCGACCACCGAGGGAGGGGTGACCCCCAAACGAGAGATGCCGGTTCCTCCCGGGGTGAAGAGGAGTTTCTCCAGCCAGAGGCCCGTGGAGAGACAGAACCTCCAGAACCGCCGGGGGGGCGGAGGACCCAAGCCCGTCCGCGGCTACGCCGGCGCCAAGGGAGAGAGGAGGGGAGGAGGGGCCAGGGCTGGACGCAGAGGGTGAGGGAACTCTGCTCACACACACACACACACACACACACACCATACGTAGTCCTCTCTGGCCATCCGTTGTAGGTTTTGTGTAGAACAGCGGTTCCCTGTGGTGCTGTGTAACTTGTGTATAAGCGATGAGGGAATGAAAACAGTGAACAGAAACGCGTGTCGCAGAAATGCTTCACGCGAGTCCTATAATATGCGCTTAAAATGTGCATAATGGGTATATGGGATACAGCTCTCATAGTTCGTAGTGTTAGCCGCTAGCTGCTAGCAGCGTTTGCTTCCGGTTTCATTACAAAGAGGTTAACCCTATATGTGCCTGACGTCTAACAACATTCAAATGACTCTAACTTCATATTTTTTCGGATTTCAATGTATGACACATCATTTGAAAGCTTATGATCCGTAGTTCCAATCCACAACACGTCACATTTGAAAGTGTTTATGTAATTTTTTTATATTTGAAAGTTTTTTTGTTTATATATATTTATATTATACAATTTACCAGTCATATTCTGGAATGTGTCTAAATGTTAAAGTTCCATAAGTATAAGCAAAATAAAGTAACAGTTTGTAAATAAATAGTAGCATTTAAAAAAAAAAAAAAAAACGAACCGTGAACCGTGACCCAAAAACCGAGGTTCATACCGAACCGTGGGCCAACTGCAATTAATATTCTTACTTCCCCTTTACATTGTGTGAGTCTCCATTTTTATTACGGCCAAGAGCCCCCTCCCTCCCTCCCTCCCTCCGTCTGACGTGTCTCCCCCCTCCCTCCCTCACAGTGCGCCGGGTCAGAACCCAGACGTAACCCCGGGCTGCCCGGGGGGTGGGGGGGGCGGGGGGGGCAGGAAGGAGCAGCCGGGCCGCCGCAAAGACGACCTGAAACAGGCGGCCAAGAAACCCCCCAAGGAGAAGGAGAACGCCCTCTCCCAGTTTGACCTCAACAACTACGCCAGTGAGTGGACACACACACACACCTGTCACACACACCTGTCACACACACCTGTAGACACCCATAGATGATACCCACAGTAGCCATCTTGGATCGTTCAATTTCTCACAAACCAGACAGACAGACAGACATCTTCTCACAAACCAGACAGACAGACAGACATCTTCTCACAAACCAGACAGACAGACATCTTCTCACAAACCAGACAGACAGACAGACATCTTCTCACAAACCAGACAGACAGACAGACATCTTCTCACAAACCAGACAGACAGACAGACATCTTCTCACAAACCAGACAGACAGACAGACATCTTCTCACAGACCAGACAGACAGACAGACAGACAGACATCTTCTCACAAACCAGACAGACAGACAGACATCTTCTCACAGACCAGACAGACAGACATCTTCTCACAGACCAGACAGACAGACATCTTCTCACAAACCAGACAGACAGACAGACATCTTCTCACAGACCAGACAGACAGACAGACAGACAGACATCTTCTCACAAACCAGACAGACAGACAGACAGACATCTTCTCACAGACCAGACAGACAGACATCTTCTCACAGACCAGACAGACAGACATCTTCTCACAAACCAGACAGACAGACAGACATCTTCTCACAAACCAGACAGACAGACAGACAGACAGACAGACCAGTGCTGATTCACACACACACAAAAAAGTCTCATTAGAGAAAAAAACATTAGAAAAATAGATAGATCTAACCTGTCGTGTGTGTGTGTGTGTGTGTGTGTAGGCGTGGTGATCATTGACGACCATCCCGAGGTCACGACCCTGGAGGACCCCCAGTCCAGCGCCACGGACGACGGCTTCACGGAGGTGGTCTCACGCAAGCAGCAGAAACGCCTGCAGGACGAGGAGAGGCGCAAGAAGGAGGAGCAGACCAGCCAGGTGAGGGAGGGAGGGAGGGAGGGAGGGAGGGAGGGGGGAGGGAGGTGAGGGAGGGAGGGAGGGAGGGAGGGAGGGGGGAGGGAGGTGAGGGAGGGAGGGAGGGGGGGAGGGAGGGAGGAGCAGACCAGCCAGGTGAGGGAGGGAGGGAGGGAGGGAGGTGAGGGAGGGAGGGAGGGAGGGAGGTGAGGGAGGGAGGGAGGGAGGGAGGGAGGGAGGAGGGAGGTGAGGGAGGGAGGGAGGGGCAGACCAGCCAGGTGAGGGAGGGAGGGAGGAGGGAGGGAGGAGGGAGGGAGGGAGGGGCAGACCAGCCAGGTGAGGGAGGGAGGGAGGGGGGAGGAGCAGACCAGCCAGGTGAGGGAGGGGGGAGGGAGGAGCAGACCACCCAGGTGAGGGAGGGGGGAGGGAGGAGCAGACCAGCCAGGTGAGGGAGGGAGGAGGAGCAGACCAGCCAGGTGAGGGAGGGGGGAGGGAGGAGCAGACCAACCAGGTGAGGGAGGGAGGGGGGAGGAGCAGACCAGCCAGGTGAGGGAGGGAGGGGGGAGGGAGGGAGGGGCAGACCAGCCAGGTGAGGGAGGGAGGGAGGGAGGGAGGAGCAGACCAGCCAGGTGAGGGAGGGAGGGAGGAGAAGATCATCAATAGAAGATAGTTTCATCCCATACCAGTGCGTCTCATCACTAGGAATGCCTCTCGTCCACCCCCGGAGCATCACCATGTGACTAGGGTCCAGCTAGACGCTAAGTGGGACCCCCACCTAGAACCTAAGATGGTGGTAGTGGGGGGGGACCTAGGGGATAGTGAATTGGACTGGTACTCTGAAGGTCATGAGGTCAAATCACACCTGGGAACACCACCACTAGTGTGTCCTTGAGTAAGACCTGGGAACACCACCACTAGTGTGTCCTTGAGTAAGACCTGGGAACACCACCACTAGTGTGTCCTTGAGTAAGACCTGGGAACACCACCACTAGGGTGCCCTTGAGTAAGACCTGGG
>NC_137677.1:142500-162500 GCF_963989245.1 Nansenia antarctica
TAACACACTCTCACACACACACACACACACTCACTCACACACCTCATATAGGTATCACACTCACACACTCACACACACACTCACTCACACACCTCATATAGGTATCACACTCACACACTCACACACTCACACACACACTCACTCACACACCTCATACAGATAACACACTCACACACACACACCTCATATAGGTATCACACTCACACACTCACACACTCACACACACACTCACTCACACACCTCATACAGGTAACACACACACACCTCATACAGGTAACACACACACACACACCTCATATAGGTATCACACTCACACACACTCACTCACACACCTCATACAGGTAACACACACACACACACACCTCATATAGGTATCACACTCACACACTCACACACACACACACACACACACACACCTCATATAGGTATCACACTCACACACTCACACACACACTCACTCACACACACACACACACACACACACACACACACCTCATATAGATAACACACACACACACACACACCTCACACAGATAACACACTCACACACACACTGCTCAAAATAATGAAGGGAACTCTTAAGGTCACAGTATAACACTGATCTGTCCTGTCAGGAAGACTAAACCATTGTTAATAATAATAATTACTTTTAGAAAAGCTTTTCCTGCAAACGTTGCAGCTCAAAGTGCTCCAATCATTATATTATCATAATTTAATATTTAGTCATATAAAGGCGATATTAAAAAGATGGGTTTTTAGTCTTGACTTGAACATATGTGCTGAGGTTGCATCCCTAATGTAAACTGGCAGTGAGACACAATCTGGAGCATTAAAATGAGAATGCAGCCTCACCAAATCTCTTCTTTTGTACATGTGGTACACAGAGAAAACCAGCGTCAGAAGACCTGAGAGCTCTATTGGGCTGATATGCTAGCAGAAGACCTGAGAGCTCTATTGGGCTGATATGCTAGCAGAAGACCTGAGAGCTCTATTGGGCTGATATGCTAGCAGAAGACCTGAGAGCTCTATTGGGCTGATATGCTAGCAGAAGACCTGAGAGCTCTATTGGGCTGATATGCTAGCAGAAGACCTGAGAGCTCTATTGGGCTGATATGCTAGCAGAAGACCTGAGAGCTCTATTGGGCTGATATGCTAGCAGAAGACCTGAGAGCTCTATTGGGCTGATATGCTAGCAAAAGGTCTTTCAGATATTCTGGTGCTGTGCCAGCGAGAGCTTTATAAACAAGCAGAAGGATCTTGAAATCTATTCTGAACTTAACAGGAAGCCAGTGTAGAGTCTCTAAAATAGGAGTTATATGAGGGTTAGTGTTATAGGAGTTATATGAGCTCGTCTGCTTGTTTTGGTTAAAACTCTGGCTGCTGCATTTTGGACTAATTGCAGCTGGCCAACAGCTTTCTGTCACTACTGTTAGAATGAGGCGGTACCTGCAGCCCATTGAGGTTGCACAGGTAGTCCTGTAACCCTCCCCCTCTCCCCCTCTCCCCCTCACTCTCCCCCTCCCCCTCCCCCTCCCCCTCCCCCTCCCCCTCCCCCTCCCCCTCCCCCTCACTCTCCCCCTCCCCCTCTCTCCTCCTCCCCCTCCCCCTCCCCCTCTCTCCCCCTCCCCCTCCCCCTCTCTCCCCCTCCCCCTCCCCCTCTCTCCCCCTCCCCCTCCCCCTCTCTCCCCCTCCCCCTCCCCCTCTCTCTCCCCCTCCCCCTCTCTCCCCCTCCCCCTCACTCTCCCCCTCCCCCTCCCCCTCTCTCCCCCTCCCCCTCCCCCTCTCTCCCCCTCCCCCTCTCTCCCCCTCCCCCTCCCCCTCTCTCCCCCTCCCCCTCACTCTCCCCCTCCCCCTCTCTCCCCCTCCCCCTCACTCTCCCCCTCCCCCTCCCCCTCTCTCTCCCCCTCCCCCTCCCCCTCTCTCCCCCTCCCCCTCCCCCTCACTCTCCCCCTCCCCCTCCCCCTCTCTCTCCCCCTCCCCCTCCCCCTCCCCCTCTCTCTCCCTCTCCCCCTCCCCCTCCCCCCCCTCCCCCTCCCCCTCCCTCTCCCCCTCCCCCTCCCCCTCCCCCTCCCCCTCCCCCTCCCCCTCTCTCCCCCAGGTCTCAGCAGGCCTTCATGCAGAGCGGTCTGTCCCACTCGCAGCCCTCCATGATGCTGTCGGGCCCCTCCCTGCACGGCTACGCCGGGGTGGGGGGCGGGGACCTGGGCAAGCAGCAGTCCAGCCTGGCCTACCAGCAGCAGGCCTCCACGCAGCACATCCCCATCCTGTTCGAGCCGCAGCTCAACCAGCCCTCCGGCATGGGGGGCTCCCAGCTCATAGACCCGCACCTACTGCAGGTACCTCACACTAACCCTAACCTGTTTACAGCATGGTTACTACCTGTTTATAACCTCTCACACTAACCCTAACTGCCACTGAGTGCAATATTCATGACATTCTACGTGTACTATTTTATTTGACTGACCTGCTGTCCCAGCCTAACTGTATCCTGTCTTATTTGTCTCCCACAACACATCCAAACGTCTCACTTCTGTCGTGTTCTATTGTCAGTTTATTATCTCTCTATCTTGGTTAGGGTTAGGGTGGGTTAGGGTGATCTCTATCTTGGTTAGGGTTAGGGTGGGTTATTATCTCTCTATCTTGGTTAGGGTGGGTTATTATCTCTCTATCTTGGTTAGGGTTAGGGTGGGTTATTATCTCTCTATCTTGGTTAGGGTTAGGGTGGGTTATTATCTCTCTATCTTGGTTAGGGTTAGGGTGGGTTATTATCTCTCTATCTTGGTTAGGGTTAGGGTGGGTTATTATCTCTCTATCTTGGTTAGGGTTAGGGTGGGTTATTATCTCTCTATCTTGGTTAGGGTTAGGGTGCCCGTTCCCTTGTTGTGTTGCGCTACAATGAACCGAAGCCTTAGAATGTGACTCTCTTACACTTTGTAATGTGACATAACAACAAAACTTGAAAAAAGTCAATTTCATTTCTTTGCATGTTTACAATCTGTTTCTAGCATCACATTGTTCATTGACGTGTGTGTGTGTGTGTGTGTGTGTGTGTGTGTGTGTGTGTGTGTGTGTGTGTGTGTTTCAGCAGGCACGGCAGGGGATGAACCAACACTCTAACATGTATTCAGGCCAGGTCCAGCAGCACCAGAGCAGCTACTACACTAACACCCAGTCTCCTAGCAACACCATGCAGGTAACACACACACACACACACACACACACACACACACACACACACACACACACACACACACTCACACTCACACACAGCTACTACAGTAACACACAGTCTCCCAGCTCCCCCATGCAGCAGGTAACACACACACTCTCTCTCTCTCTCTCCAACCCCCCCTCTCTCTCTAACCCCGCCCCTCTCTCTCCCACCCCCCCTCCCTCCAGGTGTCTATGCCGGGCTCCCAGCTGTCTCTGTCTGGCTTTGGGTCCGGGGGGGGCCAGCCCCTGCTAGCGCTGCCCCCCACCCCGCCCCAGGCCCCGCCCCCCAGCCTCAGCAGGCAGCCCCCTCCCTCCCAGGGCTACCGGGGGCCCTTCCACAGCATGATGCAACCCCCCTCCAACAAGGTGTGTGTGCGTGCGTGCGTGTGCGTGTGTGTGTGTCGACCTCAGTCACAACATGATAGCACTCCTCTTCAGTGGGTTGATGTGAGTTGGTTTACTTTGTCAGTAACTGTGTGTGTGTGTGTGTGTGTGTGTGTGTGTGTAGATGTGTGAGATGGATCTGAAGCTGTTTGGCAGTGGGATGGACATGAAGCCAGGAACCCCCCCGATGAGTGGCAGAAGCACCACCCCAACCTCCAGTCCTTACAGGTATCTACCATAGAGCCATGAGATGTAGACATGGTATCTACCATAGAGCCATGAGATGTAGACATGGTATCTACCATAGAGCCATGAGATGTAGACATGGTATCTACCATAGAGTCATGAGATGTAGACATGTGATCTACCATAGAGCCATGAGATGTAGACATGTGATCTACCATAGAGCCATGAGATGTAAACATGGTATCTACCATAGAGCCATGAGATGTAAACATGGTATCTACCATAGAGCCATGAGATGTAGACATGGTATCTACCATAGAGCCATGAGATGTAGACATGGTATCTACCATAGAGCCATGAGATGTAGACATGGTATCTACCATAGAGTCATGAGATGTAGACATGTGATCTACCATAGAGCCATGAGATGTAGACATGTGATCTACCATAGAGCCATGAGATGTAAACATGGTATCTACCATAGAGCCATGAGATGTAAACATGGTATCTACCATAGAGCCATGAGATGTAGACATGGTATCTACCATAGAGCCATGAGATGTAGACATGGTATCTACCATAGAGCCATGAGATGTAAACATGGTATCTACCATAGAGCCATGAGATGTAAACATGGTATCTACCATAGAGCCATGAGATGTAAACATGGTATCTACCATAGAGCCATGAGATGTAGACATGGTATCTACCATAGAGCCATGAGATGTAAACATGGTATCTACCATAGAGCCAGGAGATGTAAACATGGTATCTACCATAGAGCCATGAGATGTAGACATGGTATCTACCATAGAGTCATGAGATGTAAACATGGTATCTACCATAGAGCCATGAGATGTAGACATGGTATCTACCATAGAGCCATGAGATGCAAACATGGTATCTACCATAGAGCCAGGAGATGTAGACATGGTATCTACCATAGAGCCATGAGATGTAAACATGGTATCTACCATAGAGCCAGGAGATGTAGACATGGTATCTACCATAGAGCCATGAGATGGAAACATGGTATCTACCATAGAGCCATGAGATGTAAACATGGTATCTACCATAGAGCCATGAGATGTAAACATGGTATCTACCATAGAGCCATGAGATGTAGACAGGGTATCTACCATAGAGCCATGAGATGTAAACATGGTATCTACCATAGAGCCATGAGATGTAGACATGTGATCTACCATAGAGCCATGAGATGTAGACATGGTATCTACCATAGAGCCATGAGATGTAGACATGGTATCTACCATAGAGCCATGAGATGGAAACATGGTATCTACCATAGAGCCATGAGATGGAAACACTGCTATTTTTTACAAAGAGACCAACAAAACACCCATATTCCTCCACTAGCTACGGCGCCCTCACAAGGCTAAGCTAGGCTAAAGACAAGTAGCCCAACTGTAAACACAGTTGAATGACGCCAGACTCTCGTCCCGTTCCACACTATAGTAATAATAATTACTGAGCTATATTAATATTATGCTTGTGTATTGTGTATATTGTTTTTCTGTCATGGTTAATGCAAAAACAACAACAAATAATGCTACAGAACAGACATTAGTTCTGTCTGTTAATTTGCATTTATCTGAATGGAAAAGAATGTTAACCGCCCAAATGTTAAAAATCTACTTTGACCCTTGGAAAATATGATTCAAATAATCGATTATTCTGTCCTATCCCTAATATACACACACACACACACACACACACACACACACACACACACACACACACACACATTTACAGTCACACACATTCTCCCTCCTTAGCACCCCACAGCTCTTGTAAATCAATTAATTTGCTCACGTCATCGATTGAATATTTCCCCTCCCCTCCCTCCCCCCCTCCCCTCCCTCCCCCCTCCCCTCCCTCCCTCCCTCCCCCCCTCCCCTCCCTCCCCCCTCCCCTCCCTCCCCCCCTCCCCTCCCTCCCCCCTCCCCTCCCTCCCCCTCCCCTCCCTCCCCCCCTCCCCTCCCTCCCCCCTCCCCCCTCCCCTCCCTCCCCCCCTCCCCTCCCTCCCCCCCTCCCCTCCCTCCCCCCCTCCCCTCCCTCCCTCCCTCCCCCCCTCCCCTCCCCCCAGGGCCAGTTCCACATCCCCCAGCAGCCAGTCCAGTAAGATGAACAGCATGTTGTACCAGAAGCAGTTCCAGCCCGGCTCTGGTATGAGGATCACCCAACACTTCCCTGGACAGTTCAACCCACAGGTACCCCCCCCTCCCTCTCCTGTTAGGGTTAGGGTTAGGGTTAGGGTTAGGGACTAACCTAACCCTAACCCCCCTCCTGTTAGTGAGGTTAACTGTCTGTCTGTCAGTGAGGTTAACTGTCTGTCTGTCTGTCTGTGAGGTTAACTGTCTGTCTGTCAGTGAGGTTAACTGTCTGTCTGTCAGTGAGGTTAACTGTCTGTCTGTCAGTGAGGTTAACTGTCTGTCTGTCAGTGAGGTTAACTGTCTGTCTGTCTGTCAGTGAGGTTAACTGTCTGTCTGTCTGTCAGTGAGGTTAACTGTCTGTCTGTCAGTGAGGTTAACTGTCTGTCTGTCAGTGAGGTTAACTGTCTGTCTGTCAGTGAGGTTAACTGTCTGTCTGTCAGTGAGGTTAACTGTCTGTCTGTCTGTCAGTGAGGTTAACTGTCTGTCTGTCAGTGAGGTTATCTGTCTGTCTGTCAGTGAGGTTAACTGTCTGTCTGTCAGTGAGGTTAACTGTCTGTCTGTCTGTCTGTCAGTGAGGTTAACTGTCTGTCTGTCTGTCAGTGAGGTTAACTGTCTGTCTGTCTGTCAGTGAGGTTAACTGTCTGTCTGTCTGTCAGTGAGGTTAACTGACTGTCTGTCAGTGAGGTTAACTGTCTGTCAGTGAGGTTAACTGTCTGTCTGTCTGTCAGTGAGGTTAACTGTCTGTCTGTGAGTGAGGTTAACTGTCTGTCTGTTACAGAGGTTAACTGACTGTTTAGGGTTAGGTTACAGAGGTTAACTGACTGTTTAGGGTTAGGTTACAGAGGTTAACTGACTGTTTAGGGTTAGGTTACAGAGGTTAACTGACTGTTTAGGGTTAGGTTACAGAGGTTAACTGACTGTTTAGGGTTAGGTTACAGAGGTTAACTGACTGTTTAGGGTTAGGTTACAGAGGTTAACTGACTGTTTGTCCTCTCAGATGATGTCTCAGCCCAGCATCGTGTCTCCCCTGGTGCGCCCCCCCCACGCCCCCCATGCTAACTCGTTCGGCGGTGGAGTCCAGCGGTCGGCCATGGGCCCCCCCCCTCCCATGGGCCCCCCGCCCCCCATGGGCCCCCCTCCCATGTCCCCCTCCCTGGGCGGAGGTCTGATGCCGCACCCCCAGCGGGCCCAGCAGCACCCCCAGCAGCACCCCCAGCACCCCCCCAGAGGGGTCCCAGGACCCCCCATGGCTCCCCGGGGCCCGCAGTCCGCTCTCACAGACCTTAAGGTCAGTATCAAGGGGGGTTTCTGGGTAGCGTAGTCTTTAACGCTTTAGCACTGTTATACACATTGTAATACATACATTGTAATACAAATGTAAAGTGCATTACAAATAAATGTATTATTATTATTATTATTATTATTATTAACGATGCTAGCATTAGAACAGCCCCTGGTGGAAGCCTTGTGGCGTCTTTCAGATGAAGGCCAATCTTGTGCCCTGCGTAAAATGAATGACTATGTATGAATGGACTATACAGAATGGGTTAGGGGTGTTGTGTGGATTTAATTGATTCTTAGTAGATTGAGTAGAACTTAGAAAGCACAAGGAGCTTAAATCAGCTGTTAGGTTAGGTTAACTCTGAGGTTAACTCTAAAGAGCTTTTATTCTGTTACAGCAGCTCAGAGAAACAGCAGCAGACTGAAAGGCCCTTTCCTGTCAGCTGGCAGTTTATAGACAGTATAGTATATATAGTATATAGTTTCCTGTCAGCTGGCAGTTTCCTGCCTGATGAAGTCACTCCTCTGGCTTGACCATCATAACAGTTCTTCATCTCTAGGATGTGGAAGGGTTAGGGTTAGGGAAGGCCTTCCTTCAGTGGGTTAGGGTTAGGAAGGCCTTCCTTCAGTGGGTTAGGGTTAGGGTTAGGGAAGGCCTTCCTTCAGTGGGTTAGGGTTAGGGAAGGCCTTCCTTCAGTGGGTTAGGGTTAGGGTTAGGGAAGGCCTTCCTTCAGTGGGTTAGGGTTAGGGAAGGCCTTCCTTCAGTGGGTTAGGGTTAGGGTTAGGGAAGGCCTTCCTTCAGTGGGTTAGGGTTAGGGAAGGCCTTCCTTCAGTGGGTTAGGGTTAGGGAAGGCCTTCCTTCAGTGGGTTAGGGTTAGGGTTAGGCCTTCCTTCAGTGGGTTAGGGTTAGGAAGGCCTTCCTTCAGTGGGTTAGGGTTAGGGTTAGGCCTTCCTTCAGTGGGTTAGGGTTAGGGTTAGGCCTTCCTTCAGTGGGTTAGGGTTAGGAAGGCCTTCCTTCAGTGGGTTAGGGTTAGGGTTAGGCCTTCCTTCAGTGGGTTAGGGTTAGGGAAGGCCTTCCTTCAGTGGGTTAGAGTTAGGGAAGGCCTTCCTTCAGTGGGTTAGGGTTAGGAAGGCCTTCCTTCAGTGGGTTAGGGTTAGGGAAGGCCTTCCTTCAGTGGGTTAGGGACTTAGGGTTAGGGAAGGCCTTCCTTCAGTGGGTTAGGAAGGCCTTCCTTCAGTGGGTTAGGGAAGGCCTTCCTTCAGTGGGTTAGGGTTAGGGTTAGGAAGGCCTTCCTTCAGTGGGTTAGGGTTAGGGAAGGCCTTCCTTCAGTGGGTTAGGGTTAGGAAGGCCTTCCTTCAGTGGGTTAGGGTTAGGGAAGGCCTTCCTTCAGTGGGTTAGGGTTAGGAAGGCCTTCCTTCAGTGGGTTAGGAAGGCCTTCCTTCAGTGGGTTAGGGTTAGGGAAGGCCTTCCTTCAGTGGGTTATGGTTAGGAAGGCCTTCCTTCAGTGGGTTAGGGTTAGGAAGGCCTTCCTTCAGTGGGTTAGGGTTAGGGAAGGCCTTCCTTCAGTGGGTTAGGGTTAGGAAGGCCTTCCTTCAGTGGGTTAGGGTTAGGAAGGCCTTCCTTCAGTGGGTTAGGGTTAGGGTTAGGAAGGCCTTCCTTCAGTGGGTTAGGGTTAGGGAAGGCCTTCCTTCAGTGGGTTAGGGTTAGGGTTAGGCCTTCCTTCAGTGGGTTAGGGTTAGGGTTAGGAAGGCCTTCCTTCAGTGGGTTAGGGTTAGGAAGGCCTTCCTTCAGTGGGTTAGGGTTAGGGTTAGGGAAGGCCTTCCTTCAGTGGGTTAGGGTTAGGAAGGCCTTCCTTCAGTGGGTTAGGGTTAGGGAAGGCCTTCCTTCAGTGGGTTAGGGTTAGGGAAGGCCTTCCTTCAGTGGGTTAGGGTTAGGAAGGCCTTCCTTCAGTGGGTTAGGGTTAGGGTTAGGCCTTCCTTCAGTGGGTTAGGGTTAGGGTTAGGCCTTCCTTCAGTGGGTTAGGGTTAGGAAGGCCTTCCTTCAGTGGGTTAGGGTTAGGAAGGCCTTCCTTCAGTGGGTTAGGGTTAGGGAAGGCCTTCCTTCAGTGGGTTAGGGAAGGCCTTCCTTCAGTGGGTTAGGGTTAGGGAAGGCCTTCCTTCAGTGGGTTAGGGTTAGGGTTAGGGAAGGCCTTCCTTTAGTGGGTTAGGGTTAGGGTTAGGCCTTCCTTCAGTGGGTTAGGGTTAGGGTTAGGGAAGGCCTTCCTTTAGTGGGTTAGGGTTAGGGTTAGGCCTTCCTTCAGTGCTGGATTCACCAGAATGTAGAGAGACTTGAATTCTCAGTATAAAATGATATAAAACTACAACAAATGATTGACACTTGATTGCCTGATTGATTAGGGTTAAGCCCAATTTATACTTCTGCGTAAAATCTACGGCGTAGCCTACGCCATAGCTTGCGTAGGGTTAGGGTTAGCGTCAACGCCGTAGGTTAACGCGCACCTCTCCAAAAATGTAACTACGCAACACACCTACGCAGACCGTAAGCACTGTGATTGGTCCGCTTGGTAGCACATGATCCCGACTCTCGTAGGCCAAAATGCGGAAGCCATGACAGAAATGTCATTAACTTTTTCTGTAATTACTTATTAATAAAGATTTGAAAAATTATGATAGCCATCTTATTATCTTAGTTTAATGTCATTTCAATGCATCATAGAACTTTTATTTACAACAAGCATAAAAAAAGAAATCGCTATTATGCCGCTTTGAGTAGAGCGCCCTATGGAAGCGTCAGGCACAGCCTTCCTATAAAGGAGCGCCATTCACATTTACGAGATGTACAATCCTATTTAGAAATAAATGATTAGTTACAGGGAGCCCCATGGCTGTTTGTTGGGTTTAAATTATATTTATGATAGACATATTTAATGTAAAGTTATCTATAAGAACTGTGATTGGTCCGCTTGGTAGCGTCACATTCCGACTCTCTCGTAAATGCGGAAGCCATGACAGAAATGTCATTTACTTTTTCTGTAATTACTTAGAAAATTATGATAACCATCGTACTATCTTAGTTTAATGTCATTTCAATGCATTATTTTCTTTACAACAAGCATAACAAAAATAAGTTTTTTGATCGCTATTATGCCGCTATGAGTACGCAGACCAACGCGACGCAGACCGACCAATGCAGAAGTATAAACTGGGAGAGCCCTTGCGTAGGCTACGGCGTAGCCGTGCGTAAATTCGAGGCAGAAGTATAAATTGGGCTTCAGGGCTCAGTGATGGAAGGATGGTTGGCTGAGCTGCGTGGTGTGATGCTGCGTGATGCTGTGTCCCCAGGCTAAGCAGAGGGCCGAGGTGCTGCAGTCCACTCACAAGTTCTTCTCTGAGCAACAACAACAACAACAGCAACAACAACAACAACAACAGCAACAACAACAACAACAACAACAACAGCAACAACAACAACAACAACAACAACAACAGCAGCAGCAGCAACAGCAGCAGCAACAGCAGATGAAGCCTCCTCCCTCGGTCAGCAAACCCTCGCGCCTTGACCAGGGCAGCAAACCCCTCGACGCCATGGCCCCCCCCAACCACCAGGCGGGGGCGGGGGTCCCCGACCGCACCGAGGCCGACAAGCCCTCCCTCCTGGCGGGCAAGCCCATACGGACTGGTCCCATCAAGCCCCAGGCCATCAAACCGGAGGAGGGCAAATAGAGCCCCACACACACACACACACACACACACACACACACCCTCCACAGACGAACGGCGGAGGAAGAAGAGAGAAAATTCAGCTGCTCCAACCAATCACAAGGAGGGGGGGGGGTATGGGATAGGAGTTGGGGGGGGGTCTAAACTGATTGGTTACTGAGAAGGTGTACTGTATTGTGTGTGCGTACCATCCTCCCCCCTCTCTCTCTCTCTCTCTCTCTCTCTCACCCTCTCTCTCTCTCTCTCTCTCTCTCTCTCTCTCTCTCACCCTCTCCTGGCCCCCCAGTAGTGGGGTCTGTGTGTGAGTGGAGCCCCCCCCCACCCACCTCCTCCCCCAATCGAGTCTAGTTTGGGTGAGGGCGAGGGTGAGGGCAGGGCGAGGGTGAGGGCGAGGGCAGGGGTTATACGCTGTACGACACATCGACATGCTAGAGGAAATGAGATTCGCTGCTGAGTTTGACTTTTTTTTTTTGCCCAATGATTTCTGTTCCCCCAAATAGAATCACACGTGTTGTCGGAGGGCAAGGCATCTTGTTGTTTTTGTTAACAGGAGAATTAATCAGTCGTTTGTTCTCGTCGCTGAAGCAACAATCTTATTTAAAGGAGAGTCGTCTTTTTTTGTGTGAAGCACCGGCTCTTTATTGTGTGTTCTCTCTCCGCCGACCCACGTCAACATTACTAATCCAGAGGTGTGTGTGTGTGTGTGTGTGTATGCTCCTCACGACACACACACACTCCCCCAGGGGTCAACAGTGTCCACCATATTCACTAAAACAGAGAAACTATGAAATCAGGAATTCTATTATTGTTCTTTTTCTTTGTTTCCTTTCATTTCCTAGAGAGGAAAAGTGAAATTGCAGCAGTTTGATTATTAGTGAGATTATTGGTGATTCATTGACGACACGTCTGCCTGTTGGACCCTCCTGCCCTGTGCTCTCATCTCTCTGCCTAAACGCATTGATGAGGTGATGTGTGTAGGTGTGTGTGTGTGTGTGTGTGTGTGTGTGTGTGTGTGTGTGTGTGTGCGCGGTATGAACAGGGGAAGTCAGTAAGCTGGGATCTCCTGTGTGTTTAGCCAAAGGTTGAGCAGAGATGATCACAGAGCCTTTAGGACCCGCTGCCACGGCCGCGGAGGTGGAGTGGAGTTATTATTATTATGGGCTGTTTGTAGAAACGGTTACTCCGGACAGACTGGGGCTGACTCACACACCCTCCCCCCCCCCCCCCTCCACAAGAATGCACTCTTCCGCTGCGTTCACCCCCATTCCTCACGGTCTCACCCCGACACGATCTTAACTGTAGACCCCCCCCCCAACCTGCTGCTGCCTACCCCCCCTGCCCTCCGCTAGGACCCAGCTAGCAGGAGAGAGGAGTAGTGAGGGTGAGGGTTTGATTTTTTTTAAATCATAGAAAATATATGTGTGATGTCAACCCTTCACCAAGAGGGAAAGAGAGAGAAAAAATGAAATTTGATAATCATTTAAAAATGAAGAGTTTTTTGAACGGTAGTTCTGAAGGCAGCGGGCAGAAGGACAGGGCGGTTTCCTGTTTCCCTGTTTGTTTGTTTAGCTGGTCGGAGGTCAGTCCTTATCCTCCCGGCTCTCCTCCCTCACTCTCTCACCCGCTCTCATCTCGGGGTAACCGTGGTGACGAGGGTGTTTCAGATATGCTAGGTGCTCCTCACCCCCCCCTCTTTACCCTGATGAAGGGATGAAAAACCTTATTTTGGAGGATGAGGGGGAAGGAGGGAGGGAGGGAGGGAACGATGATTGGTTTTGTTTTTTGTTTTGTTTTTGTTTTGTTTTACTTGTACAGGGGTTACATCGCTGTATTAAAATATGTACGGTCTTATTTACATTCTCTTGGTTTGGTTACAGAAACTAATAAAATAATATGCTGTTAAAAAGTGAACACGTTTGTTGGTTTTCATTATGTGTTATCATCAGAGGTGTCAAGTAACGAAGTACAAATACTTTGTTACCTTACTTAAGTAGACATTTTGGGTATCTATACTTTACTGGAGTCATTATTTTTCATTATTTTTGCCGACTTTTTACTTTCTACTCCTTACATTTTTAAAATAGCCCCGTTACTCCTATTTCATTTCAGCTTGTTTTCATTACAGCTTTTCATCGTAAAAAAAAAACACACAATAAAAACCTATCCAGATAAGTCGCGCCATCCGGATAGAGTGAATTTGATTGTGGTTGGATGAGAAGTATAAACATTATACCATTCCGACACCCTATTGGTTTGTACGAGATGCATTCCATCTGCTGCACATGACACAAATCACACTCCAGCAAGGAAAGCAGATGTATGTAGCCAAAGATGTCTGTGACCGTGCCAGAGACTCAAAATAACAGCGAAATGTCCCAACCAAGCACCAGCATCAACCAGGTTGATAGCCAGGAAGATCAGCCAACCCTTCTCCATCCCTGGCCGTACCTGGAAGAATTTTTTGAAATGGTTGGATGCAAAAACAACTCCTTTCGAATGCGCTGCAAGCTCTGCGCACCCAAGTACCACGAGCTAATGGCCTTCAAAAACTCACCGTCTAATTTGAAAAAGCATATTGAGGTAAGCTGAAAGTTTGTTATTATCAGTCGACATTTTGTAGTAACCTAGTAACGTACTAATGGTAAATTTGCAATGTTTGCTATGGCTAAGAACATGCCATGGTTTGCTTGCTAGCAGTAGGCTATGATTCAATGTTTCATTTGTAATCCTTCATGTGTTGAGGTCGGAGTTTTACCGTGTTTGTTGCTGTAAAGAGTTAATTATGTTCCCACGGGAGAAGAAATGTGTGCGGTGTGTGCCATTAACAATAATGTTACTTTTCAGTCATGCCAGCAGCTGCTTGTGGTCCTAAAACAGCTTTAAGTGGCAATATTCTGGTCTGCTCAACATAATTGCATAGACCAGTGAAACTGCTCCCTAACTTGTAGTCTGACCTCCATTCATGAACTTCCAGCGTGACATTTAATACAGCGGAAGTCCTAGATAGTCTCAGCTTGTGGTTTGAGAGAAATAATATGAATCTCAATCTGTGCCTGTGCATTCATTTTCTCCACAGAAGAAACACCCCACTCGTCTAGAGAGGTACACGCAACTTTCTTCAACAGCCCTCAAAAGGAAGTCATCCACTGAAGGTTCTTTGACCCCACCCTCCAAACAAACCAAGCTGTGGGAGGCTCGAAGAGTGTCCCAGGCAAGTGTGGATGAAGTAGTCCTCAAATTCATTGTCCAAGGCTTGCACCCACCACACATTGTTCAGCAACAGGGCTTCATTGAGCTTGTGCAACATCTTCAGCCAAATACAAATGTCATGACGCGTAATACTGTTGTTAACAAAGTCACAAAGGCCTCTGTTGAAATGAAAAGAAAACTGAAAGCTGCCCTTAGTGAAATTGAGTTCATAGCAACAACAACAGACTGCTGGACGGCACACCGTCGCGGTTTCATTGGTGTCACTGCGCACTGGTTTAACCCCCAGACCATGCAGAGATCCTGTGCTGCCCTGGCATGCAAGCAACTTAAAGGGTCACATACCTTTTCTGCCCTGGCTGGTGCCCTAAATGATATTCACACAGAATTCAATGTCAGAGAGAAGATCGTTCGCACTACAACTGACAACGGATCAAACTTCCTGGTGGCCAAAATGATGATAACGATGAAGAAGAGGAAAGCCTTGAGGGTGTTGAATTTGTTGATGCCGGAGCCCTGTTGGAAGAAGATGACTACTTAGAATACCAGCTACCCAAGCACCATCGCTGCGCCTGCCACCTCCTCATTTAGTGTCCACAGTTGATGCTTCAAAAGCAGAGGTCAACCCACTGTACAAGCGCGTGTCAAGGTCCACATTTGCCAAATGCTCTAGCCTGTGGAATAAAAGTTCAAGATCAACCACTGCAAACTCCAACTCGTAAGGCCTGTTGCTACAAGGTGGAATTCACTCTTCTCAGCCGTAGAAAGAATAGTGAGAATAACACGAGAACAAGGCGAGGGAGCCCTTGCAGCTGTCTGCAGTGAACTAGATACACCCAAGTAAGTGCTTGTTTTTCTGCCTTACAGTTAATGAAGTGATTAACAATAGATTAAGTCACAGTTTTATACTTGGAATACTGTAGAACACGTATGCACTATGCCAATATGCAGTCCCCATATTTACTGAATGAATGTGATTTGTAGCAACACAACTTCATTTCTAAAAGTCTCAGATGACAATATTTTTCCTTTTTAATGATCAGTTCCTCCAGTTGAAGGTGCTACATCAAGTAGACTTAATGTTCCATGTTGTGTTTTTCTCTTCTTCTTTGTACAGGTTTACTCCAGTGGAGCTTGCATTTCTTGCAGAATATGCGAAGACAATGAGCCCAGTTGCAAAGGCACTGGATGTTCTTCAGGGAGAAACCAGTGTGCAGATGGGATGGTTGGTCCCCACCATAACTCTGCTAAGGACCAAGCTACAGCACCTTCAAGTCGCCTCCAAGTTCTGTGAGCCTTTGATTGCTGCACTTCTTTCAGGCCTTGAGAAACGCTTCGGAGAGATGCTTGCAGATCCAGAACTGATAGCCGCAGCCATTCCAGTTCCCAAATTTAAGACCTGTTGGACAAGTGACGAAAATATCCTCAAACTTGGTAAGTGTCTCACTTCCGCTTAATATGTGTAATTTCTATGAAGACAGTGAAATTAGTTTGAAATTACATTTAATGACACACACACACACAACACTATCCAATACACAGTTACAATACTGCCATATAGTCTAAATTGTCATGATTTTTGTTTTTTATTCCACAGGCCTTCACTATATCAGAAGCCACTTGGACTGTCAGGCCGAGAAACACTTCAGTGAGGGCTCCCAATCATCTGAGGAAGAGGACTTCTTTTCCTCCTTGAAGAAGACCGGCCCTCTTGAAACGTCCCAGCAGTTGGATGCGTACCTGGGGTGCCCAGGAGACACTGAGGTACTGAAGACCTTCCCAGCTGTGTGCCAGCTATCACTCAAACTTAATACGGGACTCCCTGCCTCAGCAGCCTGTGAAAGACTGTTTAGTGTCGCAGGGCTGATCTTCAGGCCAAAAAGAGCATGCATTGGCTCAAAGAACTTTGAGAACCTGCTGCTTTTACGGCTGAACAAAGCTTATTGGTAACTCTGATGCTGATGTAGATTGTGTGTATGTGTGTGTTTTTTCAGGAAATATTGAATCACTACTTTGTTATGGTTTGTATGGTTTTGCCCTCACAGTTCCAATAAAGGCTATTGACTTTTGACTTTTGACGTTTGACTTTTGACGTTTGACTTTTTGCACCATTACAATACTTAGGCAACTAGTCATCATATCTTCCGTGTTCACATGATAATGCTCAGTAGTACACATATATGGTTCTTTAATGTATTTGCATTGTACTAAAATGTGTTCATTTTCAATGGGCATAAATGCGTCTGAAACAAGTGCATCCCAAATGTTTCAACATTAACATTTTAATAATAACATAATAGTCATTATGGCCTTTAGAAAAATGTTTTTTGGGGGGGAGGTGGGGTAGTGCACTATAGGCCCCTGTGGCGTGGCCTAAGCTTTTGTCCTTAATGGCATTTTTTTCCCCTTTACTTTTTTACTTTAAGTAGTTTTGAAACCAGTACTTTTATACTTTTACTTGAGTAAAAAGCTTGAGTTGATACTTCAACTTCTACAGAAGTCTTTTTAAACCATAGTATCTATACTTCTACTTGAGTAATTAATGTGAATACTTTTGACACCTCTAACCCTAACCCAGGCTGGCCCAGAGAGATACGAGAACCAAAATAAATGTTCATTACACATTTCACCACTAGATGTCACTAGATCACTATCTAGATGTGAACTGTAACTAGCCTAGGAGGTGTTGACCTTGTTGAGACCAGACTTTTCTCGTTCGGGAAGCAGAAAGCAGCTCCAAAGGGGTGGAAACAGTTTGAAATGAGTGACACCGTGCGTGTGTGTGTGTGTGTGTGTGTCTCAGGAGGTAGAGGCTGTGTCTCAGGAGGTAGAGACTGTGGCTCAGGAGGTAGAGGCTGTGTCTCAGGAGGTAGAGGCTGGTGGAGGTAGAGGCTGTGTCTCAGGAGGTAGAGGCTGTGTCTCAGGAGGTAGAGGCTGTGTCTCAGGAGGTAGAGGCTGTGTCTCAGGAGGTAGAGGCTGTGTCTCAGGAGGTAGAGGCTGTGGCTCAGGAGGTAGAGGCTGTGTCTCAGGAGGTAGAGGCTGTGTCTCAGGAGGTAGAGGCTGTGTCTCAGGAGGTAGAGGCTGTGTCTCAGGAGGTAGAGGCTGTGTCTCAGGAGGTAGAGGCTGTGTCTCAGGAGGTAGAGGCTGTGGCTCAGGAGGTAGAGGCTGGTGGAGGTAGAGGCTGTGTCTCAGGAGGGAGAGCCGGCATCTAATGATCGCAAGGTCGGCATATCAGCAGTTTTAACCCTGGCTGGCCACATGTCGAGGTGTCCTCGGGCAAGACACTGAACCCCAAAATGTCTCCCAATGAGCAAGCCGGCACCTTGCATGGCAGCTTGCCGCCGTGTGTGTGAATGTGTGAATGAGAGGCCGTTGTAAAGCGCTTTGGAACAAGGCGCTATGCAAGTCTGTCCTTTTACCATTTACATAAAAAAACAAACCACTTGCATTGTTTTAAGAATAGACAGCCTTTATTTGATCATGAATTTAAACACAATTGAATCTAGATAACTATAATATAATATACTACTATACTATACTATAATGCAGGAACATGCAGATATGTCAGTTACACGCTGAATAAAGGAGCAGCAAGCTTCCTACTGGAGGAAGAGAGAGACTTATGTACACAACGGACAGACGGGTGTACAGGTACACACTGACACAGACAGACAGGTACACACTGACACAGACAGACAGGTACACACTGACACAGACAGACAGGTACACACTGACACAGACAGACAGGTACACACTGACACACACAGACAGACAGGTACACACTGACACAGACAGACAGGTACACACTGACACAGACAGACAGGTACACACTGACACAGACAGACAGGTACACACTGACACAGACAGACAGGTCTACAGGTACACACTGACACAGACAGACAGGTACACACTGACACAGACAGACAGGTACACACTCACACAGACAGACAGGTACACACTGACACAGACAGACAGACAGGTAAACACTGACACAGACAGACAGGTACACACTGACACAGACAGACAGGTACACACTGACACAGACAGACAGGTACACACTGACACAGACAGACAGGTACACACTGACACAGACAGACAGGTACACACTGACACAGACAGACAGGTACACACTGACACAGACAGACAGACAGGTACACACTGACACAGACAGACAGGTACACACTGACACAGACAGACGGGTACACACTGACACAGACAGACAGACAGGTACACACTGACACAGACAGACAGGTGTACAGGTACACACTGACACAGACAGACAGGTACACACTGACACAGACAGACAGGTACACACTGACACAGACAGACAGGTTCACACTGACACAGACAGACAGGTGTACAGGTACACACTGACACAGACAGACAGGTACACACTGACACAGACAGACAGGTAAACACTGACACAGACAGACAGGTACACACTGACACAGGCAGACAGGTGTACAGGTACACACTGACACAGACAGACAGGTACACACTGACACAGACAGACAGGTACACACTCACACAGACAGACAGGTACACACTGACACAGACAGACAGGTGTACAGGTACTCACTGACACAGACAGACAGGTAAACACTGACACAGACAGACGGATACACACAGACACAGACAGACAGGTAAACACTGACACAGACAGACAGGTACACACTGACACAGACAGACAGGTACACACTGACACAGACAGACAGGTACACACTGACACAGACAGACAGGTACACACTGACACAGACAGACAGGTACACACTGACACAGACAGACAGGTACACACTGACACAGACAGACAGGTCTACAGGTACACACTGACACAGACAGACAGGTACACACTGACACAGACAGACAGGTACACACTGACACAGACAGACAGGTGTACAGGTACACACTGACACAGACAGACAGGTACACACTGACACAGACAGACAGGTCTACAGGTACACACTGACACAGACAGACAGGTACACACTGACACAGACAGACAGGTGTACAGGTATACTTTCTATTACCACAACACCCCTTGTTACTGTGTCACACGGATCACAACTATATGATCACACAGGGTGAGGCTTTGTCCTCTAACCTCCCAGCGCAACGCAGGAACACAACTAAAGCAGAACTTTGACAACCAACAACAGTAGAAAAATATTTCCTCTATACACACGGCAAGGGCCAAGGCAAGGGCCTTCCCCATCTATACACACGGCAAGGGCCTTCCCCACTGAAACAACAGCCGTGCAGGTGGGGGGGGAGGGTCCATTCATAATGCAATTTAAATTGGAGTTCTTTTGGTAATTACACATTGATAAAGACTGGTCTTCTAATCACATGCTGCTTGTAGGATCTAGAGACTCAGGGTTAAAGCTGTCAGCCTTGGAAGCAGGACAGAGGAAATGTCCCAGGTTGTTAGCAGTGGGAAGCTCATCACCTCTTCACATCACCACGACCTCACCCCCTGGGAGCGAATGAATGAATCTCAACTTTCTACCAGCGTCTCTGTCTCCTCACCTCCTCTCCTTCATCTGCACTGATCTAGAAACAACACACTGATCTAGGGTTAGGGTTGGACAACACACACACACACGATGAGCCAAGCAATAATGCACTAACGTGGCTGAGGCCTATTTATCACCTTTCAAAATCAACGTGGAAAAATATGAAGTAGAGAGAGAGAGAGATGAGGCCTGGGGCCTGTAGGGTTACTGGGGCCTGGGGCCTTCCTGTGGGTCTGTAGGGTTACTGGGGCCTGGGGCCTTCCTGTGGGCCTGTAGGGTTACTGCCTTCCCAGCCGCACCGGGTAAGACACCATGTGGAAGT
>NC_137677.1:167500-170000 GCF_963989245.1 Nansenia antarctica
ACATTAAGGGTTAGGGTTAGGGACATTAAGGGTTAGGGTTAGGGACATTAAGGGTTAGGGTTAGAGACATTAAGGGTTAGGGTTAGAGACATTTAGGGTTAGGGACATTAAGGGTTAGGGTTGGAGACATTAAGGGTTAGGGTTAGAGACATTAAGGGTTAGGGACATTAAGGGTTAGGGTTAGAGACATTAAGGGTTAGGATTAGGGTTAGGGTCAGGGTTAGGGACATTAAGGGTTAGGGTTAGGGTCAGGGTTAGGGTCATTAAGCTTTTTCAGGTACTTGTCCTTCATGAACTTATCTTTTACTTTTACAGCTCAAGTTACTTGTCCAAATATGACGACGCGTGCGTGTGTGTGTGCGTTTGTGTGCGTGTCTGTCACTACGAGACAGTAATAATATAATAATAATATAGCCAAAAATAATTACATTCCAGTTCCAACAATTACTGTGGATCTACGTGCAACGCCAGAGAACGTTCGATTTCAAAGTTTAAAGTAAAGTGGTCATGCTGCTTAATTACTGTGTTAGGGTTAGGGTTGCTATGCCAACTAAACAATAATGTTTTGATTCAAAGGCGGATCAGATGTGCCAGATTCTCTAGGCATGATTGTTTTAATTTTGAGTTATTTAATTAAGTTGAATTTGGTGTAACAGTTTACCCGCTGATGAGGCAAATTGTCACATATGACAAGTCTATTTAACGGTCGACAGCTCCGTACTGAAATAAGATGAATGAATGAATGGTCTTTATTGTCATTGCTACAGTACAGGTACCAAACAACGAAATTTGGGAGGGGTGGCTCCCCTGGTGTTAGGAAAGAAAAAAATACAAAAAAAACAAGAAGGGAAAGGAGCTGGTTGTACACTATGTACACTATCCACTATACTATACTGTACAGATAAAACACTGTGCTGTACTCTATGCTATGCTATACCTATTCTAACATTTCCTATTTCTCTGCAACCTTATGTACCCTAGGGTTGTCATATTGCACATAGTGTTATTGCACATTCATTTAAAGTGTCGCAGTTTGCAGGCTTGAAATTTACACATTTGTGCCTCAGCACTACACCTGATTTTTTCAATCCAGCAGCTGCCATCAATCCGTCCAGACTGTCCAGGGCCCAGAACCTAGGTCTTTGCTGTGTTCAGGGCCTGGATGGCCCTGGGGTAGAAGCTGAGCTTCAGTCTGTTTGTCCTTGCGGACATGGTCCTGTACCGCCTGTTCGAGGGCAGCCGGGCAAAGTGTTCGTACCCAGGGTGGGATGGGTCTCTGGAGATCTTGGAGGCCTTCCTGAGGCAGCGTGTGTTGTACAGCTCTTCCAGAGAGGGGAGGGGTGCGCCGGTGATCTTCTGGGCCGTTCTCACGACTCTCTGTAGCGCATTTCTCTCTGCGGCTGTGCAGCTGGAGAACCAGATGCAGATGCAGTAGGTGAGGATGCTCTCCACTGCGCAGCGGTAGAAGGTCACCAGCATCTCCTGTCTGGTGTGGTCCTTCCTGAGAACTCTCAGGATGTATAGCCGCTGTTGTGCCTTCTTGATGGTGGCTGTTGTGTTGTTCTTCCAGGACAGGTCATCCTGTATGTGCACCCCCAGGAATCGGAGGGTTGAGACTCTCTCCACGCTCCCTCCGTCGATGAGCAGGGGCTGGACCTCAGATCCACGATGATTTCCTGGGTCTTTGACTGGTTCAGCAGCAGGTTGTTAACCTTGCACAGCTTGCTCAGCTGCTCTACCTCATCCCTGTACGCCGCCTCGTCCCCCCCCCGAGATGCAGCCCACCACGGTGGTGTCATCTGCAAACTTTACGATGGAGTTGCTGGGGTGGACGGGGGTGAAGTCGTAGGTGTAGAGGTTGTAGAGGATGGGGCTTAGCACGCAGCCCTGGGGGGACCCAGTGCTGAGTCTGAGGGCTGTGGAGGTGTGGGAGCCCACCCACACCCTCTGGGGGCGGTCGGACAGGAAGTCCTTGATCCATGCACATATAGAGTGTGATAGTCCCAGGTCTAGTAGTTTGGTCACTAGCCTGTCTGGAAGGATGGTGTTGAAGGCAGAGCTGAAGTCCACAAAGAGCAGTCTCGCGTAGCTGTTTCCCCTCTCCAGGTGGGATAGAGTGGCGTGGAGAGTCGTCGCGATGGCGTCCTCTGTGGACCTGTGGGCTCTGTAGGCGAACTGGTATGGATCCAGGTTGGGCGGGAGGCGTGTGACTATGTGGGCCCGGACTAGTTTCTCGAAGCACTTCATGATGATTGGTGTGAGTGCCACCGGGCGGTAGTCGTTTAGGCAGCTCACCGTGCTTTTCTTCGGGACTGGGATGATAGTTGAGGTTTTCAGGCAGGGTGGGATGGTGGCCTGGGACAGGGACTGGTTGAAGATGTTGGTGAAAACCCCGGCCAGCTGGTCGGCACAGTCCCTCAGCACCCGTCCCAGGACGCCATCCGGCCCCAAGGCTTTCCTGGGGTCCACCGCCTTCAGCACTCGTCTCACTTCATGCTCT
>NC_137677.1:187500-200000 GCF_963989245.1 Nansenia antarctica
TGACGGACCGGAGCCAACGGCGAGGTGAGGTGAGGTGAGTAGGTGGGGTATGGGGTGTGTGTTAGTGACAGAGAGGCCAAACACATATTCAGGGCCTGAATGCATTCACACAAACAAAGACCACTTACTGTCTGATTCTGTCACTCTGGGGTCCAAATCTGGGCCCGGTGGGTCCTCTCCTGGGAGACACCATCATCATCATCATCATCATCACTCATTCAAAAAAAGGCTTGGTGGTGAACTCATTCAATAATAATAAAAAAATACATTTCACAGTCATAACATTTCTGGTCATATTTGTTCTGCTTGGGTCTTAGTTTGTTGGTATTCTGTTGGCCCAGGACATGACATCACAGGACATGACATGTCACATGTTCAGCTTTAGGTCCAAGAACAAAGTGTGCAGGGCTGTAGAGCTAAGGTATTATATATATACTATAAGGTATTATATATATACTATAAGGTATTATATATACAGTATATACTATAAGGTATTATATATATATATACTATAAGGTATTATATATACAGTATATACTATAAGGTATTATATATACAGTATATACTATAAGGTATTATATATACAATATATACTATAAGGTATTATATATACAGTATATACTATAAGGTATTATATATACAGTATATACTATAAGGTATTATATATACAGTATATACTATAAGGTATTATATATACAGTATATACTATAAGGTATTATATATACAGTATCTACTATAAGGTATTATATATACAGTATATACTATAAGGTATTATATATACAGTATATACTATAAGGTATTATATATACAGTATATACTATAAGGTATTATATATACAGTATATACTATAAGGTATTATATTTAAGCAATAGCTCACGACAGGCCGTGGTATATGCTTATTATATCACAGCTAAGGGGCGTTGTTCGGCCTGACGCGAAGCGGAGGGACGGCAACCCCCTTAGCTGTGATATAATAAGCATATACCACTGGCCTGAAGTGAGCTATTGCTTTTATAAAACGGTTACCAACACTGTCAATATGAATTAGAAAAGCACACTCAAATTCAAATAGTTTTTATTCGTAATTAATCATCTTAAATAGTTCCCCTCAAATAAAATAGTTCCTCTTATTGCAGTTGGTCGCTAAGCAACAACACTAACATTCTTTTTCATTAGCCTAGGCTACTAGCATTGTAGATTTCATAGGAATTTAGCATTTATTTACACATTTTCATTATTTGCATCTATTTATTTACATTAATTTGGATGTCTCCGTTGATTGTACACCCACTAAAGTGCTGTTGTCACAGCGCGCGGCTGTAGTGGACGCAGGCAGGGCACTCCGAAAACGTCTCGACACATTTTCAAACAGGCTTTATTTTGATAAACAGACCACATATTGGGAATCTACATGGTTACTTTGCGTAGGATTATTCTTTTTTATTTTTTTAAAGTTGATAAAATGTCCTTGAGATTGAATTAAAAGTCTGTTATATTTGGAATGTTAACCGTGAAACAGGCGTATTCATTTCGAACTGTGATGAGGCTCTACTAATCGTAGCTGTGGTATACGCTCAATATACCACGGCTATGAACCAATCAGATTGCTTGATTTCACCCATCCGTTTTATAAATACAGTATATACTATAAGGTATTATATATACAGTATATACTATAAGGTATTATATATACAGTATATACTATAAGGTATTACGCTGTAGAGCTGAGTTTTACTACAATCCGTTTCCGTCTATTTATATATGGCAGAGATTTCTAGTTAATGTTTACTTCTAAACACATCTAGTGTTGATAATCTGACCCATCTAGTGTTGATAATCTGACCCATCTAGTGTTGATAATCTGACCCATCTAGTGTTGATAATCTGACCCATCTAGTGTTGATAATCTGATTTATTATCACTGTGGCATATAAACGTTGACTCGGTGCTTATTAGGACAACAAGGTAGAATAGAATATCTAGTACAAGGCAAATACTTAATACTTAACAGAGAAAAGTGACATTCTAGTATGGAGAATAAAGAGAGAGAGATGATCAATATGAAGACAACAACAGCAGCAGCACCCAGGAACAAAGGTGACCGCCCTCACAGAACCACTAACTCTCTTTATTTGGTTGTGGTGTCGAACCACAAAAATATTTTTCAGGGAAAACTGCGGTCATCTTGGATTTGTGCCCTGCACACTTTTTTCTTGGACCCCAGGCCGAAGGTTCTGTCATTTCATGTTGAGATCAAACATGAGGTCAAACATGAGGTCAAATGGAATACAAAGAAACTGAGGCCTAATAAAAAACATGTTTTAAATAAAGTGTTGTTGACGTCTGTATATACACACACACACACACACACACACACACACACACACACACATAGCCACTCCTACTTTCAATCCACCTCCAGAGTGAGATAGCAAGATAGTACATGTACACTAGTACTAGTATTAGATAGTACACTACATAACACTCAACAACAAACTCACAGGAAGAAGTCCTCCTCTTCATCCGAGTCTTCCTCCAGCAGGTTCCTCTGTGGAAGAGCACAGACAGGTCAGGGGTCAGGAGCTGTGGCCGACACCACTGGTGACCTTTGGACCCTTATTGAGCCCTTTCATTGACCTCTGACCTCGGCCGACTCATCTGATCAAATGGAATGTGCCTCTCGTTGACTGTGTGTACCTGTACATTGATGTAATAAAAGCTATTCTGATTCTGACATCACACCTTCCCTATGACATCACACCTTCCCTATGCTCTCACTTTGAACGACCAGGCTCATACCAACTCTGAACTGATTCAGATCTCCAGACAGCTGTGGAACGGACCCACCGGCTCTTAGCCTTCCTGACTGTCTGCAGAGGGCCGATATGGAACGCCCTCGCTCAGCCAAACACACCACGTGATCATTGAGTCGCTGTCACCAACAAGTCCAACATGTCCAATCCATCAATCAATCAATCAATCAATGTGTCTGTTCTGCTTTGATGTCTCCTGCAGCAGCAGGACGTGTTGCTAAGGGGACATTACTGGTAAACATTGTTGCTAAGGGGACATTACTGGTAAACATTGTTGCTAAGGGGACATTACTGGTAAACATTGTTGCTAAGGGGACATTACTGGTAATCATTGTTGCTAAGGGGACATTACTGGTAAACATTGTTGCTAAAGGGACATTACTGGTAATCATTGTTGCTAAGGGGACATTACTGGTAAACATTGTTGCTAAGGGGACATTACTGGTAAACATTGTTGCTAAGGGGACATTACTGGTAAACATTGTTGCTAAGGGGACATTACTGGTAATCATTGTTGCTAAGGGGACATTACTGGTAAACATTGTTGCTAAGGGGACATTACTGGTAATCATTGTTGCTAAGGGGACATTACTGGTAAACATTGTTGCTAAGGGGACGTTACTGGTAAACATTGTTGCTAAGGGGACATTACTGGTAAACATTGTTGCTAAGGGGACATTACTGGTAATCATTGTTGCTAAGGGGACATTACTGGTAAACATTGTTGCTAAGGGGACATTACTGGTAATCATTGTTGCTAAGGGGACATTACTGGTAAACATTGTTGCTAAGGGGACATTACTGGTAATCATTGTTGCTAAGGGGACATTACTGGTAAACATTGTTGCTAAGGGGACATTACTGGTAATCATTGTTGCTAAGGGGACATTACTGGTAAACATTGTTGCTAAGGGGACATTACTGGTAAACATTGTTGCTAAGGGGACATTACTGGTAAACATTGTTGCTAAGGGGACATTACTGGTAAACATTGTTGCTAAGGGGACATTACTGGTAAACATTGTTGCTAAGGGGACATTACTGGTAAACATTGTTGCTAAGGGGACATTACTGGTAAACATTGTTGCTAAGGGGACATTACTGGTAAACATTGTTGCTAAGGGGACATTACTGGTAAACATTGTTGCTAAGGGGACATTACTGGTAAACATTGTTGCTAAGGGGACATTACTGGTAAACATTGTTGCTAAGGGGACATTACTGGTAAACATTGTTGCTAAGGGGACATTACTGGTAAACATTGTTGCTAAGGGGACATTACTGGTAATCATTGTTGCTAAGGGGACATTACTGGTAAACATTGTTGCTTAGGGGACATTACTGGTAAACATTGTTGCTAAGGGGACATTACTGGTAAACATTGTTGCTAAGGGGACATTAACATTGCCTCTGCTTTTGTAACACCTTATAGAGAGCTGGGCTCAGGAAGGTGGAGCTTTCAACAACTTGACGATCCAAAAACACCGGTAATGACGACCAGGCAAGGTAATGTCAACCAGGCAAGGTTCTCCATTGATGTGGTCAATAAAGACGCTATTGATGGGGAAGGACGTGTGTAAAACCTTCAGAGTGACGGCGGTTACGCAAGCGTGGTGGAGTGTTGGCCCCAGAAGAGAGAGAGAGACTCGGCCCCTCTGCTTCTCATTGTGAGGACTGTTTTACTGACTGTTTTACTGCATCAGGGGTGAACCAGCCCCTTGCTGCCAAGGTAAACCAGAGGCTCCCTGGTCCTGGTCTGGAGAATCCTTTAAGGTCTGCCTTCATTTCCTCTAATAGGAGTAACAACATGACTGCCAGTGGTGTCTTTGATGTAGGTATTAGTGATCATTGTCCTGCATTAGAGACACACATCTGAAGAGTACTCCCTCTAGAATTACTATTAGAATTATACTTGAATTCATCCTGCGCATGATGTGATCATGTCTTCCTTGTTTTATCTACGTGTTATCTATCTACTATGTTACTTTATCTTGTCACTCGTCGTCTCTGTTGGAGTGTAAATAAAGGCTGACTGACTCACAGGATGAAAGTCCTCAGGTGATCAGATAGGGTTAGGGTTAGGGTTAGATAACACTCAGGCTGGGACCCTCAACCCTCTGATGCTGCTTTACATCCTTACGTCATCACAAGGCAGCTACGCTCATAAGCATCCAGAGGCCAGAGGGAGTGGGGTTAGGGCCTCCCTGTGTTTCTCTTAGACGGCCCAGCTCAACAACAGCTGACACTACTCACCTCAGAGATGGAGGGAAGAAGGGAAGAGAGCAGAACAGATGAGAGAGAGAGAGAGAGAGAGAGAGAGAGAGAGAGAGATAGAGAGAGAGAGATAGAGAGATAGAGAGAGAGAGATAGAGAGAGAGAGATAGAGAGAGAGAGAGAGAGAGAGAGAGAGAGATAGAGAGAGAGAGACAGAGAGAGAGAGAGAGAGAGAGAGAGAGAGAGAGAGAGACAGAGAGAGAGAGAGAGAGAGAAGAGAAGCTGAATGATGAGGAACAGACGTTTGGCTACAGTGGTGTCTTCTCTCTCAACCCCCCGCCCTCTCTTCCATAACCCTCCTTTCCTTCCTTTCCAAGCATTTTTCTTTGCCTATCCCCCCCCTCCTCCCCCTGTACCTCACCCCCCTCCCCCCCTCCTCACCCTCTCACTGCGCACTGATCCGGTGACCTCTTCATCGTTCAGGTGTCGTTTGAACTTGGGAGGCATGTTGTCTTCTTCAGGCTGCTCCTCCTGCTCCGGCTCCCTCTGCAGGCGAGGAGGAGAACAACAGCATGAACACACTGCTTCAACATAACACACTGCTTCAACACAACATACAGCTTCAACATAACATACAGCTTCAACATAACATACAGCTTCAACATAACATACAGCTTCAATGGCCATAACAACACACTGCTTCAACTGTCCAAACGTCAAACCTCAATTCCTTGTGACCTCTCTCTCCTCGCCTCATTGGTGGAGAAGGTGAGATGGGAGGAGCCTCAGAACTTCTCCTCCAATGAGTTTAAAAAAAAAAGCGTTTAATAATGAAATTCTAGATGGACAAAACAGAACCACAACATGTTTCCAAGCGTTCTACCAGATAGACTATACTGACGCAGAGAACACTCTCATGTTGTTGGAAGGTGTGTGTGTGTGTGTGTGTGTGTGTGTGTGTGTGTTTAGGCTTGGCCCTGGCCATAACCACAAGTGCTAGGGGACAGCAGAAAGAGTGAGAGCAGAGATTGGAATCCATCACCTAAATCTCCCCAGAAAGATGTAGCATCACTTGTAGTGATGTTTTATGGGGCAGCGCTGAGGCGTGGGAGGCAGGTTCCCTCCTGCTCTGTCTCCAGCCTAAAGTCTCGGAGCAGGAAAACTTGCTGCTCTTCTTCCAGGCACTAAAGCGTCTCTCTGCTCTCAGATCAGAGTCTGTCTGGCTCCGAGTCCAAACTCCAAACAAAAGGCCAAGTGACGTTAAACCCAGTTAAACCCAGCCCATCACAGTAGCATGACACCCAGCCCATCACAGTGTTTCACCTAGGCACAAAAGCCCCCCAAGGAAAGATAAAATAGAAGGCTAAAAATCTCAATTTTCCACTGAAACCAATTTGGCAGGAAAATCAAGGCGAGGAGGACCAAAGCCGTGTGTGGCTGGGGTGGGGGTCGGGGTGGGGGTGGGAGGGGGTTTCTTTTGTAATGGTAGGGGAAACACTGCCATCTCCCGCCACAGGCCCCATCTGAACACTAATATGATACCATTGAATCCTGTTCAGTTCTGCTCTGGGACCTTCTGGCACCTTCTGGCACCGCGGGCTGGACAACGGCTGGGAGTGGCCAGGAGCGGAGAAGAACTTTCCGGTAAACAGAAGAAGAAAGAGAGAGAGAGGCAGAGGACAGGGCTCTATCTGAGGCAACTACAGAGGAGAGAGGGGGGGGAGAGAGAGAGAGAGGGGGGGCGACATAACAGAGAGGAGAAGAGGAGAAAAAGAAGAGAAAAGTCTAATGTGGGTAGCAGATTTTCAAATGCATTCATTAGGAATCACTTTTAAAGGTGCAATCCGTATTATTAGTTTTTGTTTTGTTTTGTTATATCTGTACGCCTGGACATCAAGGCAGCAGATGATGGAGGAGAGAGGAGAGGAACAGAGAGGAACAGGAGCTCAGGTAGATGATGGAGGTGAGAGGAGAGGAACAGGAGCTCAGGTAGATGATGGAGGCGAGAGGAGAGGAATAGGAGCTCAGGTAGATGATGGAGGTGAGAGGAGAGGAACAGAGAGGAACAGGAGCTCAGGTAGATGATGGAGGTGAGAGGAGAGGAACAGAGAGGAACAGAGAGGAACAGGAGCTCAGGTAGATGATGGAGGCGAGAGGAGGTGGGAGGTGTTCTAGTCTGGTATGAGGAGGAGGAGTTCTAGTCTGGTATGAGGAGGAGGTGATCTAGTCTGTTATGAGGAGGTGTTCTAGTCTGGTATGTGGGTTAGGGTTAAGGCTGTTCTAGTCTGGTATGTGGAGGTGTACTTCCATCATCGGTTGACATTTGAGCTGCTTGATTGAATGAAAGCATTTCATTACCACTGTAAAAGCATTGCACTGCCCTGGATCTGGTATTTTGTGTTCGTGACAAATACAATTTGATTTGATTTGATGAAGGACAGAAGATCTCACGATCTGCCACGCTGAGGCAGTGAGGGTCAGCCTCCACATAAAGGAGGATGTCGTTGACAGTCATGTAGCCTTAGTGCACCAGTCACATCTGGAGCAACTGACATCACATCTGGCTTAGTGGCTAACTGATATAACATCTAGCTTAGTGGCTAACTGATATAACATCTAGCTTAGTGTCTAACTGATATAACATCTAGCTTAGTGGCTAACTGATATAACATCTAGCTTAGTGTCTAACTGATATAACATCTAGCTTAGTGTCTAACTGATATAACATCTAGCTTAGTGTCTAACTGATATAACATCTAGCTTAGTGTCTAACTGATATAACATCTAGCTTAGTGTCTAACTGATATAACATCTAGCTTAGTGGCTAACTGATATAACATCTAGCTTAGTGTCTAACTGATATAACATCTAGCTTAGTGGCTAACTGATATAACATCTAGCTTAGTGTCTAACTGATATAACATCTAGCTTAGTGGCTAACATGTGACATAAAGAAAAGACATCCATGTGACAGACAGTGAATGCTTATTGACATGGTGACTCCAGGTTGACCCTGTTTACTACGGTACTGTGATTCCTTCAGCTACGTCATCAACTTGTGATGCTGTCCAGCAGAGATACAATATGAATATGAACATGAGGATATATATATATAAACATGAACACCTTCTGGTCTGGACATGATGTCACATATAAATATGAACATGAGGAACACTTCTGATATGAACACCTTCTGGTCTGGACCTTCTGGTCTGGACATGATGTCACATGTCCCAACGGCTAGCTAGACACCTTCACCAAGCCGTTGACTTTGCAATGAGCACGACACCATGTATGTGAATGTGTTAGTGTGTGAATGTGTGAATGTGTTCATGTGTTCATGTGTTAGTGTGTTAATGTGTTAATGTGTTAATGTGTTAGTGTGTTAATGTGTGAATGTGTGAATGTGTTCATGTGATGTGATGTGACGTGACGTGACGTCATGTGATGTGATGTGATGTGGTGTGATGTGATGATGATGTTGTGTGATGTGATGTGACGTGACGTGATGTGACGTGACGTGATGTGATGTGATGTTGTGATGTTGTGATGTGACGTGGCGTGGTGATGTGATGAGATGTGATGTGGTGTTGTGATGTGATGTGGTGTGATGTTGTGATGTGATGTTGTGATGTGACGTGACGTGGCGTGATGTGGTGATGTGATGTGATGTTGTGATGTGATGAGATGTGATGTGATGTGACGTGGTGATGTGATGTGACGTGACAATGTGATGTGATGTGGTGTGGTGTGGTGATGTGGTGATGTGATGTGATGTGGTGATGTGATGTGATGTGATGTGATGTGATGTTATGATGTTATGACGTCAGTGGGACCAGACATGACCAAGCCAGCTAGCACAATGTTGCTATGCTAATCATACCTGCTGCTGTTTCCTCCGGTTCTCTCTCCGGTATTCACACCGCCGGTTGATCACCGTGTCTGTCTTCTGAAATCGCTTATTGTGATACAAACCGTGAACACAACAGGGTTATAGGTCTGTTATAGATAGGGTTATGTAGGGTTATCTGTGTCCAGCTAGGCAGGGATGCCCCTTCAGTCTGTCCTGCTGATTCTCTCCCGTGGCTGCGTTCGTAAAGTCGCTCTGAGAGCGGCGGAGCGCACACTGGGTTCACCGTCATAGAGCGACCGAGTAATTTGATTGGACGAGAGGCGTTCCATGAGTGCTGATCAGATTTCCAGAGCAATTTTACGAACGTGCCCCCGTTATCAGCGTCATCAGCTGCGCCGCCGGAGGACGTACAACATCTGGGGAGGAGCGTCATGACGTCATCACGTCAGTCTGCTGACAACGACAGTTTAACATTTAGAATAATAGTTCAGTTGAACTATGACATTTTTTTGTTTTATTCTACAAACTATTGTCAACATTTCTACCAAATACCAAATAAAATGATGGTCATTTAGTGCATTTATTTATTTGCAGAAAATGACAAAATGGTCAAAATAACAAAACATTCAGGGACCTCGAAGAATGCAAAGAAAACAAGTTCATATTCATTTTAAACAATAATAATGTTCTAACTGAAGAGTTCAGAAATCAACATTTGGTGGAATAACCCTGATTTTAATTTCATGCGTCTTGGCAGCTGTCCTCCTGTCTGTCCCCCAGTCTGTCTGTCCTCCAGTCTGTCTGTCCTCCAGTCTGTCTGTCCTCCTGTCTGTCCTCCTGTCTGTCCCCCAGTCTGTCTGTCCCCCAGTCTGTCTGTCCTCCAGTCTGTCTGTCCTCCAGTCTGTCTGTCCTCCAGTCTGTCTGTCCTCCTGTCTGTCTGTCCCCCTAGTCGCTGTTGGGTGACTCTTTACACTCCTGACGAAGAATTCAAGCAGCTCGGCTTTGTTTGAGGCTTGTGGCCGTAACCCTGTTGCAGGCTAACAGTCGCTTTGTGGTCTTTCACCCGACAATGATCTGTTCACAGGACGAACTAAGGCTGTGTTCACAGGATGAACTACGGCTGTGTTCACAGGATGAACTACGGCTGTGTTCACAGGATGAACTACGGCTGTGTTCACAGGATGAACTAAGGCTGTGTTCACAGGATGAACTAAGGCTGTGTTCACAGGATGAACTACGGCTGTGTTCACAGGATGAACTACGGCTGTGTTCACAGGATGAACTAAGGCTGTGTTCACAGGATGAACTACGGCTGTGTTCACAGGATGAACTAAGGCTGTGTTCACAGGATGAACTAAGGCTGTGTTCACAGGATGAACTAAGGCTGTGTTCCGAAATGTATTCTTGTAAGGTGTACGCTAGATAATAGAGCGCAAGGGCGCGTTTGGGAGCACAGACTCAGACTACTGTTTAGGGGTTGTGTTAGGGTCGTTAGGGTTAGGGGGCTGAGTTCCACCGAGTCATTAAGCTCAGGTCTCTAAACAGAAGCAGACAGGTTCAGGTAAGAGGCATGCATGACAGCCGATGTGGAACAGATGGGAGGTATGTGAGAGGCAGGACAGGAGCCACATCAAACCCTCTCTGTGTCCCAGGGGGCAACAACAGACCTCGTAAAGACGAGGGTGGGAGCGGCCCTGCTTCTCTCTCCTCACAGCCCAGAGCAGAGACGTTCCCTCCATCACACACAACAACATTCCTCCTTCTACACTTCGTCTCTCTGGACCGCCTGCAGCCAACCAGGACAAACATGTTGTTGTTGTTGCTCAGGGCTGTGCTAACCCTAACCCTAACCCAGGGCGCAGGTATGAACACATCCTGTCTGAGTCCTGAGTGACACGCGGTCTGAGGCAGGCGTCAGACACACCAGTCATGGCAGGGGGGGATTTTCATCCCTGCTGTTGAACTGCTCCCAGAACAGGGTTGAACTGCTCCCAGAACAGGGTTGAACAGGGGAAGATTGATAATAACAATTCCCTTTTTGATAATAACAAGTCGCATTTTCCACTGATGAAAGAAAGAATCAAGGAGATAAGTCTGTACACCAGTCCAACTGGTCATCATAATATCATCTTTCAACTCCAGAGATGAGAACTGGTCACATGGTGAGGTGGCTCGACACGTTTGAGACACTAAATAAAACACTCACTTGAAAGCATGGAGGGCGGAGGTTAGAGAAGAGGTTTAACACCTGGGACACCTGCTGGTGTTCGCTTGCTCTCAGTGTAACGAGCAGCGGCCCAGTAGAGGTGTGGAAACCCTTAAACACCTGCTGACCCCACACATACACATGGAACATGGTTACACCTGTGGATGGAACATGGTTTTATTGTAGATGGAACATGGTTTTATTGTAGATGGAACATGGTTATTATTTATGGGTTAGGGTTTATGGTTTTATTGTGGATCACAGCCACAAGGAACACACAGAGCCCTGCCAGGAAACCTAGGTACTTTATTTCTTTCTTTCTTCTCTCTTTTATAAAAGAGAAAAAAAAAGAAAAAGGAAAACAAACTTAATTCTTCCTTCTTCTAGCATGTTGACTGCCAACGCCCTCTGGCCTGAGAAGAGATTACCTTGTCCTGCTAGGACTGGTGGATAAGATGATTCACTTACTTAGTCTACTGTGTTTGTTGTAAGTCGCTTTGGATAAAGGTGTCTGCTAAATGCCAAAAAATGTAATGTAAAATGTGGACTTATTTTGACTTATCTTGAGGATATTTTCCTTGGCAGGGTGAGGGTGGGAGGCAGGGTGGGAGGCAGGGTTAGGGTGGGAGGCAGGGTGGGAGGCAGGGTTAGGGTGGGAGGCAGGGTGAGGGTGGGAGGCAGGGTGAGGGTGGGAGGCAGGGTGAGGGTGGGAGGCAGGGTGAGGGTGGGAGGCAGGGTTAGGGTGGGAGGCAGGGTGAGGGTGGGAGGCAGGGTGAGGGTGGGAGGCAGGGTGAGGGTGGGAGGCAGGGTGAGGGTTAGTAGGGTTAGTAGGGTTAGGCTGCAGCAGCAGCAGCTTTGGCCTTCAGTTCACTCCGAGGACCCTCAGGGCTGCTGTGGTTGGGGGGAGATGATGATGGTTCAGAATGATGGCTTTGACCTCTGGTCAATAGGAAATGTCCCAATTACCCTGTGAGGAGCCTGGCTGACAGGTGGGCCTGGGAGATGAAGACATATATCTCTGTCTGCTCCTCTGAACACTCTGGTACAGGCTGGTGAGGTACTGCCGAGCCCTTTCCCGGCATCTGGAATGTTTGTCAGGAGCAACGGAGTGTCAGGTGACACCGAGCAAACAGCTTCTCTGAGCAGATTCATGGCGAAGGCTTCTTCAAACAGAGAACAGGGGGTCAGTCAGTCTGGCTCTGACACCAGAATCCCATTATCAATATTATTATCATCTACTAGTGACTCAGACTTTCCTCAACAAGAAACATCTTTGCAGCTCCAACCCAAACGGAACGCTTGGATGACTGGACGGATGATTTGACAAAGTAAACGTTTATGAAGGAAACATTCATCTTTCACTTACTGTTGACTGTGGGGCCGATCCGGCTTCAGCTCTACAGGTCACAGGAAT
>NC_137677.1:205000-215000 GCF_963989245.1 Nansenia antarctica
GGTCCAGCCATGTTGTTGTTGTTGTCCGGAGGGATATCACTGCTGCACCAGGACAGACCGGAGGGAGATCACTGCTGCACCACAATACACCGGGCAGCGAAGAGATCCGGTGTTTACAGTAGCCAATGACAGGGCTTTACCCAGAAGATAAGCCAATCAGGGCGACGCTTGAAACCCCGCCCTATTGAGAGCTGTCCAATCAGGGTGCAGCAGCGTGTTGGAACAGGATGTCGGTGCCACGCGGGGAGACGAGACTGACAACAACAGATCGTATCCAGGGTGACAGAGGCTTAACAGAGACTATTAGCTAACGCTAACCCTAATTAGCATGCCAAGTTTATTTATTAAAATAAGTTTGGACGACGGAGCTGATCTAGACGCTTAGAGCTGTTTCTGGAAAAATCTGTGAAAACCGATATTATTATTATTATTAATCAGTGCGATGTCGTGTCATTTACTTTCCAACTGCCAGAGCCCTGCAACATCCTCTTCATCATCCTGATCAACCTCTTCATCTCAGCCCTGCAACCTCCTCCTCATCACCATCCTCATCACCTTCCTCATCAACCTCCTCTTCATCATCCTCATCATCACCATCCTCATCACCTTCCTCATCAACCTCCTCATCATCACCATCCTCATCAACCTCCTCATCAGCATCCTCACAACATCCTGATCAACATCATCATCAGCCTCCTCACCTTCCTCATCAGCATCAGCATCATCGTCATCAACCTCCTCATCGGCATCTTCTTCATCATCCTCACGACATCCTGATCTTCATCATCGTCATCATCATCTTCATCATCCTCCTCATCATCCTCACCTTCCTCATCAACCTCATCAGCCTCATCCCCAACAACATCCTCATCATCCTCATCCTGATCAACATCCTCATCCTCATCCTCATCCTGATCACAGCCTCACAGCGTTGACACGTTCCAGCTGTCAGGATGAGCCTGCTGCCTCGCACGGCGGAGGAGTTCAGCTCAGCAGACTACTGGGAGCGGTTCTTCCAGAAGCGCGGAGACAAGGCGTTCGAGTGGTACGGAGACTACAACAAACTCTGCGGCGTGCTGCACAAGTACATCAAACCTCGCGATAAGGTAACCCACCTGTTCTGTCACGCCCTGTCATTCACATGTAGGAAACTGTCTGCCCCTGTAACACCGTTTACTCCAACAATCTTCTCAGTGGCATCTGTGATGCCAGCAACCCCCCAGTCCCCAGCTCACCTGCTGCCTGCTGGCCGGCCTCTCTAACCTCTAGGCTGCTGTATCTGCCCCAATAGTTCCTACCTCTGATTACCTTCACAATGGGTTTATGGGAGAAACCTCTGTAGGGCTTCTATAGGAGAAACCTCTGTAGGGCTTCTATAGGAGAAACCTCTGTAGGGCTTCTATAGGAGAAACCTCTGTAGGGCTTCTATAGGAGAAACCTCTGTAGGGCTTCTATAGGAGAAACCTCTGTAGGGCTTCTATAGGAGAAACCTCTGTAGGGCTTCTATAGGAGAAACCTCTGTAGGGCTTCTATAGGAGAAACCTCTGTAGGGCTTCTATAGGAGAAACCTCTGTAGGGCTTCTATAGGAGAAACCTCTGTAGGGCTTCTATAGGAGAAACCTCTGTAGGGCTTCTATAGGAGAAACCTCTGTAGGGCTTCTATAGGAGAAACCTCTGTAGGGCTTCTATAGGAGAAACCTCTGTAGGGCTTCTATAGGAGAAACCTCTGTAGGGCTTCTATAGGAGAAACCTCTGTAGGGCTTCTATAGGAGAAACCTCTGTAGGGCTTCTATAGGGGCGGCTGTGGCTCAGCAGGTAGAGCCAGCGTCTAATGGTCGCAAGGTTCGGCAGCTCGCAAGCGGTTCGAATCCCCGGCGGGGCCACGTGTCGAAGTGTCCTTGAGCAAGACACTGAACACCTAATTGCTCCAGGGCCGCCTTCAATGCCTCTGACCGCTGACCCCTGGTCTAGAGCACAAAATACATGTTGTTGTACTTGTGTCAATGACAAAGCTTGAATCCCTCCCTATGAGGGCCTCTACCTGGCCTCTCCTAGGGCCTCTACCTGGCCTCTACCTGGTCTCTACCTGGCCTCTCCTCTCTGTGTTGTGACGCCCTCCTCTCTCCCCAGGTGTTGGTGGTGGGCTGCGGTAACTCTGAGCTGAGTGAGCAGCTGTACGACGTGGGCTACCGCCACCTCACCAACATCGACATCAGCGAGACGGCGGTGAGCAACATGAGCCAGCGGAACGCGGAGCGGCGGCCCGGCCTGACCTTCCAGCGCGTGGACGCCACCCAGACGCCCTACCAGGACGGCAGCTACCAGGCCGCGCTGGACAAGGGCACGCTGGACGCCATGGCTGCCCAGGAGGAGGGGGCGCTGGCGGGGAGGATGCTGACGGAGGTGGGGGGGGGGGATGCTGACGGAGGTGGGGGGTCTCTAAGCTCTATGTAGGTGGGGGGGGGGGGGATGACGGAGGTGGGGGGGTCTCTCAGCTCTATGTAGGTGGGGGGGGGGGACTTTCTACCTACTAAAAGAGCCTCGGGGGTCTTTACAATGTAAATCTGCTACTTACACACAACGACCACTAGTTGGCCGCTTGTAAATTAGCCTGCTTCCTCCTACACAGAACAACTGCTAAATAGCTTCATGCTATCTTATCCTGCTGTGATTTAGAGAATGTAAGGATGCTGGGTGGTAGAACACACATATCTAGGAAGAGTCATGAAAGGAGGGTCCTGAAATTTGATTGAGTGCAAAGATAGAACGATATATATGTTTTTTTACTCACAGGGGTCAAATGACTCCCGTTCTCTCTAGAAATGGTTTTGTCCTTTGTGTGTTTCTCTGGGCAGGTGGGGCGCGTCCTGGCCGTGGGCGGGCGCTACGTGTGTGTGACCCTGGCCCAGGAGGGGGTGATCCGCCTGGCCGTGCAGCACTTCGTAGAGGCAGGCTGGGCGGTGCGGCTCCACTGCCTCTGTGACGACAGCGACTCCTCCTCCTCCTTCGCCCTGCCCGTGTTCGTCCTGGTCTGCACCAAGTTCCGCCGGCCGCCCCCCGCCCCGGTGCTGGAGCTGGTCCTGGGGGAGGCCGGGGCGCCTGCCCGCCTGGCCGGGGCGGCCCAGCTGCTGGCGGCGGTGAAGGAGCAGCAGGCCTACGCCATCCTGAGGCGGAGGCTCCGCGCCGGGACGGACGCCGCCTCCTCCCCCTCCCTCACCCTCTGCCACGCCGCCACGGGCCTCCCCCGCTACACCCTCACGGTGCAGGACGCCCCCCCCGGGGCCAAGGCGCCCAGGAACAACCACTACGCTATCTTCATCGGTCAGTTGCACATTTATTATACTGTAATGTGTTCATTTATTATACTGTAATATGTTCATTTATTATACTGTAATATGTTCATTTATTATACTGTAATATGTTCATTTCCACAGGGAGCGTGGGGTGTGTGTGTAGTGGGGTGTGTGTGTAGAGGGGTGTGTGCTAGCCTGTGTGTGTGTAGTGTGTGTGTGTCTATGTGGTCTCAGCCTCCTCCTCCTCTTCCTCAGTGCCTCAGGGCAGAGAGTCTGATTGGCTGTACGGCTCGGCCCAGGGCCGCGGCCAGCTAGCGGCCAGCGCTAATTTCCGGCGTCTGGTTGTCGCGGCGATGCACCGAGACCAGGATTACACCGACATGCAGGCCGTCCAATCGGAGCTCTCGCCCATGGTGATGGAACTCGCTCCCCCCGGGATGCCAGCCAACCAGCAGGTAGAGAACCACCTTCCTCCATCACAGTCAGATTATAGATATTATATATTTATATTTATATGTATATTATATATTTATATTATATATTTATATTTATATTATATATATTTATATATTTTTATTTTTATTATATATTTATATTATATATTTATATTTATATTACATATTTATATTATATATTTATATTTATATTTATATTATATATTTATATGTATATGTATATTTACATTTATATTATATATTTATATCTATATTTATATTATATATTTATATCTATATTTATATTATATATTTATATCTATATTTATATTTATATGATATATTTATATTTATATTCATATTTATTTTAAAGCAAAAAATGGAGGACTGGGTGTTTTAACAAGCCTGTTGTGGAGTGTTGCTGTGGTGACGGGGTCATGTGACCTGCAGGTGCCCTTCCTGTCCGTGGGCGGGGAGCTGGGCTGGAGGCAGGTGGTCAGCCGGGGCGTGAGCGCGCTGAGCGGGGAGTTCTGTGTGGAGGACGTGCGGGGGGAGGGGGGGGAGCTGTTCCGCAGGCTGGTGTTCCTCGACAACGCCGGCCTCGTCCAGTCAGAGAGCCGCCTCGTCGCCCCGGCAACCGGTGAGAACCCAAGGCCGACGACATCATCATCATCATCATCATCATCTTATGACAGAGACAAAATTATAGAAATTGTGTCACTGTCCAAATATTTACGGACCTAACTGTATATATATATATATATATATATATATATATATATATGTTACGGTACATGTGGGAAAACTAGGGTTAGGATTAGGTGTTACGTCGACTTGGTACATGCTGGCATGTCTAACCCCAACCCTAGCACCTAACCCTAACCCTAGTTTTCCCACATGTACCGTGTATATATTATACCTAACTGTATATATATATATATATACATGTATTATACTTGTATCCAAAGTGACTCACATTGCAGTGATGCATATACAGTATATATACAGTATGTCTGCGGTATAAACGGTCCCAGCGGGAGTTGAACCCCCAGCCCAGCCTTGTTAGAGAGCTGCTCTGACCACAGACACACCAACACTGACCTGACCACAGACACACTGACCTGACTGACCACAGACACACTGACCTGACCACAGACACACTGACCTGACCACAGACACACTGACCTGACCACAGACACACTGACCTGACCACAGACACACTGACCTGACCACAGACACACTGACCTGACCACAGACACACTGACCTGACCACAGACACACTGACCTGACCACAGACACACTGACCTGACCACAGACACACTGACCTGACCACAGACACACTGACCTGACTGACCACAGACACACTGACCTGACTGACCACAGACACACTGACCTGACCACAGACACACTGACCTGACCACAGACACACTGACCTGACCACAGACACACTGACCTGACCACAGACACACTGACCTGACCACAGACACACTGACCTGACCACAGACACACTGACCTGACCACAGACACACTGACCTCTCTGACCACAGACACACTGACCTGACCACAGACACACTGACCTGTCTGACCACAGACACACTGACCTGACCACAGACACACTGACACTGACCACAGACACACTGACCTGACCACAGACACACTGACACTGACCACAGACACACTGACCTGACCACAGACACACTGACACTGACCACAGACACACTGACCTGACCACAGGCACACTGACCTGACCACAGACACACTGACCTGACCACAGACACACTGACCTCTCTGACCACAGACACACTGACCTGACCACAGACACACTGACCTGACCACAGACACACTGACCTGACCACAGACACACTGACCTGACTGACCACAGACACACTGACCTGACCACAGACACACTGACCTGACCACAGACACACTGACCTGACCACAGACACACTGACCTGACCACAGACACACTGACCTGACCACAGACACACTGACCTGACCACAGACACACTGACCTGACCACAGACACACTGACCTGACCACAGACACACTGACCTCTCTGACCACAGGCACACTGACCTGACTGACCACAGACACACTGACCTCTCTGACCACAGACACACTGACCTGACCACAGACACACTGACCTGACCACAGACACACTGACCTGACCACAGACACACTGACCTGACCACAGACACACTGACCTGACTGACCACAGACACACTGACCTGACCACAGACACACTGACCTGACCACAGACACACTGACCTCTCTGACCACAGACACACTGACCTGACCACAGACACACTGACCTGACCACAGACACACTGACCTCTCTGACCACAGACACACTGACCTGACCACAGACACACTGACCTGACTGACCACAGACACACTGACCTGACTGACCACAGACACACTGACCTGACCACAGACACACTGACCTGACTGACCACAGACACACTGACCTGACCACAGACACACTGACCTCTCTGACCACAGACACACTGACCTGACCACAGACACACTGACCTGACCACAGACACACTGACCTGACTGACCACAGACACACTGACCTGACTGACCACAGACACACTGACCTGACCACAGACACACTGACCTCTCTGACCACAGACACACTGACCTGACCACAGACACACTGACCTGACCACAGACACACTGACCTGACTGACCACAGACACACTGACCTGACTGACCACAGACACACTGACCTCTCTGACCACAGACACACTGACCTGACCACAGACACACCAACACTGATCTGACCACAGGCAGGTTTTCTTCAGTCGCTCTTCTTCTTCATGTTTATTGTGTTGAACAGCTGCTGCCTCCGCTGGGAGGAAGAGGAGCAGAAGGAAGGCGAGGCCCGCCGCCCCCCCCCCTCCCCCTCCCCCGGCCCCCCCCACCACCCCCGCCGGGGGCGCCCTCTCTGTGGACAAGACCTTCCTCTGCTGTGAACACCATAAGGTCATGGTGGCGGGCCTGGCCATGCTAGGGGTGGCCCAGGACAAAGGTGAATGAATGAATGAATGAATGAATGAATGAATGGTCTTTATTGTCATTAATACAGTACAGGTACCATACAACGACATTTAGGAGGGGGGGCTCCCCTGGCTAGGAAAGAAATACTAAAAACAAGAAGGGAAAAGAGCTGGTTTACATAAATAAAGGCTATGTACACTATCCACTATACTATACTACTATACTATACAAATAAAACACTGTGCTGTACTCTATGCTATGCTATAAATATCCTAACATTTCCTATCTCTGAACCTTATGTACACAAGGGTTGTCATATTGCACATAGTATTATTGCACATAGTCTTATTGCACATTCATTTAAAGTGTCGCAGTTTGCAGGTTTGAAATGTTCACAGTTGTATTTCAGTATTGCACTTATGATTACAATCTAGTAGCTGCCATCAATTTGTCTAGATTGTCCAGGGCCTAGAACCTAGGTCTTTGCTGTGTTCAGGGCCTGAATGGCCCTAGGGTAGAAGCTGAGCTTCAGTCTATTTGTCCTTGCGAACATGGTCCTGAACCGCCTGCCTGAGGGCAGCCGAACAAAGTGTTCGTACCCAGGGTGGGATGGGTCTCTGGAGATCTTGGAGGCCTTCCTGAGGCAGCGTGTGTTGTACAGCTCTTCCAGAGAGGGGAGGGGGGCTCCGATGATCTTCTGGGCCGATCTCACGACTCTCTGTAGCGCTTTCCTCTCTGCGGCTATGCAGCTGGAGAACCACACGCAGATGCAGTAGGTGAGGATGCTCTCCACTGTGCAGCGGTAGAAGGTCACAAGCAGCTCCTGTCTGAGGTGGTATTTCCTGAGGACTCTCAGGAAGTAGAGCCGCTGTTGTGCCTTCTTGATGATGGCTTCTGTGTTGGTCCTCCAGGACAGGTCATTCTGTATGTGCACCCCCAGGAATCGGAGAGTTGAGACTCTCTCCACGCTCTCTCCGTCGATGAGCAGGGGCTGGACCTCAGATATTTTCCTCCTGAAGTCCACGATGATTTCCTGGGTCTTTGACTGGTTCAGCAGCAGGTTGTTAACCTTGCACAGCTTGCTCAGTTGCTCTACCTCATCCCTGTACGCCGCCTCGTCCCCCCCCGAGATGCAGCCCACCACGGTGGTGTCGTCTGCAAACTTTATGATGGAGTTGCTGGGGTGGACGGGGGTGAAGTCGTAGGTGTAGAGGTTGTAGAGGATGGGGCTCAGCACGCAGCCCTGGGGGGACCCAGTGCTGAGTCTGAGGGCTGTGGAGGTGTGGGAGCCCACCCGCACTCTCTGGGGGCGGTCAGACAGGAAGTCCTTGATCCATGCGCAGATGGAGTGTGATAGTCCCAGGTCTAGTAGTTTGGTCACTAGCCTGTCTGGAAGGATGGTGTTGAAAGCAGAGCTGAAGTCCACAAAGAGCAGTCTCGCGTAGCTGTTCCCCCTCTCCAGGTGGGATAGAGTGGAGTGGAGAGTCGTCGCGATGGCGTCCTCTGTGGACCTGTGGGCTCTGTAGGCGAACTGGTATGGATCCAGGTGTGTGTGTGTGTGTGTGTGTGTAGGCTACCCATGTCTATGTAGTGGAGGTGGCTTGTGTTTGTCCTCAAAAGTCCATTTGAACCTTTGAAACTGAACCGTCTGCCTCCCCCCCCCCCATCTCTCCCCCCCCCATCTCTCCCCCCCCCCCCCCCCAGACGTGCCGGTGTCTGTGCTCCTGGTGGGGCTGGGCGGGGGGGGGCTGCCCCAGTTCCTGAGGGACTTTGTCCCTTCGGCCCGGGTGGAGGTGGTGGAGCTGGACCCGGCGGTGCTGGAGGCGGCCCGGACCTGGTTCTGCTTCCAGACTGACGACAGACTGAAGGTCACGCTGGGGGACGGCCTGGACCACATCACTACCCTGGAGGGGGAAGGTGAGGGGGGGGGGAGGGAGGGAGGGGGACCACATCACCGCCCTGGAGGGAGGAGGTGAGAGGGGGGGAGGGAGGGAGGGAGGGAGGGGGGACCACATCACTGCCCTGGAGGGGGAAGGTGAGGGGGGGGGAGGGAGGGAGGGGGACCACATCACCGCCCTGGAGAGAGGAGGTGAGAGGGAGGGAGGGGGGGGGGGGCTGGACCACATCACTGCCCTGGAGGGAGGAGGTGAGAGGGAGGGGGGAGGACCACATCACTGCCCTGGAGGGAGGAGGTGAGAGGGAGGGGGGGGGGGGGAGGACCACATCACTGCCCTGGAGGGAGGAGGTGACCCTAACCCTAACCCTTACTCCAATAGTATTCAAGTAACCAGTAGTGTGCGGTATTTATTATACTGCAATATGTTAATTTCCGGGTTGGCTATTTTGGGGGGGTTGTACAATTATTATTATTATTATTATTTGGGACTTCAAACTGAATTTCGTTGCTGTGGCCAAGAGACTCTCGCCCCACTGCCTCGCGTGTGCGCAGCTCTCCAGTTAGGATTTGGGCCAGAGAGAGTTAGAGAGAGTTAGAGAGAGTTAGAGAGAGTTAGAGGGAGTTAGAGAGAGTTAGAGAGAGTTAGAGAGAGTTAGAGAGAGAGTTAGAGAGAGTTAGAGAGGGTTAGAGAGAGTTAGAGAGAGTTAGAGGGAGTTAGAGAGAGTTAGAGAGAGTTAGAGAGAGTTAGAGGGAGTTAGAGAGAGTTAGAGAGAGTTAGAGAGACTTAGAGAGAGTTAGAGAGAGGTAGAGAGAGTTAGAGGGAGTTAGAGGGAGTTAGAGAGAGTTAGAGAGAGTTAGAGAGAGTTAGAGAGAGTTAGAGAGGAACGTGAAAGTCATTTTACAAAACTGTCCGGTGTTCAAACCGGTTTGTGTTAGAGTTAGGGGTTAGGGTCAGGGCTAACATGGGTGTATGTGACCGTGTCTGATGCTGAATGTCGTCCTGGTGGTCAGGTGGTCGCTCGTATGACGTCATCATGTTTGACGTGGACAGCAAGGATCCCACTCTGGGTATGAGCTGCCCTCCGCCTGCCTTTGTAGAAACCTCCTTCCTGGAGAAAGTGCGCCACCTGCTGACTCCCAGAGGTACAGTATACTGCGTCTGTCTGTCTGTCTGTCTGATAACTGGCATTCTTCAAGGTTTTGGTTTCAACGCCTTTAGTCTTCGTTGTGATTAAGCGGACAAACTTGTATCTCACCAATTTAACTGTTTCCACCCCTGATCCCTCTCTCCACCCCTCCTTTCTCTCTCTCCACCCCTCCTTTCTTTCTCCCCCCCCTCCCTCCACCCTCCCCCCCCTCCCTCCCCAGGTGTG
>NC_137677.1:220000-227500 GCF_963989245.1 Nansenia antarctica
ATCTCCGGCTGGACCATCATGCCCTGGGGCGGGAGGGGGGCGGGGCTGTCTCCGTGCGCGTAGATTGGTCCTGGATACGACACTGGAACACAAAGAGAGAGAGACGTTCACAACAGTCCGCTTCTAGAACGCACCCAAGAGTCTAGAAGGGCGCCCTCTACTGGTGTCTGTGGTGAACTGGCTCTTTAAATCGTTTATTTAACACCCGAGGGTGGAGAAAGTCGCCCAAATTGTCAACACACTACGCCACCGCCGCCTTTATCCACCAAGAACGCATAAATGACGACGCTTCATTTGATAGCCAATCAAAGTATTGTTGCTAGGTAAAAAAACACAAACATAAAAACACTCGGCTCTCTCGGTGGCGAGTGTTCCTGGATGGAATCATTTGGCAGTTGCCCGGAATCTGGCAGTTGCCCGGAAAGGGTGGTGACTAGGGGTGTAACGGATCACGGATAATCCGTGATCCGTACGGATCCCCCCCCACGGTTCGGCACGCATGTGTACCGCGGATCAATTGCAAAATGTAACCAAGTAATAATATTACTTAATATTAGTTAATATCCCTTGGAAATCACAATGTAGAGTTGCCATGAAAAGATAGACGCGACAGTTGCGTGCTTTGTTTTACTCTAAAGCGCAATGATAGGTTGATGATGGGGAAAAAAATCCAGAACAACAAGGCTGCGTTCGTAAATTCGCTCTGGAATCTGATCAGCATTCATGGAACGCCTCTTGTCCAAACAAATTACTTGGTCCCTTTATGACGTCGGACCCAGTGTGCTCTCCGGCGCTCTCAGAGCAAATTTACGAACGCAGCCCGAGTGTATCATGGCGAGTGCTGCTAATGTTGGCGACAGAGAAGAACTCGAAATGCCTCCCTCGTCATTTAAATCCCATGTATGGGAGCACTTTGGCTTCTCTGTCAATTATAACAATGACGGACAGTGTCATTGGAAGTGTGGTCGATAAAAAAGTTACGGTGTTTAAGCGTTGTGCAACGAGGAAGTCGTACGAGCATGGCCACACATTTGCCGCGACATCACCCTGGTGTGTTGACGGGAGGCACGAAAAAGGCAGCTTGACAACTTCTGATAATGTAGCCAATTTTTTCATACCATGTTTAAAGTAAGGTTTCACTTTATTATTTAGTTAAAAGTGGCATAAAACATGTTTATTTGTCTGCTTTAAAGAGCCCGGTGATTCACTGCTGCAACCAGGTGCCTCCTCCCTCTCTCCTACTGCATCATTTAAGTTGAATGTGTGTTTCTGTTTAATATGTAGCCTAATGTTTGAGTGTAGAATATGTTATGTATGTGTGTATATATATATATATACACACACACATACGTATATATACCAGTTTTGACATCTTGAATGTTGTTGGGTTTCACACAGTAAAAGTGGTGTTTTTACAGAATTCGAGGAAAAAGCTTTTTATTTTTATGTTTTGTGTTGATCCGAAAAATGATCCGATCCGTGACTCAAAAACCGTGACACGATCCGATCCGTGAGTTAGGTGATCCGTTACACCCCTAGTGGTGACTGACCACCTGACCGACCACCAGCCAGCTGATTGGTTTAGTTAGGGTCTGGTTGGTCATAGGAGACGTTTCTGGTCAGAAAATATGTAAATGATTCCCTCCCGGTTAGAGCTAGCCTACACCCCCCCACAGTGCCCCTGGTGGTGATGTGTGGTGGTGCGGGGGACTCACTGGGTTTGTAGTAGTAGGGAGGCTCCTCTGGCAGTAAGGAGTAACGCTTTGCACGGTTACCACCCACACCCTGGGGGAGGGAAGGAGGGGGGGGAGGGAGAGGAGAGGGGGTGGGGAGGAGGGAGAGGAGGGGGGAGGGGGGGAAGGGAGGAGGGGAGAGGAGAGGAGGAGGGAGAGGAGGGAGGAGGGGAGAGGGGAGAGGAGGGAGGAGGGGTGGGGAGGAGGGAGAGGAGGGGGGAGGGGGGGAAGGGAGGAGGGGAGAGGAGAGGAGGAGGGAGAGGAGGAGGGGAGAGGGGAGAGGAGGGAGGAGGGGTGATGGGGGGGAGAGGAGGAGGGGCGGTGGGGAAGGAGAGGGGTGAGAGAGGTGACATTTAGTTTAAAACAATGACTCAAAACACTCAAAACCCAGTAAATTCATAAGAGTAACTTCCGGAGAAAAAGCACGCACACACACACACACACACACACACACACACACTTACCATCTCCTCTATGTTACTGTACTGAGGGGGGGCTCCTCCCATGTGCATTGGGCTGGGAATGTCTGCAACCAGACGGAAAAGGATCAGTCACACACACACACACACACACACACACACACACACACACACACTAGGGTTGGGCGGTAATACCGTATACCGCAGTATTTGAAAATAGCAACAGTGGCAGACAGAAACAGAGAGTGGGGGGTAGAAGGATAGAGAGAGGGAGAGGGGGAGAGAGAGAGAGAGAGACAGAGAGAGAGAGAGAGAGAGAGAGAGACAGGGAGAGAGGTAGAGACAGGGAGAGAGGTAGAGAGAGAGAGAGAGAGAGCGAGGTAGGGAGAGAAAGAGACAGGGAGAGAGGTAGAGAGAGATAGGGAGAGAGGTAGAGAGAGAGAGGTAGAGAGAGGTATAGGCTCCTGCCCTATGGGCCATTAGAGGCTACTTACTTATGTGGTCTTGACTACCTGTCCACTTTCTCACCTGGTTCTTGCTCTCTCCTGCTCTCTCTCCTTCTCTCCTTCTCTACCCTCCTCTCTGCCTCTTTTGCTGTCAACCAAAAGGCAAACATAACAACCAGAGTATTTATAATCTAATAAGAGGTATACATTGATCCATATCAATTTATAACATAATTATAATTGAATATTGGATTGCTGTGGGCAATGCAGTCAGATAATGTCAACAGACATTTCCAATGCTTCAATCCACTGTCCATGTACTGTAACTATGCCATTATGGTATTACCATAAATATTTATTTATGAAAACCAGCTCCTTACCTTCTTGTGATTTTATTCTTTTTCTAAAAGTTTTTTTTTTTTTCCTTTCCTAACACCAGGGGAGCCACCCCTCCTAAATTTCGTTGTTTGGTACCTGTACTGTAGCAATGACAATAAAGTCCATTCATTCATTCATAAAGCCCAATTCTAGCAGAATAAGAAAGATAGTATATCTACTTCAAGTAAAATAATAAAGTGCATCCAATTAGCTCTTTAGCTGGCATGTGTGCTAGTGACTAGCTCATCTCATCACCTCTGAACTAGCTAGCTAGCTTGCTAGTTCTTTGACACTATTTACACACCATGGAACTATAATCAGACACTTTCTAGTCACAATAATAACGACCAATTTGAACCAACTTGCTCTGTTAGAACACTCAGCAATTATATTTGCTAACGTTTCAACTTGCTTACTTTCCATCTGCAGACATCTCACCCTGCAAAAACTCTCTCGCGTCGCTCGCGCACAATCTTGTATTATTCTCCAGCGCGAAGCGAAGTGTTGAGATAGATCTCGCTATGCGAGACTACTGGCGGACTACGTTACCAACGAGCCCATGGGCTTGCCACTCGCCAGATTCGGGTTGGGTGCGTTTAAAAGAAGCGGATATTTTAGCCTGCTTGTCAGATGTTTGGTGTCTACGTTGTTACGTCTGACGTCAAACGTGACGTTTTGCAATTTCCGGGTCCAAACCAGAAATTCTCCGCACCAGAGTACCAGTGTACTACAATGGTAGAATGACAGTTTAATCGTTTTTTAGACTGGGATCTATTCATACAACAAGAGACACAGCACTTTCCCGTTTTCCCCATATTGTCAGGGTATTTGAGCCTCGGAAAAGCGCTATATAAATATAATTTATTATTATTATTATTGCGGCATTTCGAAGACAGCGCCTCAGCCAACTTTGGACCCGGAAACACGTCACGACTTAACAACCGAATAATTCCTCTTTCTTGGGGGGGCGGGGGGGTTCCGTTGGGGGGGGCGGCCCGCAATGGTAGGGGAAACACTGGAAAGACAGAGGTAGAGAGAGAGAGAGAGAAAGAGAGATAGATAGATAGGTTGAGAGAGAGCGATGTAGAGAGAGGACCCTCACCCCTCATCTCAGTGCGGAGGTAGGACTGGGGTTGGTTCTGGGCCCAGTTCTGCCCGGCCATGCTGAGGTGCGCCAGGTCCTGGTCCAGCCCCGTGAGCCCTCCCTGGGGGGCCGGCTCTCCCTGGTTCTGGGAGGAATGGGACGCGCCCGTCGGCATGGTTACCGCCCCCGTTGTCGTCGTCGTGCGATCGTCGTTGTTGTTGTTGCTACGCTCGTACTGCTGGGGGGGCACCCCTCCTCGGCCCCCCCTCCCTCCCCTGGGGGGGGGACCGCCCCCCCCACCTCCTCCTCGATCCCCGTCGCCATGGGGATTCAGGCTGCGAGAGTAGGGGGGCTCGGAGGGGCTCCCCTTGTGGTTGTTGTTGTTGTTGGGGGGGCGGGGGGCGTTCCTGTAGTGGCCCGCCGTCTGGTGGGGGCGGGGGGCCACTGACCAGGTGGGACCTGGGTACCACCAGCTGGGACCTGACCAGGTGGTACGGACCCCCGGCCCCGGCCTCTCGCCGCCTCCGCCACCGCCTTCACGCCAACGCTTGTCCCGCGTCTGAGACGTGCTGTGTCTGGGGGAGGGGGGGAGGAGAGAGAGGGTCAGGACATCGTCGGCAGAAGATAAAAAGCTTCCCTCATTGACAACAATGACCCACGACACAGATGGACCTGCAGACTGCATCACTAGGGCATCTGGGTCCACAGGCTATTCACATCATAGCGGGGGACTTTAATCATGTCGACCTGAAGGCAGTACTACCCAAGTTCTACCAGCATGTAAAATGTGCAACGAGAGGAGAAAAAACACTGGATAAGGTATACACCAACATCAAACGTGCTTACAAGGCTAGTCCGCTAGCTCATCTAGGCATGTCTGACCATGTGTCAATCCTCCTGATTCCTGCATACACCACAATGGGGAAAAGTGCTCCCACCACCACTAAGACTGTCAGAACCTGGCCAGAAGGGTCCGCTCCACTGCAGATCTGCCTAAATGACACCCTATGGCAGGAATATAAGCATGAGGACCTGGAACAGTACACGTCGTCGGTTCTGAACCACATAGTGAACTGCACCAACTCAGTCACCGTGGACAAACGGGTCCGGGTCTACCCCAACACGAAGCCATGGATGACTGGGAAGGTCCAAAAACTGATAAATGAGAGGGACAACGCCTTCTTCGCAGGGAAGCGCACACCGCTGTACAGCTCCACCAGGGCCAACCTAAAGCGCGGCATCAAAGCGGCCAAGGCAGAGCACAGAGAGAAGATTGAGGAATGCCTCCTGAGCAACGACTCCAGGCGGATGTGGCAGGGGGTTCAGCAGATGACAAACTTCAGAGCCAACAGGCTCACAGCCGCAGAGGACGACCCCCTGCTGGCGGGAAAGCTGAACACCTTCTACGCCCGGTTCGACGAGGGGCGAACGGAGGTAACCACAACACAAACACCACTCTCTCCAGCTCTCAGCAGCCTCACCCTCACAGAGCATGAGGTGAGACGCGTACTGAAGGCGGTGGACCCCAGGAAAGCCTCGGGGCCGGATGGCGTCCTGGGACGGGTGCTGAGAGACTGCGCCGACCAGCTGGCCGGGGTTTTCACCAACATCTTTAACCAGTCCCTGTCCCAGGCCACCGTCCCACCCTGCCTGAAAACCTCAACTATCATCCCAGTCCCGAAGAAAAGCACGGTGAGCTGCCTAAACGACTACCGCCCGGTGGCACTCACACCAATCATCATGAAGTGCTTCGAGAAACTAGTCCGGGCCCACATACTCACACGCCTCCCGCCCAACCTGGATCCATACCAGTTCGCCTACAGAGCCCACAGGTCCACAGAGGACGCCATAGCGACGACTCTCCACGCCACTCTATCCCACCTGGAGAGGGGAAACAGCTACGCGAGACTGCTCTTCGTGGACTTCAGCTCCGCCTTCAACACCATCCTTCCAGACAGGCTAGTGACCAAACTACTAGACCTGGGTCTATCACACTCTATATGTGCGTGGATCAAGGACTTCCTGACCGACCGCCCCCAGAGGGTGCGGGTGGGCCCCCACACCTCCACAGCCCTCAGCCTCAGCACTGGGTCACCCCAGGGCTGCGTGCTAAGCCCCATCCTCTACAACCTCTACACCCACGACTTCACCCCCGTCCACCCCAGCAACTACATCGTAAAGTTTGCAGACGACACCACCGTGGTGGGATGTATCTCGGGGCGTACAGGGATGAGGTAGAGCAACTGAGCAAGCTGTGCAAGGTTAACAACCTGCTGCTAAACAAGTCAAAGACCCAGGAATTCATCGTAGACTTCAGGAGGAAAAAGTCCGAGATCCAACCCCTGCTCATCGACGGAGAGAGCATGGAGAGAGTCTCAACCCTCCGATTCCTGGGACACAACATGCGGGATGACCTGGCCTGGAAGGACAACACTAAAGGCACCATCAAGAGGGCACAACAGCGGCTATACACCCTGAGATGCCTCAGGAAACAACACAACAAGCAGGAGATACTGGTGGCCTTCTACCACGGCGCAGTGGAGAGCATCCTCACCTTCGGCATCTCCAACTGGTTCCACAGCTGCACAACAGCGGAGAGAAACGAGCTACAGAGAGTCGTGAGAACAGCACAGAAGATCACCGGCGCCACCCTCCCCTCTCTGGAGGAGCTGTACAACACACGCTGTCTCAGGAGGGCCTCCAAGATCTCCAGGGACCCGACCCACCCTGGGCACGTACACTTTGTCAAGCTGCCCTCGAACAGGAGGTACAGGACCCCGGCCGCTAAGACAAACAGACTGAAGGACTGCTTCTACCACAGGGCCGTCAAGGCCCTGAACACAGAAAAGGCCTAAGTTCTGGGCCCAGGACAGTCCGGACGGATTGTATGGCAGCTAGTGCTGAGGCACAAACATGTACATTTTCAAGCCTGCAAACTGTGACACTTTAAAATAATGTGAAAAAATACTCTTTGTGCAATATGACAACCCTAGTTGACTATCTGTGCAGTATAGTACAGTGGATTGTGTACATAGCCTTTATTGATGTAAACCAGCTCCTTACCTTCTTGTGATTTTATGCATCTATGCTTTTTCTAAAATGTGTTTTCTTTTTCCTTTCCTAACACCAGGGGAGCCACCCCTCCTAAATTTCGTTGTTTGGTACCTGTACTGTAGCAATGACAAATAAAGTCCATTCCATTCCATTCCATTCCATTCCATCTAGTCTGAGGTAAAAAAAAAAAAAAAATTCAGGGCAACTGACATCTACTGTAGTCTGAGGTAAAATGTTTCTTTTTCAGGGGAAACTGACATCTCCTCTGAGGTAAAATGTTTCTTTTTAGGGGAAACGGACATCTCCTCTGAGGTAAAATGTTTCTTTTTAGGGGAAACTGACATCTCCTCTGAGGTCAAATGTTTCTTTTTAGGGGAAACTGACAT
>NC_137677.1:232500-237500 GCF_963989245.1 Nansenia antarctica
AGCCTATAAAGCGGAGGCGGCAGATTAGCCGGTGAGTTGAGAGATGTATGCAGGTCTACTGTACGCTGATAATCATGTTGTTATATTCATCCTTGGCTTAAACTTAACATCCTCGTTAGCAGAGTATTTTTTTCCATTTTAAACTGTCCTGTATCAGCTTCTCTCACTCCAACCATCTGCAGGTCCACCCTCACCACACCATATACTTTCTTTTAGGCCTCCGCCTTTTCCTTCAGCTCTATCTCCAGCATCCTTACCCCTACCAGCTTGTCTCCTATCTGCCATGTCCAAAACCAAGCTCTGCCTCTTGTTTAGTTATTTGTCAGACAATGCCACCACGTGTAAACTTTCCTTTTCACTATTGGTGGTAGAATTCTGGTAGCATTCTGTCACAAATCATTCTTAAGACACTTCTCCACCCACTCCACCCAGCTTGCACTATCTTCTTCACCTCTATTTTACGCTCTCCATTACTTTGGATTGTTGACGCCAAGTATTTCAACTCATCCACATCCTCCTTGTTACCTCACCAATCCACTGATTCCCTCATTCACTGGCTCAAACTTAAAATAATGTTGATATGATTCTGTCAACAGCTGCAAGGACAGACACATGCCTGACTTCCCATTGGAAGTCAGGGTAAAGAACACCCACAACCACAACCTGTTTGTGGCCGAGGCCCTTTGGCACAGAGATGTGGGGAAGGCATCAATTGAGAGCCTGACGAGGCTTTTTGAAATCGGCCACTCTCCCACATCAGCACTTTGTGTCTTGAAGCACGACCTGCAAATGCAGTATGGCGTGAGATATGTCCATGCCTCAGCGAACAGAGAGATCTGCCCAGACCTCCAGTTTGTCCAAAGGTGCACCTTTTTTTTAAGATCATATTGTAGTTATTATGTATGTATTGTCAAAAGACCCCTCACATGATTGGGGTTGAGACTGTATAATACTATGTTGATGATGGTTGTGTATGTGTCACACATTTGAACACATAGCAGTGGAGTGGGATGTATAGTTTGAAACGGTATACAGCATGCATATTATAACTTTATTGGCTAACATTATTTTGTTCAGACTCTTCCAAAAGGTGTGCAGGGGAGAGTATGGTGCACAGCAAGGCCCTTATATGCTGGAAGCTCTGGAACGACAGGTGGTGGAGTACAACACCAAGTGTGGAGAAGTGTGTGCCAGGATGACCACTTCCTCTGCTGGAGCTCTTCTCATCGCGATATGCTCCCCACTGATGAAACGCCTTCACACCCACAAGCACAGTGGGGAGCTCTGCTTCATCGACTCCTCTGGGAACATGGACAGAGAGAACTGCCGGGTCTTCCTCCTCCTCACACACACATGTGCAGGTGGCCTTCCCCTTGGGATCATCATCACTCAAGCGGAGGACAAAGGCACAATCTTTGAGGGGCTGGAGCTGCTGAAAGGGCTCATTGGAAGGGAAGGCTTTGCAGGGAAAGGACAGGCAGGACCTCGCGTGTTCCTGACAGATGACTCCAGTGCAGAGAGGGGAGCTCTAAAGCAGGCATTTCCTGAGGCTACACTGCTGCTCTGCTCCTTCCACCTCCTCCAAGCTACCTGGAGGTGGCTGTGGAGTAAGGAGAGTGATGTGGAGAAGGGAGACAGGAAAACCCTCTTTGCCTTCATCAGGGACATGTTGTACAGCAGGGAGGTCTCTGAGGTAGACAGGCTGTACAGGCAGGCCGCGGAAAATCCAGTTGCTGTCAGGTTAGTGTGGAGTTTAGAGACAGTTAGCTTTACAATGGTGAAGATACTTAGTTGACAAATGGTAATTTCACACATTTCATGCCTGTAACATTGCATACATACAGAAGGAGATGCACCTCTATAGTTAATGTAATACACTTTTTGTCTTGTAATCCATTCCAGGTACCGTAAATACCTGGTCTACCTGGAGCGGCTGTACAACAGGAGGGAAGACTGGGCGCTGAGCTTCAGAGTGGAGCTGCGTACTCGAGGGAACAACACAAATAACTTTGTGGAGGCGGCGATGCGTGTCCTCAAAGACAAGATCATGCTGAGGACCAAAGCGTTCAACCCTCCGCAGCTCTTTGATATGCTCACCTCCCGGCTGGAGACATACTATGTAGCCCGCATCACTGATGTTGCCCTTGGCCACAGAGAGGCTTTCCAGCGTTCACGCTTCTTGGCTCATGAGTCATGACAGCAGCATTGAAGCCAGCGACATTCAGCAGGTAACAGTTTTAAATACTACTACTACTACTACTACTACTACTACTACTACTACTACTACTACTACTACTACTACTACTACTACTACTACTACTACTACTACTACTACTACTACTACTACTACTATCACTACTACTACTACTACTACTACTACTACTACTACTACTACTACTACTACTACTACTACTACTACTACTACTATTAGATTCACAGAAACTTTCAACACTGAGTTAGTGTTTAAACAGAATCTTCTCTTTCTTAATGTCTGACAGATTGAGGTGAAGCTGTTCAAGGTCAAGGGGTCGACAGCAATGTATGAGGTGGACATGGAGTCTGAGCTGTGCACCTGTCCAGCTGGACAGACAGGGGCACCATGCAGGCACCAAGAAGCAGTGGTGCAACACTACCACTGCTTGTCCAACAATTACATTCCCACTACTGCTGAGCAGAAAGCTGAGCTTCTGAAGCTCACATCAGGAGGTAATTTTGGGTTTTTATGATTTATAATGATAAAATAATAATAATTTATTGCATTTATAGACAGGGGTGCACATAACTGGTGCGCCAGTGCGCATGCGTCGCCAAAATGCATGCTGCGCGGAAGATCAGCGGCATGAACGCGCTCTTGCGCACCAACAGCTGGGAGCGCTGGGAGAGGAATTTACTTCCTCAAAATCCACCTGCTGACTGCTGCATCACTGCAAGCCCCGTAACGCCATCACAACGACCACGGCGACTCCCCTCACGAAAACATTCGGAAAGTATCGTAACTTGTACTTTCATTCCGCGTATCGCGTATCGCACGGTTATCACGCCGACACGTGACAATTCAGTCCCGAACGACTAGTCGCTAAAAGGAAAAACAACACCAAGGAACTTCACGTTTCTATTCTCTGAAGCTTTCAGACGTTTGTTTTACAGCTTCATTATTGCACCTAGACCCCTGACCCAGGGAATATGGTTGGGAATTCTATTAGAAAGAAAAAAAAAGACTTTGTTGCACAATCAAAATAATGAGCTATTTAAAGTGATAGCCTACAACATCCTCTACCATGGTTGAAATTGAGGACAGTGATAACTTACAGCAGTCAAGAGAGCAGTGATGATGATGATTAAGCTTGTAGCATAAATAAATGCTTAGGCTGTAACTTTTTGTTGAAAAGTTGATTTCAGTGTTTACAGAACAGAGCAGTGCTTAAAGAGATGTCAGTTGATTTCATTGTGTTTAAAGAACAGACATTCAGTTAGTGCTTAAAGAGATGTCAGTTGATTTCATTGTGTTTAAAGGAGTCTGACAGACTTTCATGCTTAAAGAGCAGTCATTTGATTTTGCATTTGTTTCTTTTGTTTTGCACACAATCATTTGTTCGTTCATCTTTATTTATGAATAAATGTCGTTTTGCTAATATAAGTTATCCATGTATCCTTTTTTTATCCATCCTGTGGGACGGGTCGTGACTCGCGAGCTCGGGGAGCACCAAGCAGCATCCCTAGGTGCTCCTCTGAGCACTGGCCCCAAAAAGTTATGTGCACCCCTGTTTATAGAGCCCTTTTCCATCAAACAATGCTCAAAGTGCAGTGGGAGAGGAAGAAGGGGCACACCACATCACAACCAATGTGTAGCGCCCACCTGGGTGATGCTTAGGCTGCAGCTTGTGCACACTACAGCTCACCACACATCAGCTAGTGAAGAGGTGAAGAAGAGGGTAAAAAGGAGAAGGGGGACAAGGAAGGACTAGTACTAGATTATTTGTATGAAGATGTCAGCGGGTACGCAGGCAGGCAGGCATTGGACAGTACTAATGCGCGATCGTGGAGGCAAAGAACCTTAGCTAATTACTGCCCTAATAACACAGTTGCCTACCAAAAACAAAGAAATACTCCTACAGTAAAATATACATTATTTGTGCTTTGCTATGTTTACGTAACCCAAACAACGTGCCTAGCAACAGGCATTAAGAATTATAACAATTCTTATGCTTGGAGTGCTATCATCGCAAAGACCATGGTACAATCTACTGTAGTCTATTAGACTTGCTCATCTCAACATTGTTTTTGTATTTTCAAGCAACCGTATCTGTGGACTTCTTCCAACCTCTGAGACAGGGGGGGCGGGAAATCCGCTCAATCATGTGTGTTGGGTATTCTTTGTGTTGAACACTCACCTCAGAAATGAATAAAATGTTTTTGGACCTGTGAACTAAAAAAAAAAGAAAAAAGAAAAAGAAGTTCATAATCAATCATGTGGGTGGGACAGACAGTAATACTTATGCACCTTTTTAAAAGCAGTGTGTGCAGACGTGAATGTCCTGCTGATGAGGGAGATTCTTTTGGTCCAATGGAAGAGGACCCTGAAGTACATGTTCCTCTGCCTGGTCCGTATCATCCTGTATCATAATCATTGTTAACAGTGTTTGTTAATAGTGGTGAATGTGGTTCAGTGTGACTGCCATACAGACAGAGCACTGTGGTATTCAACGATTCTGCTGAGATTGGGATAGCATTGCGGATAATGGACATTTTTAGAACTGTTCCCTCACTGTATGTAAATTAATTCAAACCTATTTTCTTCTTGGATATCACAGATTCTGGTGGTGCCTCCATCGTGGAAAACATGATGGAGGATCTGAAAAGAAGAGGCCAAGAGGATCCCCTCTTCTTCACTGGGTTGGTGAAGATGGCCAAACAGCATCAGCTGCTGAAGAAAAAACCAGCTGCACTACTGTCAGCTGTCCACACCTTTGGAAGGAGCAGTACTCTGACCAGCAGACGGG
>NC_137677.1:242500-265000 GCF_963989245.1 Nansenia antarctica
GATCTAAACCGAACTGGGCCGACCTGACGCGAACCGAACTGGGCCGACATGGGCTGCTGATGGAAAAGCACCATTGGGCTGATATGCTAGCAGAAGACCTGAGAGCTCTATTGGGCTGATATGCTAGCAGAAGACCTGAGAGCTCTATTGGGCTGATATGCTAGCAGAAGACCTGAGAGCTCTATTGGGCTGATATGCTAGCAGAAGACCTGAGAGCTCTATTGGGCTGATATGCTAGCAGAAGACCTGAGCTCTATTGGGCTGATATGCTAGCAAAAGGTCTGAACACATTCTGGTGCTGTGCCAGTGAGAGCTTTATAAACAAGCAGAAGGATCATGAAATCTATTCTGAACTTAACAGGAAGCCAGTGTAGAGTCTCTAAAATAGGCTTAGGGTTATATGCTTGATGAGTGGTTTCTCAGATATGATGTTATCTCAAATAGTTTAGCCTTTTTTATAGTAATAGAGGTTCAGGTTTTTTCCCCTCTGCTAGAAGGACTCTCAACACCTGACTCACTGCACTAACCCTGTACTACCCACGTACTGCACTTTATAAATTGTAAATATGTTCTTGTCTTGTGGTTATGTGTGTACATGTCCATGTGATAGTTATGTGCAATGTGTGTATGTTTTTTTTGACACTGCTGTATTGAGCTTTTCCACCTGTACCGAAAACAGATTCCAGCGACCTAGGTCGTGTGGTCATTAAACGATCCATTCATTCATTCATTCATTCATTCAGATACATAGGCCACATAATGATAAACAGCCACTAGGCCTACAAGCTCTTGAGATATCTGATGTTCATGATTCTGAGGCAGGCTGCCTGGTCCTTCAGTCATCGAAGAGAAATACACATGAAATATCAATGTTTTTTTGTCATTGACTGTTTATTAAAGTTTAAATGTTTAGCATTGAAGTGCAGCCCCCCTCCCTCGGCTGGTCTCAGCCCCCAGCCCCCCGTCCTGCCAGGGAATGCCCCCGTGTTATTTACAGTAGATGATATGAGGTGTGTGTGTGTGTGTGTGTGTGTGTGTGTCGTGTTATTTACAGTAGATGAGGCTGTGCGACATGTTGGTCAGGAGGCGGGACTGTCCTCTGGGGGGGTTTAAATAGCCGCCGTCTAAAGGGGAGGCAGCAGGGATATTCAATGTCTGTTCAGTCAAACTACAACTAATAGTTGGCTGTCTATTTTGTCCGTCATTCTGGCGAGGCGTGTTGGATTTTTTTATTTTATTTTTTTTGTGATCAACTTTTTTATTTTTAAACAACTCGACAACAAGACAGGTACATTATAAACAATAACGGCACAGTAAAATAAAACAAGAACCCAAAAATTATAATGTTGGAATAACGTGGAAGATGTGCGCCTGCGCAGAGAGGAGAAGACCGTTACTAACGGTAACTGTCAGAGCGGAGTCCAGCGGACCGGACCAGAACCGCCAGAACCACCAGAACCACGACCACCAAGACCACCAAGACCAACACGACCACCAGGACAAGTCAAGACCGGACCAGACTTTCGACACACCGAGATGTTTTACTCACACTCATCCTGTTTCTGACTGTAGGGAACTTGCCTACAACATAGATTACAACTGTGGGTCAGCGGTGTGAGAGTGTCCTGTCCCCGCCGGGACCCCCGCCTCTGTCTCTGGGTCAGCCGGTCTGTCTCACTCCCCTGGAGCTGCCAGCCTTGACCAAGAAGTCCGAATCAACTGAGTTTTGCGGCTCTTACCCGGACAGTTCATCTGTCCCCCCTCCAGCCGAAGCGGAGGCGGTGTTGATGATGGTGAAGAAACCCATTTTAGATGCCAACGCGTCTCTCACTTAAAAGAAAGCAACAGGCTAAATCGAACATCTACCTTTTTTGATGTGGCCATGTCACGTTTAAATTAGGACTTTTAGTGTGTTACAAACGGAAAATTAACTTATTGGTAACCTACAAAGAGAGATATAGCCAGCTAAAAGTAAGTTATCAAACGGCAACGCTCGAGCGCTGCTGCCACTATCAGCCCTGTCTACCGTCGCGTGCGTCGCTGCCAGGTTGTCCAGCAAAAGAAGAGAACTTAAAAAAACGTTGGGGGGGAAATTGTAACATGAAAGAAGACGTCGTGTCGGAGACATTAGGATTTGTCCCTCAAAAAGACATTGTCTACAACAAACTTCTGATGGAGTTGGATGGTGTCGCTCCGGCCGAGGCTCCAACCGTCTCTGTCGCTATGGGTAACCCGGGGATGGAGGACCTGATCCCGCTGGTGAACCGCCTCCAGGACGCCTTCACCTCCACCGGCCGGACCCTCAGCCTGGACCTGCCGCAGATCGCTGTCATCGGCGGCCAGAGCGCCGGGAAGAGCTCCGTCCTGGAGAACTTTGTGGGCAGGTAGGGTCAGACACTATCTGTATCTCAAGACATCTTAAGACCCATGTCTATATGAATGAATGAATGGACTTTATTGTCATTGCTACAGTACAGGTACCAAACAACGAAATTTAGGAGGGGTGGCTCCCCTGGTGTTAGGAAAGGGAAAAAAAAAAACTTTAAAAAAAAAATCACAAGAAGGGAAGGAGCTGGTTTACATAAATAAAGGCTATGTACACAATCCACTGTACTATACTGTACAGATAGACGACTAGGGTTGTCATATTGCACAATAGTATTGTTTCACGTTATTTAAAGTGTCACAGTTTGCAGGCTTGAAATGTACATGTTTGTGCCTCAGCACTACACCTGATTTTTTCAGTCCAGCATGCATGCTATAGCATGCATACAGCATCAGAACATAACAGATTAAGAGATCAAAATATAATGACAATAAACACAGTTTTAGAAATGAAATGTAATACAGTAATATCGTATCAGTAATATATAGTAATCTCATGCTCACCTGCAGAGAGTAACGTTACTGTTCTCATGCTCACCTGCATAAAGTAACCTTACTGTTCTCATGCTCACCTGCATAGAGTAACGTTACTGTTCTCATGCTCACCTGCATAAAGTAACCTTACTGTTCTCATGCTCACCTGCAGAGAGTAACGTTACTGTTCTCATGCTCACCTGCATAAAGTAACCTTACTGTTCTCATCCTCACCTGCATAAAGTAACCTTACTGTTCTCATGACAACCTGCATAAAGTACCGTTACTGTTCTCATGCTCACCTGCATAAAGTACCGTTACTGTTCTCATGCTCACCTGCATAAAGTAACGTTACTGTTCTCATGACAACCTGCAGAGAGTAACATTACTGTTCTCATGCTCACCTGCATAAAGTAACATTACTGTTCTCATGCTCACCTGCATAAAGTAACCTTACTGTTCTCATGCTCACCTGCATAGAGTAACGTTACTGTTCTCATGCTCACCTGCATAAAGTAACCTTACTGTTCTCATGCTCACCTGCAGAGAGTAACGTTACTGTTCTCATGCTCACCTGCATAAAGTAACCTTACTGTTCTCATCCTCACCTGCATAAAGTAACCTTACTGTTCTCATGACAACCTGCATAAAGTACCGTTACTGTTCTCATGCTCACCTGCATAAAGTACCGTTACTGTTCTCATGCTCACCTGCATAAAGTAACGTTACTGTTCTCATGACAACCTGCAGAGAGTAACATTACTGTTCTCATGCTCACCTGCATAAAGTAACATTACTGTTCTCATGCTCACCTGCATAAAGTAACCTTACTGTTCTCATGCTCACCTGCATAGAGTAACGTTACTGTTCTCATGCTCACCTGCATAAAGTAACCTTACTGTTCTCATGACAACCTGCATAAAGTACCGTTACTGTTCTCATGCTCACCTGCATAAAGTAACGTTACTGTTCTCATGTCAACCTGCATAGAGTAACGTTACTGTTCTCATGCTCACCTGCATAAAGTAACGTTACTGTTCTCATGCTCACCTGCATAAAGTAACCTTACTGTTCTCATGCTCACCGTGCTGGTGGGAGGTGGGTTTCACACACACTCTGGGATTCCCCAAATGCGCAAAGCTGTGTGTGTGTGTGTGTGTGTGTGTGTGTGTGTCTCTGTCTGTCTGTCTGTCTGTCTGTGTGTGTGTGTGTGTGTGTGTGTCTCTGTCTGTTTGTCTGTGTCCTTTCTGACTGTGTGTGTGTGTGTGTGTGTGTGTCTGTCCTGTCGTGTCTGTCTGTCTGTCTGTCTGTCTGTCTTGTCCTGTGTGTATCTCTGTCTGTTTGTCTGTCTGTCTGTCTGTCTGTCTGTCTGTCTGTCTGTCTGTGTCTTCTGACTGTGTGTGTGTGTGTGTGTGTGTGTGTGAGTCTCTGTCTGTTTGTCTGTCTGTCTGTCTGTGTCTTTCCGTGTGTGTGTGTGTGTGTGTGTGTGTGTGTCAGTCTGTGTGAAGTGGGTAGTGCATGCCTGAGATGGCAGCGTCTCAGTGACAGTGTCCAGTGCCAGGCGTCCTCTCTCTCCCAGGGCCTGAGGTATCTGATCTGAGGGCAGGGCTGCTGGATGCCAGCGTGCCTGGGAGCAGCACGTGCAGTCAGTCATCCAGCCTAACCCTAACCCCGGGCAGAGAGGCTGCTGCCTCACTATGGGTGTGCTGTTGTAGGCGACCAAGACCATCAGTAATCTACATTATTGCCATTTCTGTGAGAATTGTCCCTAGTATCTGTCTTTATCTGTCTTTTAAGTTGATCAACTCTCTCCTTGTAAAAACGCAGGCCAATATTGTTCTCTTTACTGAGTTTTCTCTTCCAAGTTGTTGTTGTTGTTGTTAAGTGGGGCAGTTTTAATATTTAATATCCCATTTTAATATTCTTTCATTTTTATCAGATAGAGAGATAGTGGAGAACAACGCAATGTCATCAGGGCATGGGCTGGATTTGACCCTTTAACCCTAACCCTAACCCATACCCACCTGGATCTGACCCCATACCCACCTGGATCTGTACCCATGCTGACGTTGTGCACTGTAGACCATGGTGCTAGACCACTGTAGGACAAGGTGCTAGATCACTGTAGGACAAGGTGCTAGACCACTGTAGGACAAGGTGCTAGATCACTGTAGGACAAGGTGCTAGACCACTGTAGGACAAGGTGCTAGACCACTGTAGGACAAGGTGCTAGACCACTGTAGGACAAGGTGCTAGACCACTGTAGGACAAGGTGCTAGACCACTGTAGACCATGGTGCTAGACCACTGTAGGACAAGGTGCTAGACCACTGTAGGACAAGGTGCTAGACCACTGTAGGACAAGGTGCTAGACCACTGTAGACCATGGTGCTAGACCACTGTAGGACAAGGTGCTAGATCACTGTAGGACAAGGTGCTAGACCACTGTAGGACAAGGTGCTAGTCCACTGTAGACCATGGTGCTAGACCACTGTAGGACAAGGTGCTAGACCACTGTAGGACAAGGTGCTAGACCACTGTAGGACAAGGTGCTAGACCACTGTAGACCATGGTGCTAGACCACTGTAGGACAAGGTGCTAGACCACTGTAGACCATGGTGCTAGACCACTGTAGACCATGGTGCTAGACCACTGTAGGACAAGGTGCTAGACCACTGTAGGACAAGGTGCTAGACCACTGTAGGACAAGGTGCTAGACCACTGTAGGACAAGGTGCTAGACCACTGTAGGACAAGGTGCTAGACCACTGTAGACCATGGTGCTAGACCACTGTAGACCATGGTGCTAGACCACTGTAGGACAAGGTGCTAGTCCACTGTAGGACAAGGTGCTAGACCACTGTAGACCATGGTGCTAGACCACTGTAGACCATGGTGCTAGACCACTGTAGGACAAGGTGCTAGTCCACTGTAGGACAAGGTGCTAGTCCACTGTAGGACAAGGTGCTAGACCACTGTAGGACAAGGTGCTAGACCACTGTAGACCATGGTGCTAGACCACTGTAGACCATGGTGCTAGACCACTGTAGACCATGGTGCTAGACCACTGTAGGACAAGATGCTAGACCACTGTAGACCATGGTGCTAGACCACTGTAGGACAAGGTGCTAGACCACTGTAGACCATGGTGCTAGACCACTGTAGACCATGGTGCTAGACCACTGTAGACCATGGTGCTAGACCACTGTAGACCATGGTGCTAGACCACTGTAGACCATGGTGCTAGACCACTGTAGGACAAGGTGCTAGTCCACTGTAGGACAAGGTGCTAGACCACTGTAGACCATGGTGCTAGACCACTGTAGACCATGGTGCTAGACCACTGTAGACCATGGTGCTAGACCACTGTAGACCATGGTGCTAGACCACTGTAGGACAAGGTGCTAGACCACTGTAGGACAAGGTGCTAGTCCACTGTAGGACAAGGTGCTAGACCACTGTAGACCATGGTGCTAGACCACTGTAGACCATGGTGCTAGACCACTGTAGACCATGGTGCTAGACCACTGTAGACCATGGTGCTAGACCACTGTAGGACAAGGTGCTAGACCACTGTAGGACAAGGTGCTAGACCACTGTAGACCATGGTGCTAGACCACTGTAGGACAAGGTGCTAGACCACTGTAGGACAAGGTGCTAGTCCACTGTAGGACAAGGTGCTAGACCACTGTAGGACAAGGTGCTAGACCACTGTAGACCATGGTGCTAGACCACTGTAGGACAAGGTGCTAGACCACTGTAGACCATGGTGCTAGACCACTGTAGACCATGGTGCTAGACCACTGTAGGACAAGGTGCTAGACCACTGTAGGACAAGGTGCTAGACCACTGTAGACCATGGTGCTAGACCACTGTAGACCATGGTGCTAGACCACTGTAGACCATGGTGCTAGACCACTGTAGGACATGGTGCTAGACCACTGTAGGACAAGGTGCTAGTCCACTGTAGGACAAGGTGCTAGACCACTGTAGGACAAGGTGCTAGATCACTGTAGGACAAGGTGCTAGACCACTGTAGGACATGGTGCTAGATCACTGTAGGACAAGGTGCTAGACCACTGTAGGACAAGGTGCTAGATCACTGTAGGACATGGTGCTAGACCACTGTAGGACAAGGTGCTAGTCCACTGTAGGACAAGGTGCTAGACCACTGTAGGACATGGTGCTAGATCACTGTAGGACAAGGTGCTAGACCACTGTAGGACAAGGTGCTAGACCACTGTAGGACAAGGTGCTAGACCACTGTAGGACAAGGTGCTAGTCCACTGTAGACCATGGTGCTAGACCACTGTAGACCAAGGTGCTAGACCACTGTAGGACAAGGTGCTAGACCACTGTAGACCAAGGTGCTAGACCACTGTAGGACAAGGTGCTAGACCACTGTAGACCAAGGTGCTAGACCACTGTAGGACAAGGTGCTAGACCACTGTAGGACAAGGTGCTAGACCACTGTAGGACAAGGTGCTAGACCACTGTAGGACAAGGTGCTAGTCCACTGTAGACCATGGTGCTAGACCACTGTAGACCAAGGTGCTAGACCACTGTAGGACAAGGTGCTAGACCACTGTAGACCAAGGTGCTAGACCACTGTAGGACAAGGTGCTAGACCACTGTAGGACAAGGTGCTAGACCACTGGATTAGATTAGATTCAACTTTATTGTCATTGCAGAGTACAAATGTACAATACAACGAAATGCAGTTTAGCATCTAACCAGAAGTGCAAATAGGGGAAAGATATTATTAAGATATTATGGTATCTATGTACTAAGGTAGCTATGTACAGTTAAGGTAGCTATGGACAGTTAAGGTAGCTATATACATTTAAGGTAGATATGTACAGTTAAGGTAGCTATGTACAGTTACGGTAGCTATGTACAGTTAAGGTAGCTATGTACAGTTAAGGTAGCTATGTACAGTTATGGTAGATATGTACAGTTAAGGTAGCTATGTACAGTTACGGTAGCTATGTACAGTTAAGGTAGATATGTACAGCTATGGTAGCTACAGTATGTACAGTTAAGGTATGTACAGCTATGGTAGCTATGTACAGTTAAGGTAGATATGTACAGTATGGTATGTAGAGATGTATAAATAGAGGCTATATTAAAAAAAAGCTATGTGCAAAGGCAGTATTTGTAAACAGCAGTAGTGCAAAGGGTAATAGAGTTTTCACCAGGGGTGTGTGTAACCAGCAATAGTGCAGAGGCCTCGAAAGCACACAGTCAGTCAGTCAGTCAGTCAGTCAGTCACGGGGTCAGAGCAGAGCTATCACAGGGCTTTAAGTGTCTTTCCTCTTGCGTCTGTGTTCCTCTTGAATGACGCCTCCTCCTGGTGAGTGGGCTGCCATGTCAGTGCTGTCAGAGTAATGCTAACAGTGTTTAGATAGGGACTTAACTTAATTTCCCTAGCAGAGGATCCTGGTGTTGAGCTGAACTCCTGTTGACCTGTTGAGAACCACAACACACAGTCCAACACTGTGCTGCTATCCTGCCCTACAACCCTGCTTGTCTTAAAGGGATAGTTCACCCTGCTTGTCTTAAAGGGATAGTTCACCCTGCTTGTCTTAAAGGGATAGTTCACCCAAATGACGAGATCACATATTTGGTTCTTGTCCCTGACACACTTGGTTTCTGTTTATCTGGGCCATGTTACTGACTGCTAACTGGTAGCATTGGGAATCATAAAAGAACAATGGAAGTGAAAGGACCCAAAATTAGCATGTTTGAAATGGGCAAATCATTCTTCGATTTCAATCCCAAACTTTGGGAGTGTAGAGCCGAAAGAAGAAAACAATACTTCACTGTCCCATTATGCAGGCTGGTCTGTACTGTGCTGCCAGGGTAACCCTGTCCTGAGTCTGTCCTGAGTCTGTCCTGAGTCTGTCCTGAGTCTGTCCTCAGTCTGTCCTCAGTCTGTCCTGAGTCTGTCCTGAGTATCTGAGTTCTGTATCCATCAGGCATGATTGCGTCCTTCCTCTCATGCACGTGGGCTTTGTTGTCTCAGCTGTGGTGAAACAGCCTCGTAGGAAGCTGTAAGATAAACTTCCTGAAATGTTCAAACTCAGGACAACAACAGGAACACGGCGGCTCCACTGACCGTGTGGGGGCGGAGTCACCTGACCGTGTAGGGGGCGGAGTCACCTGACCGTGTAGGCCTCTGGCTGCATCGTGATATCAACAGACCTGGTCTCAACCTGGCCAGCGATGGTCTCACTGTCAGACTCTACACACACGCCTCTCTCAGGGTTCTGTGATGACAGCAGAGGGTGGCTCCATCTGTTCTGTATTTCAGTTGTGTGCTGGTAGCTGTAGTCTCACATCAACGGCCTTCTGAACAACATAGTGTCTGTGTGATAACATGGATGTCTCCCTGCCTCATCCATGAAGAGGCTTATACATGTAAACAGCCATAAATAAGTGTCATGGCTGTAGTACTGCTGGTGAGCTGGAGGGTTTGGTGTTTCAGACCCTGCTGGCTGGCCTGGACAAGCATACCAGCATACAACAGGGTTTTTCCTGGCTCAAAATGAGGCGGAGGTGGTACCAGTGGTGTTTGACATCGGGGGGGCCCATGAAGCAGGGCTGTCTGGGGGTCCTTAAACGAGCATCAAACACTTAATTTCTTGCATTCTGGTGAATTGATATGCACCAATTTGTGCCCTTTCTGCATCAATTTATGGTGGAAATGTCAATTTATGCAAAGGAAAACACAATATTCAGGCACCAGATGACCATTCAAAATATAATGTAATATAATGCAATATAAGGCTCTCAGGCATTCTGTACTTTCAAATGTATTCAATATTATGTTGTGGATGATAGTAGAAAGAAAAGAACAGCAATGTGCAAGGTCTGCAGAGCAAAACTTAGTGATACGACCACCAAAACGTCGAATTTCAAGTCCCACAGGTACGTGATGTGTCTAACTTAGGCTAGTCAAACGTTAGCTAGAAAGCTAATGTTAAGTTTAAGCTATGTTAGACTTGGCTTCGAATCTATCTATCATAGCATTTTATTGAGAAGGCATATTATTATTAGCTTAAAGCAAACCGTCCTAATGCCTCCATAGCATATGTAGCCATGTTCAGTCTGACAGTCTTATGTCGTCTGATCCTGAGGCACTCTGAAGACATTTAGTTGTTCAGTTGTTGGTCGAACATTTTTATTTTTAGACAGACATAACATATTACCATATATTAGGCGTGTAACAATTATGAAATAATTGTCTAATGGCAAATTTTTTGAGGTGATTATACAGTTTAGGCCTTTTTAGGCGTTGTCTTTTTTTTATGTTTTGCGCCAGAACAGTAACGGCAACATTTCTTTAATGAATGGTTCGCGCCAGAACAGCAGCTATCCTATCAGAGGACACCCCGCGCGCATTGATTTACAGTTGCACCGGAATTCGGCAAACGGACAGTAGCCTCCATCTGGTAGAGAGAGCGGCAGAATGACACAACATGGAGCTTGTTTCAATAACGTAACACAACTACACCATTATGGGACCATAATAACACGACTACACCATTATGGGACCATAATAACACAACTACACCATTATGGGACCATAATAACACAACTACACCATTATGGGACCATAATAACACAACTACACCATTATGGGACTATAATAACACGACTACACCATTATGGGACCATAATAACACAACTACACCATTATGGGACCATAATAACACAACTACACCATTATGGGACCATAATAACACGACTACACCATTATGGGACCATAATAACACAACTACACCATTATGGGACTATAATAACACGACTACACCATTATGGGACCATAATAACACAACTACACCATTATGGGACCATAATAACACGACTACACCATTATGGGACCATAATAACACAACTACACCATTATGGGACCATAATAACACGACTACACCATTATGGTACCATAATAACACAACTACACCATTATGGGACTATAATAACACAACTACACCATTATGGGACCATAATAACACGACTACACCATTATGGGACCATAATAATACAACTACACCATTATGGGACCATAATAACACGACTACACCATTATGGGACTATAATAACACAACTACACCATTATGGGACCATAATAACACAACTACACCATTATGGTACCATAATAACACAACTACACCATTATGGGACCATAATAACACAACTACACCATTATGGGACCATAATAACACGACTACACCATTATGGGACCATAATAACACAACTACACCATTATGGGACTATAATAACACAACTACACCATTATGGGACTATAATAACACAACTACACCATTATGGGACCATAATAACACAACTACACCATTATGGGACTATAATAACACAACTACACCATTATGGGACTATAATAACACGACTACACCATTATGGGACTATAATAACACGACTACACCATTATGGGACCATAATAACACAACTACACCATTATGGGACTATAATAACACGACTACACCATTATGGGACTATAATAACACAACTACACCATTATGGGACTATAATAACACAACTACACCATTATGGGACCATAATAACACGACTACACCATTATGGGACCATAATAACACAACTACACCATTATGGGACCATAATAACACGACTACACCATTATGGGGCCATAATAACACAACTACACCATTATGGGACCATAATAACACGACTACACCATTATGGGACCATAATAACACGACTACACCATTATGGGACCATAATAACACAACTACACCATTATGGGACCATAATAACATGACTACACCATTATGGGACTATAATAACACGACTACACCATTATGGGACCATAATAACACGACTACACCATTATGGGACCATAATAACACAACTACACCATTATGGGACCATAATAACACGACTACACCATTATGGGATTATAATAACACAACTACACCATTATGGGACCATAATAACACAACTACACCATTATGGGACTATAATAACACGACTACACCATTATGGGACTATAATAACACAACTACACCATTATGGGACCATAATAACACGACTACACCATTATGGGACCATAATAACACAACTACACCATTATGGGACTATAATAACACGACTACACCATTATGGGACTATAATAACACAACTACACCATTATGGGACTATAATAACACGACTACACCATTATGGGACTATAATAACACGACTACACCATTATGGGACCATAATAACACAACTACACCATTATGGGACTATAATAACACGACTACACCATTATGGGACTATAATAACACAACTACACCATTATGGGACCATAATAACACGACTACACCATTATGGGACCATAATAACACAACTACACCATTATGGGACTATAATAACACGACTACACCATTATGGGACTATAATAACACGACTACACCATTATGGGACCATAATAACACGACTACACCATTATGGGACTATAATAACACAACTACACCATTATGGGACCATAATAACACGACTACACCATTATGGGACCATAATAACACAACTACACCATTATGGGACCATAATAACACGACTACACCATTATGGGACTATAATAACACGACTACACCATTATGGGACCATAATAACACGACTACACCATTATGGGACCATAATAACACAACTACACCATTATGGGACCATAATAACACAACTACACCATTATGGGACCATAATAACACAACTACACCATTATGGGACCATAATAACACAACTACACCATTATGGGACTATAATAACACGACTACACCATTATGGGACTATAATAACACAACTACACCATTATGGGACCATAATAACACAACTACACCATTATGGGACCATAATAACACGACTACACCATTATGGGACTATAATAACACAACTACACCATTATGGGACTATAATAACACGACTACACCATTATGGGACTATAATAACACGACTACACCATTATGGGACCATAATAACACAACTACACCATTATGGGACTATAATAACACGACTACACCATTATGGGACTATAATAACACAACTACACCATTATGGGACCATAATAACACGACTACACCATTATGGGACCATAATAACACAACTACACCATTATGGGACTATAATAACACGACTACACCATTATGGACCATAATAACACGACTACACCATTATGGGACTATAATAACACAACTACACCATTATGGGACTATAATAACACGACTACACCATTATGGGACTATAATAACACAACTACACCATTATGGGACCATAATAACACGACTACACCATTATGGGACCATAATAACACAACTACACCATTATGGGACCATAATAACACAACTACACCATTATGGGACCATAATAACACAACTACACCATTATGGGACCATAATAACACAACTACACCATTATGGGACTATAATAACACAACTACACCATTATGGGACTATAATAACACGACTACACCATTATGGGACCATAATAACACGACTACACCATTATGGGACCATAATAACACGACTACACCATTATGGGACTATAATAACACAACTACACCATTATGGGACTATAATAACACAACTACACCATTATGGGACTATAATAACATGACTACACCATTATGGGACTATAATAACACAACTACACCATTATGGGACTATAATAACACAACTACACCATTATGGGACTATAATAACACAACTACACCATTATGGGACTATAATAACACGACTACACCATTATGGGACTATAATAACACGACTACACCATTATGGGACTATAATAACACGACTACACCATTATGGGACCATAATAACACAACTACACCATTATGGGACCATAATAACACGACTACACCATTATGGGACCATAATAACACGACTACACCATTATGGGACCATAAGCCTTTTTGAGCCGACAGATGAAATATAAGCGTGACCGTTTCAGATGGTGCCGCTCACACATAGTCGCTCACACATAGTCGCTCACACGTTACATCGCAGAAGAGATGGTCACCAGTCCAGCTTCATGGAGATCTCTAAGGCTCAATTGTAGCCCTTGTCTTGTTTACTATTGTTATAAATACCACAGGGAAGGACATTAACATGCTTTATGCTTTATGCAGACGACACAATAGTACTCAGTTGCCTCTTTCCTGGGCCAGGCTGTGGATGAGCTCCAGACTGCCTGTAAACAGCCGCAGGCCTCATTATATTATATATATCCTATTATATATATTAAACGCTCTGAAGTTGGTTCTCAATGCTAAGAAAACCAAACTGATGATCTTTTCCAGAGCTGCTCCCAGATCGTAGATAATGTTAACAGCATAATATTGTCAGCGTCTTTGAGCCCCGGAAAAGCGCTGTATAAATACAATGAATTATTATTATTAGGTTATTATTATAATAATAATATAATAATAATTATAATAATAACATTCCTACCTTAGGAGGGACTCAATTGAAAGAGTGTCATCCTATAAGTAGGTGGTTATTTGGGTGGATGATTGACAGGCTCTCTTTTAGAGGGTTACGGTTAGGCTGGGTTTTTATTATGGAAATTAGACCTGCCTCAATTTAGCTCTCAATTCCTCCTCAGGGATTTCCTTCCCCGGGGTTCAGGAATTGTCACCCGCAGACCCTTAATCCTCCAGCTCATCACTGCCAGCACAGGTAATACACACACACACACACACACACACACACACACACACACACAGATAGTTTAAAAGCCATCAAAAAGGCACTAAATGTATCTGTACTGTACAATACATCCCGTTGGTGTCACTGTGCAGTTGTCCCACCAGGGGGCAGTGTTGTCTCTATCACTGGGGGACAATGCTGGAATGCTGTCCAGAACTAGAACTCCCCCTCGGCCCCAGGGTCTCTGGGTAGTGAGCATATAGAGGTTGGGCCCTGATGGCTAACAGTCTCCCTTTAAATCACACAGCTTTTACTGTTCACATTCCAGGGAACCGTGGGAAATCAATTCCATCACTACCAGGTATTGTGTTTGAGTAATATTGTATTTTGTTTTCAAACCATTATGCCTCTCTCTCGATCTGTGTGTGTATGTGTGTGTGTGTGTGTGTGTGTGTAGAGTACGCTGAGTTTCTCCACTGTAAAGGAAGGATGCTGACAGACTTTGAGGAGGTGCGTCGGGAGATCGAGGTGGAGACAGAGAGGCTGACAGGAACCAACAAGGGCATCTCTCCTGTCCCCATCCACCTGCGCGTGTACTCTCCTCACGGTAACACATCTCTCCTGTCCCCATCCACCTGCGCGTGTACTCTCCTCACGGTAACACATCTCTCCTGTCCCCATCCACCTGCGCGTGTACTCTCCTCACGGTAACAGCATCTCTCCTGTCCCCATCCACCTGCGCGTGTACTCTCCTCACGGTAATCTCTCCTGTCCCCATCCACCTGCGCGTGTACTCTCCTCACGGTAACACATCTCTCCCGTCCCCATCCACCTGCGCGTGTACTCTCCTCACGGTAACACATCTCTCCCGTCCCCATCCACCTGCGCGTGTACTCTCCTCACGGTAACACATCTCTCCTGTCCCCATCCACCTGCGCGTGTACTCTCCTCACGGTAACAACATCTCTCCTGTCCCCATCCACCTGCGCGTGTACTCTCCTCACGGTAACAACATCTCTCCTGTCCCCATCCACCTGCGCGTGTACTCTCCTCACGGTAACACATCTCTCCTGTCCCCATCCACCTGCGCGTGTACTCTCCTCACGGTAACACATCTCTCCTGTCCCCATCCACCTGCGCGTGTACTCTCCTCACGGTAACACATCATACAACATGTCTGTTTGTCACTGATTCAGTCATGTGAGAGAGATGCTTCTGCTGGGGGTAGAGACGTTTAGACCAGGTACAATGAAACACAGCAGCTGTTGAGTATCCAGAGAGTTTAGGTATTCTTTTGCTCAGGGGTTAGGGTTAGGGTTAGGGGTGTGTCCCTGTGTGTGTACTTGTGTGTGTAATTGTGTGTGTATCTGTGTGTGTGTCCGTGTGTGTGTACTTGTGTGTGTAATTGTGTGTGTGTGTGTCCCTGTGTGTGTATTGTATCCTTGTGTGTGTGTGTGTGTGTCTGTGTGTCTGTGTGTGTGTGTGTGTGTGTGTGTGTGTGTGTGTCTGTGTGTGTGTGTGTGTGTGTGTGTGTGTGTGTGTGTATCCTGTGTGTGTGTGTGTGTGTCCCTGTGTGTGTGTGTGTATCCTCCTATGTGTGTGCGTGTGGGTGTGTGTCTGTGTGTCCTCCTGTGTGTGTGTGTGTGTGTGTGTGTGTCCTCCTGTGTGTGTGTGTGTGTGTGTGTGTGTGCAGTGCTGAACCTGACCCTGGTGGACCTGCCTGGCATCACCAAGGTGGCGGTGGGCGACCAGCCCGCAGACGTGGAGTACCGGGTCAGGGACATGATCATGCAGTTCATCTGCAAGGACAACTGCCTGGTCCTCGCCGTCACGCCCGCCAACTCTGACCTGGCCAACTCTGACGCCCTCAAACTGGCCAAGGACGTCGACCCACAAGGTGAGGAGGTGTGTGAGTGTGTGTGTGTGTGTGTGAGTGTGTGTGTGAGTGTGTGTGTGTGTGTGTGTGAGTGTGAGTGTGAGTGTGAGTGAGTGTGAGCGTGTGTGTGTGTGTGAGTGTGTCTGTGTGAGAGTGTGAGTGTGTCTGTGTGAGAGTGTGTTTGAGTGTGAGTGTGAGTGTGTGTGATAGGGTTGGGTAGTTTGGCCATCCCCAGTTAAAACCGTGATTTACTGTGGGATTCAAAATCACTAAAACAGCTAAAAATACTTTGGGATGGTAACGAGGTTAAAGGTAACGAGGTTAACGAGGTTGTGTCGGGACAGATTCTGTCTGGGAAACACTGACCTGAGTACAACATGCAGAGCGTGTTCCAGCTGACCCTACGTGACACGTCTGTTTGACAGGTTATTCGTTTGACAAATGACATTCTTTACAAAATGTTCTGTCATCACTATCATAGCGTCTTCAACCACACAGACAGACAGACACACAGACAGACAGTGCTGGACAAACATTCTGGAGTTGTTTAATATATATATCAATTCATGACGGTTTTATGACGCTATTGACAAAAACCGTGGTTTCCGGTAAAACCGCCCAACCCTAGTGTGTGTGGGAGTGTGTGTCTGTATGAGTGTGTGTCTGTATGAGTGTGTGTCTGTATGAGTGTGTGTCTGTATGAGTGTGTGTCTGTATGAGTGTGTGTCTGTATGAGTGTGTGTCTGGATGAGTGTGTGTCTGTATGAGTGTGTGTCTGTATGAGTGTGTGTCTGGATGAGTGTGTTTTGAGAGCATGTACACAGATCTCCCTCCGCTCCCCCATTCTCCTCTTCTTCTCCCCTCTTTTCCTCCTCTTCCTCTCCGCTCCTCTCCTCCTCTCTTCCTCTCCTCCTCTCCTCTCCTCCTCTCCACCTCCTCCTCTCCTCCACTTCTCCTCTTCTTCTCCCCTCTTTTCCTCCTCTTCCTCTCCGCTCCTCTCCTCCTCTCCTCCTCTCCTCCTCTCCTCTCCTCCTCTCCACCTCCTCCTCTCCTCCACCTCTCCTCTTCTTCTCCCCTCTTTTCCTCCTCTTCCTCTCCGCTCCTCTCCTCCTCCTCCTCTCCTCTCGTCTTCCTCCTCCTCCTCCTCTCCTCTCCTCTTCCTCCTCTCCTCCTCTCCTCTCCTCTTCCTCCTCCTCCTCCTCTCCTCCTCTTCCTCCTCCTCCTCCTCCTCTCCTCCTCCTCCTCCTCTCCTCTCCTCCTCCTCCTCTCCTCCTCTCCTCCTCTCCTCTCCTCTCCTCTCCTCTCCTCTCCTCTCCTCCTCCTCCTCTCCTCTCCTCCTCCTCCTCCCCTCCTCTCCTCCTCTCCTCCTCCTCTCCTCTCCTCCTCAGGACTGTGCACCATAGGGGTGATCACTAAGCTCCTCCTCCTCCTCCTCCTCTCCTCTCCTCCTCAGGACTGTGCACCATAGGGGTGATCACTAAGCTCCTCCTCTCCTCCTCCTCCTCCTCTCCTCTCCTCCTCAGGACTGCGCACCATAGGGGTGATCACTAAGCTCCTCTCCTCTCCTCCTCAGGACTGCGCACCATAGGGGTCAGAGGTCATAGGGGTGATCACTAAGCGTGTGTGTGTGTGTGTGTGTTTGTGTGGTCTCCAGGGTTACGGACCATAGGGGTGATCACTAACCTCTCCTCTCCTCCTCAGGACTGCGCACCATAGGGGTGATCACTAAGCTCGTGTGTGTGTGTGTGTGTGTGTGTTTGTGTGGTCTCCAGGGTTACGGACCATAGGGGTGATCACTAAGCTGTATGTGTGTGTGTGTGTGTGTTTGTGTGGTCTCCAGGGTTACGGACCATAGGGGTGATCACTAAGCTGGACCTGATGGACGAGGGGACGGACGCCAGGGACATCCTGGAGAACAGACTGCTGCCCCTACGTAGAGGTACGCTTCAGTGTGTGTGTGTGTGTGTGTGTGTGTGTGTGTGTGTGTGTGTATGTGTGTGTGCATGCTTGTGTGCATGTACATATGTGTGTGCACTAGAGCAGGGGTTCTCAAACGTATCCGTCTGCATTTGTATTCAAGGTCAGACGATTGGTGACGAAATAACATTTAATCATCTCACTTATAACTTTGAAGCAACAGACACTCAACTCAAGTTCATGACAGTCAAGACAGTCCAGATTCAGATTCAGATTCAGATTCAGATAATGTTTATTGCCATTATGCTTGACACATGTAGGAATTTGCTTTGGCATTTACAGAAGGTGCATTTATGCTTTTTTCACATACATATGAACAAAACAAGTACAAATACAAATGCAAAGACAGGCAAAAACAGGACAACACAGGTCAGACAGTGCATGGATAGTTCTGTATATAAAGTGCAGTGCAGAGTTATTCAAGGTCCAGTGCATGTTCAGTCCTGGGCAGACTTGGAGGCGGGGGGGAGGGGGAAGCCAGAGTCATTTAGCAGCCTGGCGGCTGAGGGGAAGAAGCTGAGCCTGTGGCGGGCCTTTAATGCCTTAGGCAGCCGCAACCTTCTTCCAGAGGGAAGCAGGGTGAGGAGGCCGTGGCCGGGGTGGAAGCGGTCTGCCATGATCTTCCTTGCCCTCCTCAGAGCCCTGGTGTCATGCAGGGAGTTGAGGGAGGGCAAGGGACAGCCGATCACCCTCTCTGCTGAGCGTAGCACCCGCTGCAGCTTGGCCTTGTCCTATATACATTCCTAGATACATTCAAGCCTAGTGGGAGGAATGGAATTGTTTGCCTGCAATCAGTTGCTTGAACCTCGGCACAGCAGGTGTGAAAGCCACAGAGACGCTGATCCAGATGTACACTCCTTCATAAATGTCCTCTCCTCTCCTCTCCTTCATAAATGTCCTCTCCTCTGGTGTGCCCATGGAGGGTCAGGCCCATGGAGGGTCAGGCCCATGGAGGAGGGTCAGGCCCATGGAGGGTCAGGCCCATGGAGGGGTTAGGCCCATGGAGGGTCAGGCCCATGGAGGGTCAGGCCCATGGAGGGTCAGGCCCATGGAGGGTCAGGCCCATGGAGGAGGGTCAGGCCCATGGAGGGTCAGGCCCATGGAGGGGTTAGGCCCATGGAGGGTCAGGCCCATGGAGGGTCAGGCCCATGGAGGGTCAGGCCCATGGAGGGTCAGGCCCATGGAGGAGGGTCAGGCCCATGGAGGGTCAGGCCCATGGAGGGTCAGGCCCATGGAGGGGGTCAGGCCCATGGAGGGTCAGGCCCATGGAGGGGTCATGGAGGGGTCAGGCCCATGGAGGGGTCAGGCCCAGTAAGCCTTCACAGAATTCCCCCTTGACCTTGCTGAAATAGGCCTATCTGACAACATATGACGTATATGACATAGGACGTATTACAGCCTGTGAGCCGCCTGGTTTGGCAACGGTAAAATATAGCGCTGCTAATCATTGTCAGGCAAACGTTACTTCTCCCTTCGACATGTTTGGACAGTTAGCTAGCACAGTTAGCTAGCACAGTTAGCTAGCACAAACCGCTCCCAGTCTAGGATACCAAGCTAGCGCAAATAGCGCTAACAAACTACAGACCACCAAAATAGAAATGTTTGAAATGTAATGGAGGGTGTCTGTAAACATGCAAGATAAAGTGCATACATATAAAAACAACACATTTAGGTAAGTGGGCATTTACATGATTTGCGACACAGACACGGCTGAGACTGTTTATGTGACTCAGACGTTCTTACAACGTTTACATGTTTGAGCTACAGACAACGAGACACGTTGGGGTTCAGGAGCTGATAGAATCCTCTGGTGTGACGTTAATGAACTCGGCAGCAACACACACTTTCTCCAGCATTTTATGTCACCATGACAACGATATCAACGCTAGGGAAATAAGCCACATTAAAACCACATCCCCCTGGGGACAGGACTCCAGCTACACTGTTCAACGTCATAACATGAGGTACGGGCTGGTACTCCAGCTACACTGTTGTATTCATAACATGAGGTACGGGCTAACCCTAACCCTAACCCTGGGTCCGGACTGACTTTGGTCCGGATGCGGTCCGTGGTCTGGACTAAGAAAGTCCCTGCCCTGGAGTATTGTAGCAGGAGAGTGGAATGTGTGTGTGTGTGTGTGTGTGTGTGTGTGTGTGTGTGTGTGTGTGTGTGTGTGTGTGTGTGCGTGTGGCAGCAGGGTGGGTTGTGTCTGTTGTTGCTGGTCAGCAGCTCTCAGTCTCTCAACACGTCACACTCAGACAGGCTGGTCACTGGGGGGGGGAGGGGAGGGGAGAGGAGGGGGGGAGGAGGGGGGGAGGAGGGGAGGGGGTCACTGGCTGGCCTGGGGGAAGTGTTGACAAGTAGGCAACAACTCTTGTATGATGTCACGTGTGTGTGTGTGTGTGTGTGGGTGTGGGTGTGTGTGTGTGTGTGTGGGTGTGGGTGTGGGTGTGTGTGTGTGTTCTGTGTGTGTGTGTGTGTGTAAGGGACAGGGCTGAGCTCATGGGGTAATGTTACAGTCAGGGGAGGGGAGGGGAGGGGAGGGGAGGGGAGGAGGGGAGGGGAGGGGAGGGGAGGGGAGGAGGGGAGGGGAGGGGAGGAGAGGAGAGGTGAGGTGGGGAGGGGAGAGGAGGAGGGGAGGGGAGGGGAGGAGGAGGGGAGAGGAGGAGGGGAGGGGAGAGGAGGGGAGGGGAGAGGAGGGGGGGAGGGGAGGGGAGGAGGGGAGGAGGGGGGGGGAGGGAAGAGGAGGGGAGAGGAGGGGGGGGGAGGGGAGGGGAGAGGAGGGGGGGGGAGGAGGAGGGGGGGAGAGGAGAGGAGGAGGGGGGAGGGGAGGGCTCTCTGGCTGCTTGCACATCGCTCTCTCATATTTCTTTTTTTTTAAACAATTTCTTTCTGAGTGGGGCAGTGTGTTAGGCTCCTCCCCCTCAGTCCCACTCATACTTTTTATTTTATTTGACAGATACAGTATAGATTTAGACAGGAAGGATGGGTGAGAGAGAGAGGAGGGATGACATGCAGGATATGTCCCCGGCCGGAATCGAACCAGGGACCCTGCGGTTACATGGCCGACGCTTTACCCGCTACGCCACCTAAGCGCCCCGCTCTCTCATATTTCACCAGGGCCCCCCAGGGCACCTGACCTGACCCACCCCAGGGCACCTGACCCTGACCCCCCCCAGGGCACCTGACCCTGACCCCCCCCAGGGCACCTGACCCTGACCCCCCCCAGGGCACCTGACCCTGACCCCCCCAGGGCAGCACGAACCCTAACCTTGCACCACAACACTTCTAGGAAAGTCATTTATCCATGATACTTACCGCTTCCTTCCTTCTTTCTCTCCTTCCTTCCTTCCTTCGTTTCTTCGTTTCTTTCTCTTCTTTCTTTCTTTCTCTCCTTTCTTTCTGTGTGTATATGTGTGTGTGTGTGTGTGTGTGTGTGTGTGTGTGTGTGTGTGTGTATGTGTGTGTGTGTGTGTAGGGTACATAGGGGTGGTGAACCGTAGTCAGAGGGACATAGACAGCAGGAAGAGCGTCAGCGCAGCGCTGGACTCTGAGAGGGGTTTCTTCCTGTCTCACCCCGCCTACACACACCTGGCCGACCGCATGGGCACGCCCTACCTGCAGAGAGCCCTGAACCAGGTACACACACACACACACACACACACACACACAGATACACACACACACACACACAGACACACACACACACACACACACACACACACACACACATGTAACAATGCATTTGTCCTTGGAGTCTTGTTATGTTATGTATTTTCTCTTCCTCTGGTCCCTGTCCCTGTGTGTGTGTGTGTGTGTGTGTGTGTGTGTGTGTGTGTGTGTGTGTGTGTGCAGCAACTGACCAACCACATCCGGGCCTCCCTGCCCTCCTTCCTCAGCGCCCTGCAGACGCAGCTGCTGCAGCTGGACCGCCAGGCTGCAGAGGCCCGGGCCCATCGCCCCCAAGACCCCGCACAGAGGACCAGGACCCTGCTGCAGTCAGCACACACACACACACACACACACACACACACACACGTACAGAGAGAGACGCACACACACACACACACACACACACACACACACACAGAGACGCACACACACATACACACACACAGAGACGCAG
>NC_137677.1:277491-299991 GCF_963989245.1 Nansenia antarctica
GTCCCCTGCCAGTGCTGCTACACACACACACACACACACACACACACACACACACACACACACACACACACACACACACACACACACACACACACACACACACAGAAACACTGTCCCCTGCCAGTGCTGCTACACACACACACACACACACACAACACACACACACACACACACACACACGTACACACGCACCAACAGATTCCTTCGTATCCACAGGGATAAACAGGGATGTTTCCTGGTCGAGCGCTGCAGGAATGCTCAGCTCTGCTGCCTCTGTGTGCCTCACTGTTACTATCTGCTGTTTAACCCTCACCCTTATGTACTACTAACCCTAACCCTTATGTACTACTAACCCTAACCCTTATGTACTACTAACCCTAACCCTTATGTACTACTAACCCTAACCCTTATGTACTACTAACCCTAACCCTTATGTACTACTAACCATAACCCTTATGTACTACTAACCTTTTTTTTTATGTACTACTAACCTTATGTACTACTAACCCTTATGTACTACTAACCCTTATGTACTACTAACCCTTATGTACTACTAACCCTTATGTACTACTAACCCTAACCCTTATTAACCCTAACCCTAATGTACTACTGACCCTAACCCTTATGTACTACTGACCCTAACCCTTATGTAACTAAGTCACATATACAATATAAACATTTACCTCACTGAGCTTATATCAACTTTTATGCCTCCAGTCACTAATATCACTACATTAGTATGTGTGTGTATGTATGTATGTGTGTATGTATGAATGAGTGTGTATGTCTATGTATGTATGTATGTATGAATGAATGAATTAATTAATTAATGTGTATGTATGTATGAATGAATGTGTATGTATGTATGTATGAATGTGTATGTATGTATGTATGTATGTATGTGTGTATGTATGTATGAATGAATGTGTGTGTATGTATGTATGTATGTATGTATGAATGTGTATGTATGTATGTATGTATGAATGAATGTGTGTGTATGTATGTATGAATGAATGTGTATGTATGTATGTATGTATGAATGAATGTGTATGTGTGCGTGTGTGTATGCATGTGTGCGTGCGTGTATGTATGTACGTATGAATGTGTATGTATGTGCGTGTGCGTGTGTGTGTGTGTGTGTGTGTGTGTGTGTATGTGTGTGTGTGTGTGTGTGTGTGTGTCGGACCCTATTGTAACATTGCTCTCTCCTTCTTCTCCGTCCAGGAGACAACCTCCGGCCACCACCCCGAAGACACACTGACCCCTGACCCCGTCTCCCCCCCTCCCCCCCCCCAGCAGACTGACCCGTCTCCTCCCCCCCCCCCCCCCCAGCAGACTGACCCGTCTCCTCCCCCCCCCCCCCCCAGCAGACTGACCCTGTCGTCCCCCCAGCAGACTGACCCGTCTCTCCTGCCCCCCCCAGGGAACCCCCCTCCTGTACATATGTCATGTCTATAAATACTGGAATGTGTTTCAGAGCTTTGTGTAAATATAACATTGTTGTGTACATATACACATTAACAACATACACCACTGTTCCAACAGTTTTGGATAAACAGGATTTTTAATTTTCAAAAAATGTCAGTCGTCTTTTTTTTAAGTCGATATGGATGGAACACCTAGCCGCAGTTATATGAATATAGAACATGTTAGTTATATGAATATAGAACATGTTAGTTATATGAATATAGAACATTTTAGTTATATGAATATAGGACATTTTAGCTATATTAATATTTCTGTTTATATGACGTTTTTCATATTGCGTATGAATGAGTTGTTGCTGCCTGGTCTCGTGTTTTTATTTTTATCGATCCCAAAAAATAAGTCACAAGTGATTCCATCTGGACCCGAACCAGACTGTCTGACCCGGGGATGGAGATGCCGTTGTTAGCCTCGGCGGGTCGGATATCAGAATGAAAGCTAAGAAGGTCCCCTTTAAAATGATACCAGACATGATATTATAAAACAGAAACATGTCCTGACCACGAGCCTAAAGCAGCTGGACACCGGCGGCTAAAATGCGATTGTCTTTAGGGGGCTGATCAACTTGATGAGCTGAACCATTCATACAGTTATCATACCAACATCTCATCTACAGACACGGATCATATCATCTACAGATATGTGTCTTTTGAAACATATATATTTAAGTTGTGCCGCCCTGAGTGGCTCTGGCCGGTAGACTGTATGTATGTATGTAGAACTGTACTGGGGTCGGTTGCACCACTTCTTACTAAGTACAAACTAACCCTAGTTATAGCGTAAGTATTTACTAAATCAATATTTAATCAGTATGCTAGTATACCATTCCGAACACAGCCTGTATGTAGAACTGTACTGGTGTTGCAGCGGCGCATTGTGACGGTCTCGGAACCGGATGACGTCATGTAGACCTCCGTCATCCACCCCGCCGGTCAGACCAGAGACCCCGGGGCAGCGCGAGGCAGGACCGGGGGATCGGGGAGGAGAGAGGTCACAGGTCACTATCACTCGGCTGAACTTCGTTTAGAGTCGAGGTCAACCCGCCCGACCACCTCCACCATGGAGCCGCAGGACCGAACACAGTCAGGAACCAGACCGGACCAGCGCGTCAGGCCGGGGAGAGGCCAGGTGGAGGTAGGCTGCTGCCCCCCAGCGGGCGTCGGGCGGCATTGCAACACCAACAACCACAAACCAATCGTTTATTTCTTCCTTTCAATGTCGCATTCCGTCAGATATCAGATTCATTAATAAATAAATACACAAAATAACTTTATTATTACAACTTCGAAGACAACACATGTTAAAAACACATCTTTCTCAATAAACAAAGTTCCAACGGTTCAGAGCCCCCATCTGTAATACACAGACATCACATACATGTTTATAGACTTTAGTAAAAGCATCGTTATGAAACAGCCTCTCAGCTCAGACGCCTCATTCTAAAAAACCCAAAAGAGTAAAAGCAGCAGGTTGATCTTCCTAGAGAGCTTTCCACTGGAACGGTTGTGTGCGTTCAAGTGTGCTAGTGCAGTGTGTGTGTGTGTGTGTGTGTGTGTGTGTGTGTGTGTGTGTGTGTGTGTGTGTGTGTGTGTGTGTGTGTGTGTGTGTGTGTGTGTGTGTGTGTGTGTGTGGTGTGTATGTATGTGTGTGTGTGTGGTGTGTGTGTGTGTGTGTGCGTGGTGTGTATGTGTGTGTGTGTGTGCGTGGTGTCCACCCGTCCTCAGCGTAGGAAGCGTCCCAGGTCCTCAGCGTAGGGTTAGGGTTAGGTCCCCAGGTCCTCAGCGTAGGGTTAGGGTTAGGTCCCCAGGTCCTCAGCGTAGGGTTAGGGTTAGGTCCCCAGGTCCTCAGCGTAGGGTTAGGGTTAGGTCCCCAGGTCCTCAGCGTAGGGTTAGGGTTAGGTCCCCAGGTCCTCAGCGTAGGGTTAGGGTTAGGTCCCCAGGTCCTCAGCGTAGGGTTAGGGTTAGGTCCTCAGCGTAGGGTTAGGGTTAGGGTCCCAGGTCCTCAGCGTAGGAAGGGTTAGGGTCCCAGGTCCTCAGCGTAGGAAGCGTCCCAGGTCCTCCCGTATCTCGGCCTCGTCCCAGGGCCCGTGGATGTTGTCTTTGTGCCTCTGCAGCCTCAGCAGCAGCAGGGGGCAGAGCAGGGCCACGCTGCCCAGCGCCAGGGCCAGGAGCACGGCTCCCCCGGGCCACAGGGACCCCAGGCCCGCCACCCCGCCCACGCACACCCCGGCACACACCCCCGCGACCCCTACGGGCGGGGCTCGCTCCCTCAGCCTCCGCAGCAGGCAGGGCCACAGGGCGAAGACCAGCAGGCTGCAGCTCAGCATGGCGAAGGTGTGCAGCGCTCCGGGCAGGCGGGAGGCCAGGCACACGCTGGAGAACAGCGCCGCGTTGAGGGACAGGCTGCCGGCCGCGGGGGGGGCGGGGCCCCGCGCGTAGGGGAAGGAGGCCAGGTGGGCCAGCAGCATCAGAGCGGCCATGGCGTACACCGTGTCCGTGCTCACCGCCTCCGTCAGCGTCTTCAGCACCGGGGAGAAGCCGAACGTGAAGGAGAGGAAGATGGCGGCGCTCTGCAGGTCGGCCAGGCGCGAGCCCCCCTCCTCCCCCTCCCCCCCCCGCGGGGCCAGCGCTTGGTACAGGCCGTAGCCCAGCAGGGCGCAGAGCAGGCCGGTCCACAGGAGCGTGGAGGGGGACAGCAGACCCTGGAGGGAGGGAGGGGAGGAGGGAGGGAGGGAGGGGAGGGAGAGGGAGGGAGTGGAGGGGAGGGGGAGGGAGGGAGGGAGGGGAGGGGGAGGGAGGGGGGGGGAGGGAAGGGAGAGAGGGAGGGGGAGAGAGGAGGGGAGGGGGAGAGAGGAGGGGAGGGAGAGGAGCATTATTAGTGTAGCGGAAGTGATTTGGAGTCACACTGTGATGGTGGCCCCCTGGCTTCAGACACGTCAACTCTTAAGACTTTCAGGACGTCCGTCTGGCCTCATGGGTTAAGGTTAGGGTTAGGGTTAGGGGTTACCTGCTCCATGTAGGACCAGAGCGTGAGGACCAGAGCCACGCAGGACAGCTGCTGGGCCACCAGCCCGGCCTCGCGCACCACGGCCCAGTAGCGGTACTGCCGCACGCCCTCATTCCTCCGCAGCTCCTCCAGGAAGCGGCTGTCCACGTAGTTGTCCGGGAAGGGCTGCCGCTGCCAGAGCACCTTCCTCCAGCCCGGGGCCTCCTGTCCCTCCCCGCCCGGCCCGCAGTCCGCCCCCATCCACCTGCTGGTCACACCCGCAGCACCCGTCACAACCACACCTGTACGAGGCTCTGACAGCACACCTGTTCTAAGCTAGAAACCTGTCTGTTCAGCAGATCGCGTCATTTAACCCCTCAAAAAAAGTTCGGAAACGCTTTTTTTGTTGATTATTCCTCCCCTTTAATAATACCAGTTGGTATTGTATTTTATATCGTTGGAAAGCCTGATTAGTCACCTTACAACGAGGTACAACTTGTAAGGATCATGCATTCGTGGAATGAGCAACACAGCTAAACGTGTGGGTAGTGGCCCAAAAATATTTGCCAAAATCCCCTGCAATATTCTTCTGTTGGTATTCACTCTCGTTTTGAGTTGCTTGGTGGATTGGATGATTGCACTCTCCCACAGTAATAAGGAAAAAACAACATATATTGGCAATTTTTACACTATTCATTTTACACTGTCAGGGACCTCAGTAGCGTTTGGAAGATCCATACGCAGTCACAACAGCTTGGCACCTCCTCATGCTGGTCACCAGCCTGGTCACACACTGCTGTGGGACGGCACCCCATTCAGCCAACATGGTTGCGTTGGTCACTCTGGCACGTACAGCACGCCCAAGCTGATCCCACAAGTGTTCAATTGGGTTGAGGTCTGGACTCACGGCAGGCCATTCCACCCTCTCCACTCCCAAAGCCTGGAGGTGCTCTGTGATGACCCTGGCTCTGTGGCTCTGTGATGACCCTGGCTCTGTGGCTCTGTGATGACCCTGACTCTGTGGCTCTGTGATGACCCTGGCTCTGTGATGACCCTGGCTCTGTGATGACCCTGACTCTGTGGCTCTGTGATGACCCTGACTCTGTGGTGACCCTGGCTCTGTGATGACCCTGACTCTGTGGCTCTGTGATGACCCTGGCTCTGTGATGACCCTGGCTCTGTGATGACCCTGGCTCTGTGGCTCTGTGATGACCCTGGCTCTGTGGCTCTGTGATGACCCTGGCTCTGTGATGACCCTGGCTCTGTGGCTCTGTGATGACCCTGGCTCTGTGATGACCCTGGCTCTGTGATGACCCTGACTCTGTGGGGGCGAGCGTTGTCATCATGGAGGGTGGAGTTAGGTCCCAGAATCTGGAGATATGGAATCGCCACTGGCCCCAGAATATCATTCCTGTCACTTAGGTGCCATTCAGGTGTCAGTCACACACCTGTGACGTCATGACACACACCTGTGACGTCATGACATACACCTGCCAGCACTTGAAGCTCAAAACGAGAGTGAATACCGACAGAAGAATATAGGGGATTTTGGGGCCGCTACCCACACGTTCAGCTGTGTTGCTCATTCCACGAATGCATGATCCTTACAAGTTGTACCTCGTTGTAAAGGTGACTAATCAGGCTTTCCAACCATATAAAATACAACACCAACTGGTATTATTAAAGGGGAGGAATAATCAACAAGAAAAGCGTTTCCGAACTTTTTTGGAGACATGACAGCCTGGCTGCTGGGTGGAGCTAGCCCGCTATGCTAAGCTAACCAGCCTGACAGCCCGGGTGTTACAGCTACAACAACCATGTTGGACAGGAAACAAAGGGCGACACATAATCATCTTAGTTCCACCCGGTCAGTCAGAGGTCAGTTAGGGTTAGGGTCAGTCAGAGGTCAGAGGTCAGTTACCTGTGTGTGTCCTAGACGAGAGGTTCTGCTGCTGCTACAATCCCGTCATTTCACTACCCGGAAGTGAGGCGTTGACTGTGTGTATGTAAACATATGAAACAGCGCCCTCTGGTGAAGAAGTGAGGCGTTGACTGTGTGTATGTAAACAGCGCCCTCTGGTGGATGATGCTGCAGGCGCAGGGGTCAGATGATCATGATGAATGTCGTTTCGAGATGATGCTTCTTATGATCATCATGTTGGTAGTGTATATGTTACGGTACATGTGGGAAAAGTGGGGGAGGTAGCTGCTGGTTAGCCTCTGAGGTTTGGCCCTGAGGCTCAGGAAGAGGCTTGGTCTTTTGAACGGCATCAGTTTGAACAGACTGGTTTATGTGTGTGTGTGTGTGTGTGTGTGTGTGTGTGTGTGTGTACATGTGTGTGTTGTTGACAGTGTGGGTGTGTGTACATGTGTGTGTTGTTGACAGTGTGTGTGTGTGGTCCCAGGTGCAGGTGTGGCGGCCCCAGCAGGGTGTGGCCCAGAGCAAGGCGGGGCAGTGTGGACAGAGGCTGAGGGACAGGTAGGGCCTGAGGGCGTGGAACACTAATGCACTAATGCACTAATGCACTAATACACTAATGCACTAATACACTAATGCCACACCACGTCACCACGTCACCACGTCACCGCAGGTCCCTGGTCTGACCCCCGATGACATCCTGCATGTCATCCCTCCTCTCTCTCATCCATCCTGTCCTCTACTGTCCCAATAAAGCAGAATAATAATTAAAAATATATATATAATAATAATAAAAAAATAAGAATAAGAACAACAAAAATATGTGTTTTCAGACCTTGAATAATGCAAATAAAACAAGTTCATATTCATTTCTAAACAACACAATACTAATGTTTTAACTTAGGAAATCAATCAGAAGGAAACAGACTGGAATGGAATGGCTGCCATACATGTAGAGATGCTGACATATTTGGAGTGGTCTCATATACAGTATATATACATATGAAATAAAAAAGGTAGTCATGGTTTCAAGATGCTGCAATCAGATACAGACTTAAAAACAAGTCTCATCACGTCTCTTCCTCACCTTCCCCATCCCTCTCTCCACTCCTCTGTCTCTCCCCTCCTCCCTCTCTCCCCTCCTCCCTCTCTCAGTTTGCGCCCGCTGTGTGTAGCTGACGTCTCAGGCCCCGGCGTGGGTCACAGTCTGGTCATACGGCCGTGCCGCCTGTCCACCCAGAGGACCAGACCAGCAGCCACATCCTCCAGGTCTGAGTCACACACACACACACACATACAGGCCCTGTCCCATTTCACTTGTTTACCCCCTACCCCTCGTTTTGGAGTGCCACTCGCTTTTCGGCTTGCCCCTCGGAACAGAGTCACAAGCAGTAGTGGTTGAACGTTCCCCTATGACATAACCTTGATACGTCATCTGTAGTATCATAGAAAAGCATCAACGCTCCATTTGTTCACAACTTAAGTTTCACGCTATCAATCGATAAAATGATAAAAAGTCATCAAATAAAAGGGTTAGGGCTCCTACCCTGCCAGTCTGATATTAGAGGAGTGGTAACAACCCTGCTCCTACCCTGCCAGTCTGATATGCTGTGACTTCCAGGCATGATGTCATATCCCAGACCCTTTATGCCCGACAGCACCACTGAACACAACAGGACACAAGAGTCAGAAAAAGTAGGATTGTTTAATTTACACACATGTACAGCTGCTACAGAACCCATAAATATCCCAGAATATCCTCTCCTCTCCCAAATATATCATATATGTCCCATCAGGTTAGTAAAATAGAAACATTTCCCAACGTGACTTGGCTGTGGTGAATAAAAGACTTGACCGTGTCCTTCTGAGATGTCAGGTTTCAGGAGGGTTAGGGTTATAGGGTTTCCCTCTCTGTGTGCAGGAGGGGACGTTGTCGTCCTCAGAAAGCATTGGAGGAGAACATGTAAGGGGAGGAGCCTTAGATCTTAGATCAATAGGAGGACACGAGTGGAGGACAGCGGAGAGGACACAAGGAGCCGTGTTCCCAACGATGGAGAGAGACCGGCCCACCTGACATGGGTACGCTGTACCACACACACGTCACTCTGTAGATAAACATGTTCTTCATTTTATTGACCCCCCCCTCCCTCCCTCCCTCCCCCCCCTTACCCTCCCAAAAAAAAACACACCATTGTGAGACGTGGCATGAGTCAAATAAAATAAACATGGCAGGTAGAGAGAGGGGCAATGGCAATAATAGAAACAAATCTTAGAATCAGCTGATTGGATGTGAGTGAGATTGGGAGGAAACTTTATTATGGCACAGTTCAGTTCAGGACCTAACTCACTCTGACTAAAGAACAATACTGTCTGTGTGACGCTGTAGTGCTGCAGGGCGGAGGAGAGACCCTGCCCTCGCCCTGAAACATCCACATGTTTTTGTTTTGCAGCATGTGAGCAGTTCATTGTCCCACCAGGAGGTGGCGGTGTGGTGCTACCCATTCACAGTGGCAAGGCGGAGGAGGGGGGGGGGGAACAGAGGAGCTAAAGAAATAAACAAGGCTCGGCACCACACACAGGCTGGCGTCTTTGATACGAGGGCGTGGAGGTAGAAACCAACTCCTCACACAAACACTCAGGCAACTAGTGAGGATTAACACACAATAACACACTGTTGTAATAACACACTGTTGTAATAACACACTGTTCTGGGTTAGGTTTGGATCAGATCTGTCTGGCTGTTCTGAGGGTTATAGAGGAGATCAGCCAGATCCATCTGACCCTGGATGGCAAAAACAAGAATCAGGGTCATTCTGATCCAGAGAGAGAGAGAGAGAGTGTGTGTGTGTGTGTGTGTGTGTGTGTGTGTGTGTGTGTGTGTGAGTGAGTGAGTGACATGCGTCTGTGTCAAAGTGTGTATATATGACAGAGAGCCCCCCCCCCCTACTGCAAACACAATAAAATAAAGTCAAGAAGAGCAGCTGATAAGATTAACCCTGTCTCACCCAGCTGGGCGTGGTGGTTGTTGTTAGTGATGCAGGTGTGTGTGTGTGTGTGTGTGTGTGTGTGTGTGTGTGTGTGTATAGGGATGTGTGTGTGTGTGTGTGTGTGTGTGTGTGTGTGTGTATAGGGATGTGTGTGTGTGTGTGTGTGTGTGTGTGTGTGTATAGGGATGTGTGTGTGTGTGTGTGTGTGTGTGTGTATAGTGTGTGTGTGTGTGTGTATAGTGTGTGTGTGTGTGTGGCGCAGATGTAAATAGCAGCTGTTGTCACTAGAGGCAGATCAGCTGTTAACAGAGACCAGAGAACCAGAGAACCAGAGACAGAAAGGGCAGAGACACCAGTGATTTGGAGACGTGCAGATGGCACCTTTTCCCTTCCCCTACTCTACTATCTCTCCTCCCTCCCCCACCCCTGTGCCAAGGAGCAGCATGGGTAGCTTGGCATCCCCCCCCCCACAGAGTACAAAAGAAAAGGGTCTCTCTCAGACATGTGTGTTCATGTGTTCATGTGTTCATGTGTGTGTGTGTGTGTGTGTGTGTCTGTGTGTGTGTCAGTAACAGTGCTCCTGTCTACTGAAGACGTGGTTAGAAGGCGACATGATTGGCCACGTGAACAGACGGGACGCTGAGAGAAACATCTGGTATCAGTAACAACCTCCTTCTGAAGGGCTGGGCAACACACACACACACACACACACACACACACACACACACCTAAGTTCCTGGAAGACATAGTGAATCAGCTTCTGAAAAATGAGTCATTTAATCTGCTTGCGGAGGTTCTAGTTAAAAACAAAACAAATCTGTCCGAGGAGAAGAGAACATGTTCACCAAGTAAACAAGCTGAGGGTTACTGACCCTGACCCTCCTCAGAGGAGTCTCTCTCTCTCTCGCTCTCTCTGTCTCTGTCTCTGTCTCTGTCTCTCTCTCTGTCTCTCTCTGTCTCTCTCTCTCTCTCTCTCTCTCTCGCTCTCTCTCGCTCTCTCTGTCTCTCTCTCTCTGTCTCCCTCTCTGTCTCTCTCTCTCTCTGTCTCTGTCTCTGTCTCTGTCTCTCTCTCTCTCTCTCTCTCTGTCTCTGTCTCTGTCTGTGTCTCTCTCTCTCTCTCTCTCTCTCTCTGTCTCTGTCTCTCTCTCTCTGTCTCTCTCTCTGTCTCTCTCTCTCTCTCTCTCTCTCTCTCGTAGAAGTGAGTGAGGCAGGTTGGTTGAGTGGGACACTAGAGGGAAGGTGTGTGTGTGTGTGTGTGGGGGGGGGCGGGGCGGTGTAGGGCATGGAAGAACTACCGTGAAAGAGTTGTGAACTCATCTTTCCAAAAGGGTGTGTGTGTGTGTGTGTGTGTGTGTGTGTGTGTGTGTGTGTGTGTGTGTGTGTGTGTGTCTGTGTGTGTGTCTGTGTGTGTGTGAGTGAGTGAGTGAGTCAATTTCTGTGTGTGTGTGTCTGTGTACCTAAAAAAAAATCTAATCTGTTAGTTACAGTCAGGAAGCCCAGTCCAGCACCAGTAACATCCAAGATGATCGGCCAGCTGATCGGTCCAGACAGGAAGGGGGGGGGGGCGGGGTTACGTGCGGACCTTCCTCTTGTCGTCGAACAGCGAGCGGAGCAGGTAGACCTGCACGGCCGACACCAGGACCATGACCGCCATGTTGGTGACGGACCACAGGTTGACGCGCTCGTGGTTGCTCTCCTGCAGGTTACGGTCGCGCGCCTCGAACGCCCGGAGCACCGTCTGGATCTGCAGACTCTTCCCCAGACGAGCCTTCACGCTGTTAATGGTGTCCTGGAGGGGGGGGAGAGAGATCAGCTGTTAATGGTGTCCTGGAGGGGGGGGAGAGAGATCAGCTGTTAATGGTGTCCTGGAGGGGGGGGGGGAGATCAGCTGTTAATGGTGTCCTGGAGGGGGGGGGATTAGGGTTACCTACAGTAACATTCTCCTGGGGGGAAACACAGCTTCCTCCACATCTGCTGTTCACACTTCCTGTCTGGCGCTTCCTGTTCTCAGGTGTCTGTCTCTGGGTCCTGGGACAGTGCGCCCCCTTGTGGTCTTGTACTTGCCATTGCAAGTTTTGCTTGTGTGTTGGCAAGTGTGTGTTTTGTGTGTGTTGTGTTGGGAGTGTGTGTGTTGTGTTGGCAGTGTGTGTGTTGTGTTGGCAGTGTGTGTGTTGTGTTGGCAGTGTGTGTTTGCTCGCTGGGTCACTTTGACCCCACATGTGTCATTCTATGACCTGGCGTGGTGTTATGTGAGGCATCTCTACAGAGGTCCACCAATCAGGAAGGACAAGTTTGGTCACATGGTCTGACCAAAGTCAACAGGCCTCAGACAAGTGGTGCACAGTTACTAAACACTAAACACTGCTACTAAACTAGAGGTTAGAGAGGCCGGCTAGCAGTCGGAAGGTCGCTGGTTCGATCCCCGACTCAGGAGGGAGCTGCATGTGAGCTGGTGACTGGAGGGTTGCTGGCATCATATCTAAGGTGTCTACCACTGCCGTCGTGCCCTTGAGCAAGGCACTTAACCCCTAATCGCTCCAGGGGAGCTGACTATGGCTGACCCTGTGCCTAGAGCAAAAAAAGACATTTGGTTGTCCTGTGTGCAGTGACGGAGAGGTTGACTCTAATCTAAAGGGCAGGCTGCATGACGAACACACCCCCCCATCCTCACCATGATGTCCTCCAGCTTCATGTCCAGCATGTCTGTCCCGTGGACGTACTCCTTCCAGTCCTCTGGCTCCTCCCCCTCCACCTCCATGTTGTCCAGGATCAGCTCAAAGAAGATGATCTTCTCAGACACGGAGCTGAACGTGTTGTCAAAGCAGAACTGGTAGTCACCGTTCTCTGTCTCGATCCTGAGAGAGAGAGAGAGAGAGAGAGAGAGACAGAGACAGAGACAGAGAGACAGAGAGAGAGAGAGAGAGAGAGCGAGAGAGCGAGAGAGCGAGAGAGAGAGAGAGAGAGAGAGCGAGAGAGAGAGAGAGAGAGAGAGAGAGAGAGAGAGAGAGAGAGAGAGAGACAGAGAGAGAGAGAGACACAGAGAGAGAGAGAGACAGAGAGAGAGAGAGACAGAGACAGAGAGAGAGAGAGAGACAGAGAGAGAGAGAGAGAGAGAAAGAGACAGAGAGAGAGACAGAGAGACACAGAGAGAGAGAGAGACACAGAGAGAGAGACAGAGAGAGAGAGACAGAGAGAAGGTTGGAGTGAATGTTGTAACCCCCCCCTGTGACTGTATGGAGGTGGAGTATCGTGTGTGTGTGTGTGTGTGTGTGTGACTCACGTATGCACACCATCTGATTTGCGGTAGTCGTTGTGCAGGATGTGTCCAGACGGAGACGTGACCTGGAAGTCCACGTCCAGACCTGCGCCGTCCAACACCTGATGACCGCCATGGAGAGAGAGAGACAGAGGGGGAGGTCAGTAAGAGAGGAGAAGACAGGAGGAGGAGAGGGCTGAAGACACTGATGAACTAACAGAGATAACACATAGCCTGAGACTCTGCCCTACTGCTCTGACGTTGCATCATTGGTTCAACAGTTTCCACATCTTAAGTCTGGTCTGGGTTTGGAAACCCTCTCATGCTTCACCCCCCGAGAAGCACCGTCTGTCTGTCTGTCTGTCTGTGGTCGCCAATTCATTACAGACATCCAGAGGAGACCATCCGCCCGCACGGCGTATCCAGACATTACGTTTCTCCACAAACAAACAAACAGGGGTTAGTGCGTGTGGCTGTCTTGCTCATCCCTCCCAGGGCATCATAATGCTGATCACATGCCTGTAGACACAACAACAGGTAATTGGGGGTGTCCTTTATCCCCATGGAGGCTGGCACAATGAGCCTGTGCTCCGATGTCTCCACCGCTTTGTACAGTGATGGTGATATGATACGTGCTACAGAAATGCAGTGTGAGTCCTGCTGTAAACATCTGCCTTCCAAGGCCGTCTTCTCCATTGGTTCATATTTTATATTTTCCCAGATGTCTCATATCAGTAGAGGAGACAGCAGAACGACCCAGGGGCGTATGGGGGAGGACAAATGTCGTTGGTCGGGTTAGTCTACACACACAAGTACAAGGTCTGGTAAAACGGGTTTCAAACAAGTATGATGACATTCATACGCTTCTCAAACAGCAATGAAAGTATAATTCAAGTAAAGGTTCAAATCAACCAAGCACAACACGTAGACGACACACAGCCATAGGATGAACATACAGTTAATGTCAGAACATACTAGGGCTGCGTTCGTAAATACGCTCTGGGAATCTGATCAGCACTCATGGAATGCCACTTGTCTCTTGTCCAATCAAATTACTTTTCGTCCCTTTATGACGCTAAGCCCAGAGTGTGCGCTCCGGCGCTCTCAGAGTGAATCGACGAACGCAGCCTAGGATGTCAACAGTCATGACAGGGTTGTTAAGAGATGTTACAGACTTAACACAGCTACTGCACCCAGCACAGCTAAACATGCTAAAGTTATGACATTAGACATGGACTGTTCACACGTTTGTTACAACATGCATGTAACAAGGGTAGGCGCAATAAGCCATGGCTTTTTGGTCCTGGTGTTATGCATTGTGACTGTGTAAATGTTTTATATCTGTATTGTGAATTATATAAGGGACCAAAATAAACATTCTCAAACTCAAACAGTGGCATTAATAAAAACCAAAGCACTCTTCTCTCTAACCTGGTACTCTATCTCCAGGGTTAGGGTTAGGGTTAGGGTTAAAGGTTAAAGGTTAGGGTTAAGGGTCTGACCTGGTACTCTATCTCCAGCGAGGCGTCCTTCCTCATGGTCTGGTAGAAGCAGTCCCTGCGGCCGGCCGGGAGGGTGAAGGTGAAGTCGCTGTCCAGAGACTGAGAGAAGGCGGCGGCCTGGAGGGTCTGGGACAGCAGACACCAGGACACCACCAGCAACACCCTGGCAGCCCTAACCTTAACCCTGGACACATGCATGGTCACACACGGTAGAGACGTAGAGGACAGGACTGACTGAGTGGGGCTGATGTAGAGAGGAGAGTTGCTGTTCTGCTGTTCTGCTGTTCTGCTGCTCGCGTCCAGGTTTTCCAGGAGGAGTGGGAACGTTTGGACTATTGCAATGCCCAGCTCCTATGGACCCAGGATCACAGGGTGATGTATTGAGGAGAGTTGCTGTTCTGTTGTGTCGTTGAAACTTCCCTGATTCCGGACAGCTCGCTCGCCCTGCGTCTTGTGATGATGACGTCTCCTACGTCCGGACGTGATGACGCGAAGATTATTGCCTTGTTTTGTCCCGACGCGTTGAAATAGAATAATAAAATAATAATAGAGATTTATTTAATTTCACGAAGTGTATTACACGGTGTGATATATAAAAGAGGCACCTCTTGTGTGCGTTTTTTTTTTTTTTTTTTACATAATTAAAATGAATCCATACAGGCGACTTTCAGAAGGACCTTTTCCTCAGATGCACTCTGGGAGATGTAGTTCATAGAAGCGACATGAACGTTCCGCCAGCGGCATCCAACGCTGCTCAGTCCCGCGCTGCTCTCTCAACCATCCGGATAGTCACATCCGGTACATCTCCACCCCACAGATCCATCCACATGTTTACCAGATCGTATAAACCACCAACCGGCCTGTCTTTATTAGATGTAACACTGGTGTCGCTGTTTGATGCTTTTTGGACAATTTAAGACACCCAAGAAGATTGATTAAATAAACTATAGGGTTGCTCTATGTCATATAGGCATTATTCCCGTATAGTTATTTCACGACAGCATTGAAAACATTGAATAGTCTCTATTCTGGTTTGCTCTCCATGTGAATGAATGAATGAATGAATGAATGAATGGTCTTTATTGTCATTAATATAGTACAGGTACCAAACAACGAAATTTGGGAGGGGGGGCTCCCCTGGTGCTAGGAAAGAAAAACCTAAAAACAAGAAGGGAAAAGAGCTGGTTTACATAAATAAAGGCTATGTACACTATCCACTATACTATACTGTACAGATAAAACACTGTGCTGTACTCTATGCTATGCTATAAATATCCTAACATTTCCTATCTCTGAACCTTATGTACACGAGGGTTGTCATATTGCACATAGTGTTATTGCACATTCATTTAAAGTGTCGCAGTTTGCAGGTTTGAAATGTTCACAGTTGTATTTCAATATTGCACTTGATTACAATCTAGTAACTGCCATCAAACAGTCATAGTTAGTCATATATATATATCTATATCAGTCATAGTTGACTTTACATAATTGCACAACAACACTTCCACCTTGATGTTGCTCATCAAGACCGTGACGTCACGCGTCCCACGGCAGCACTTCCAGCTCAGCACGAGCAGCGGATGTGGGCGGGATCGCTTGCCTGATGCCTGATTGGTTCAGAGCAGAGCAGCTCAGATGCCATTGGTTCAGAGCAGAGCAGCACTGGATCCTATTGTTAAAGGGCCAGAACAGCCCCGATGCCATTGGTCGAGAGCAGAACAGCCCCGATTCCATTGGCTGAGAGCAGGAAAGCCCTGATCCTATTGGTCGAGAGTATCCTCCGCAGCAGAGCTAGTCGCTGTTTCAGTCAGAAGCGAGCAGGAACAGAGGCGGCGAGGTAACGAGATGAGGTCCACGATTAAATGAAAACTCCCCTACCTCCTCGAGTGTAGCTCTACCGGAGTGCCACCCGCCCCCTGTTACCTGAGTTAACTCATATAATCATCGTAAGGTAGCAGGGTTTAACTATAACCGCCAACAGAGACCAGAGAAGAGAGCAGAGAGAGGTCTCTCTCCCCCCGCGAGGAGCAGCGCGAGGATGTCGGTCCCCGCGGGAAGATGATGACGAGGTCGCGTGTCGCGGTGGTGAGCCTGCTCGCGCTGCTGTGCTGCTGGTAAGACCTTCATTTTTTATCCATGATGACCCAAATGCACATGTCCCTGATAAATCTGTCTCAGTATGAGGAAAACATGGAGGGTTATGCTAATACTCACACTCTGGCACTGAGAAAGGTGGCCTTCACCTGAGCAGATCACAGGGCTGTGGGGGTGGGTCCAGGGGGGCTGTGGGGGTCCAGGGGGGCTGTGGGGGTGGGTCAGGGGGGCTGTGGGGGTGGGTCCAGGGGGGTCCAGGGGGGCTGGCAGGAGAGGAGGCAGGAGTGTGTGAGGAGTGTGGGCTGCGGGGATGGGCAGGTGGTCGGGCTGAGTGTGGTCAATGCTAGCCCCTGCAGAAGGATGAACAGCTACAGAGACAGACAGAGTTAACCAACCAACCTATCTATCTAATAGAGCTTCAGTCTATTTGTCCGTGCGAATTCAAATGGTCTAGACTGTCCAGGGCCCAGAACCTAGGTCTTTGCTGTGTTCAGGGCCTGAATGGCCCTGGGGTAGAAGCTGAGCTTCAGTCTGTTTGTCCTTGCGAACATGGTCCTGAACCGCCTGTCCGAGGGCAGCCGGGCAAAGTGTTCGTACCCAGGGTGGGATGGGTCTCTGGAGATCTTGGAGGCCTTCCTGAGGCAGCGTGTGTTGTACAGCTCTTCCAGAGAGGGGAGGTGGGCGCCGGTGATCTTCTGGGCCGATCTCACGACTCTGGGTTTATAACTGACCAACCGTCATCTTCTGGGTTTAAACACTCATATATCTGCACATTCTCACCGAATGAATGACATTCACACTGAACCATCAGTGGACAGTTTATTAGTCTTTCTCTGGCTGTATATTTATATATATATCGATGCTATAGGACCCCCCCCCCCAATGTTCAGGCCATGGAGATGAGATGTTGTTGAGCTGTCTGTCGTCGGTGGCCAGAGAGCTAAGCTAGCTAGCCTGCTGAGGAGGATGGGGATGGTAGCTGCTTTGTGTCCTCGGTTGGTGAAATGTAACGATAATAATAAGAGGATGTCGATGTGATGTTTCCAGCTGTCACACACACTCCCAAGAGACTTATTGAACGTCACGTTTGAAGCCGTTTCGTTGTGTTTTCCTCCTCCTCCTCCTCCTCCTCCTCCTCCTCCTCCTCCCCCTCCTCCCCCTCCTCCCTCCCCCTCCTCCCTCCTCCTCCTCCCCCTCCTCCCCCTCCTCCTCGTCCTCCTCCTCCTCTCCTCCGCGTCCTCCTCCTCCTCCTCCTCCTCCTCTCCTCCGCGTCCTCCTCCTCCTCCTCCCCCTCCTCCTCCTCTCCTCCGCGTCCTCCTCCTCCTCCTCCTCCTCCTCTGCCTCCTTCTCCTCCTCCTCCCCCTCCTCCTCCTCCTCCTCCTCCTCTACCTCCTCTACCTCTCCTCCTCTACCTCCTCTTCCTCCTCCTCCTCTTCCTCCTCCTCCTCCTCCTCTTCCTCCTCCTCCTCCTCCTCTCCTCCTCCTCCTCCTCTCCTCCTCCCCCCCCCCCTCCTCCTCCTCCCCCTCCTCCTCTCTCCTCCTCCTCTAACCCTCTTCTCAGTTGAGTAGAGTATGGCGCTTAGGTTGTGGGTTCGATTCCTGCTGGGACCATATATACTGACATGTATGCATGCACTCACTGCAATGTAAGTTGCTTTGAATAAAAGCGTCAGTCAGCTAAATGGCGTATCTCTATGTCTTTAGTCGACTAGCTAGACTACTACCTATCTACACTGTGCTGTTCTGGTTGGAGTGTTTAGCGTAGCAGCAACCCCGCCTGCCAGGTGGATTAACACCACAGTGCATTTATTAAGCTTGTCAGAGGCGCTGACGCAGGTAACCGTACACACGGGGTTAATGACCAGGTGATTATAGGAGCAGCCAGCCGTGCCAACTTCCTCCAGATGGGGTGGCTGTCATGAGCGGGCCGCCTACCTGCCTTCACACTACGCCTACAAACACTCTCTATGCTCCAGACCTGCCTTCTAGATCTTGTGTCACAGAGGATAAACGACAACACACCTGTGTTTCTCTGATGGACCAATAAGAAATAAGAATCTGCTCACATGTGTCCCCACTGTCCTCCTAGTTGTTGCTGGTAGAAAGCACACGCCCTCACACATCCTAGAGGTCGTTGTGGTTCGCTGTGTGTGTTCTATAGTGGCCCTATAGGTTAGCCTGTGTGTGAGTGCACTGTGTTATCAGTGTTGTCCCAGGACAATGGGCAGACGTTATGGCTTTGTGATTTATTGCATATGGTTTAACAGGTTTTCAGCCTTTCCATATAGTGAAGAAACTTGTTCACCCCCCATGTACCTGGTTTACCCGCCCTCTCCCCTCATGTACCTGGTTCACCCTCAAGTAGTTGCACTTCTACTTAGTTATTTTGGAAATCACAGCCCACACTAACAAGCTGAGCTGTTTAAGAAGGGGACTTTGTCTTACCACCAAACGGTTTCCGTGCTCACTCTAGTACCCGCTTCCACATTTGTGTAATCCTCCTCGGTCAGTCCTAACCCTTCCTGATAGTTCTGATTAGCTTTGGCGGTTCCAGAGTGTTGCTGATACATACATTTCTATTCATGACGCGGGGTAGATAGCCTCCTGTCTTCATCAGTAAATAACACATACGTCTGATTAGGTCTCGAGGTCTAGTTTAGGTGATTAGGTGTCTAGATTAGGTGATAAGGTGTCTAGTTTAGGTGATGAGGTGTCTACTAGGTCTAGTCTAGGTGTCTAGGTCTAGTTTAGGTGATTAGGTGTCTAGTAGCGGAGGGCAAATTGGTTTGCTAGGAGGAATTCAAATGCTTTTGGTAGAAGAAAGAAAACCTTTCATGAATCATAAATTAGATTTGTACACGCCACTTTGGAGACATTATCAAATTGACTTTGGTCTCTTTCGTGACGGCAGCAGCACTGCATTTTTAGACCACTTGAGCAATTGTTTAGGGGAAAAAAAGGAGGTCTGTTTACACTTTAAAGACAAGTAGGTTTGCATTTCCTGAGGGATTTGAATATCCTCCTGACAGACTCCCCAGGTGAGTTTGATATTCAAATACTCCAGGAGTACGCTACCTCTCTGTACAGTAGTCAAGTCAAGTCAACTTTATTTGTATAGCACTTTACGTACAGCAATGCTGAGCCAAAGTGCTTCACAGTAAAAATAGATAAAATGCAGGAAACAAGCAAGCACAATGCACACAACACAATGCAACACAAAACATGGCAAAATCAAAAGAGAAGTGTGTGTGTGTGTGCGCGTGTGTGCGTGCATGTGCGTGTGTGCGTGCATGTGCGTGCAGTTTAAATGCCAAAGTCTGGGGGGGGGGGGGGATGTGTGTTACGTGAAGGCCTTAGAAAATGACACCCTCCTCATTTCCTCGATACCTCAAGGCAGCGTATCGACTCGTCTATTCAAGGCTCTCATTCACTCCCTCTCTCAGCGTGTCCTCCTATTGTCCCTATGAGATCATAATTATGTTTGTGCTTCTTCAACCCGCCCCTCCGGTGCTTCTGTCGTCTAATCTGCCATCACCATCCCAGCACTGTGGTCAGGCGGAGCCACCACATAAACAAGCTGTCTGTGAGGACTGCCACCAAATATGCTGTTATTGTCATTTGTCATAACTTGGTTATTATTAGTAACAAACTTGGTTGCTTCTCCCCTCCCCTCCCCCCCCCTCCCATCCCCTCCCCTCCCCTCCCCCACCCTCACCACACTATGAGAGGCACAGACTGGTGAGAGGCAGTCTGGGGGGTGGGAAGCGGCAGTGAAGGGGTTACGTTTTTCCAGAGCTGCAAGGCAGCGAGGCTCTCTATAGCTGGCCTCCATGCCTGAACACACACACCCCCCTCCCACACACGCACACACCCCCCTCCCACACACGCACACCCCCCCCTCCCACACACACACGCACAGAGAAACACAAAGGCAGCAGTAATGGCAGCCGAGCAGAAACATAGCTGGAACAGGACGCAGAACCCTGGCTAACTAACACACACCTGACCTAGCTAACACACACCTGACCTAGCTAACACACACCTGACCTAGCTAACACACACCTGACCTAGCTAACACACACCTGACCTAGCTAACACACACCTGACCTAGCTAACACACACCTGACCTAGCTAACACACCTAGCTAACACACACCTGACCTAGCTAACACACACCTGACCTAGCTAACACACACCTGACCTAGCTAACACACACCTGACCTAGCTAACACACCTAGCTAACACACACCTGACCTAGCTAACACACACCTGACCTAGCTAACACACACCTGACCTAGCTAACACACACCTGACCTAGCTAACACACACCTGACCTAGCTAACACACACCTGACCTAGCTAACACACACCTGACCTAGCTAACACACACCTGACCTAGCTAACACAGAGGGAGACCTCGACCGCTGGCTCAGCTCTTAGCTTTACCTTGAGGGTGATGTCTGTGTGTCGTACACACACACACACACACACACACGCACACACACACACACACACACACACACACACACACGCACACACACACACACACTCTGCTTTTAACTTAGTTTTGAGTGGATTGTTTTGTCCAGCGGGACACGGTCGGTAAGGTGAGGAGAGGCTCAGGTCAGATCCAGTGGCTGATCGTTACGCTGGTGCACATTTTCACTTTCCCACAGCGAACCTGATGACCAGACACACACACACACACACACAAACACAAACACACTCTCACACACTCTCGCTTGATTACTAATGCAAACCCTTTAGCGTGCAGCTATCAGGTTCTCTCCCCTCTATGCCAACTCTCACACGCTGCGAGGCGACAGGAAGGCAGCGGTCGGGCTAGGGGAATGCCACTCTCAGGGTCTCCACGGTAACAGTGGTTTCTGCCAGGGTCCCTATGGAGGGGGGCTAGTGTGTAGGGGGGGTGTGTAGGGGGGGGGGGGGGCTTTCTGCTCACACGTCACGCCCCCGGGTCACCGTGGTAACACGTAGCTACACGTGGCATCTTCCACACACACACACACACACACACACACACCCACACACACACACACACACACACACACACACACACACACACACACACACACACACACACAGACACAGATGCACCCTTTTAATAAAAAAAACACACCTCCTTTTGTGTCAACGTCAAAAACTCTGTTTTGATCAAGTTGTTACACGTCTGTAGGTGTTTACGATCGCTGAGCCAAAGCGCCTACGTGGACTCTGTCCTCTAGCCTATATACAGTATATATATATATACATACTATAGACTCTAGCCTATATACAGTATATATATATATATATATATATATATATATATATGGGTATATATATACATACATACATAGGAGCTCTCTGGATACTCAGTAACTAGAGAAGTATTTACGTTGCTCAGTGGAGCAAAACGTCACGTCAACAACCAGGGTCTGTCTGTGTACATTAGCCTGGGCTGCAGACGTCAGCACAGGGGTGGGTGCGTGTGCGTGTGCGTGTGCGTGCGTGTGTGTGCGTGTGTGTGTGTGTGTGCGGGAGGGCTCCATCTTACCCTGGTGCATTAATGTCATGCAGCACTGTACTCAAGTATACTCAGCTGGTCAGATAGAACCCTGGTCAGATAGACCCCTGCAGCCCTGGTCAGATAGAACCCTGGTCAGATAGAACCCTGGTCAGATAGACCCCTGCTCAGATAGAACCCTGGACAGATAGAACCCTGGTCAGATAGAACCCTGGACAGATAGAACCCTGGACAGATAGAACCCTGGTCAGATAGAACCCTGGTCAGATAGAACCCTGGTCAGATAGACCCCTGGTCAGATAGAACCCTGGTCAGATAGAACCCTGGTCAGATAGAACCCTGGTCAGATAGAACCCTGGACAGATAGAACCCTGGTCAGATAGACCCCTGCAGCCCTGGTCAGATAGACCCCTGCAGCCCTGCGTCTCTGCAGCACGTTCATCAGACCTGCAGACGTTTGTTACTCTGCTGCTCCTATGGAAGAATGTCAGAGGGAGGCGACGTCTGCTCTGGTCAAATCTCCCCTAGGTGTGTGTGTGTGTGTGTGTGTGTGTGTGTGTGTGTGTGTGTGTGCGCGTGTGTGTGTGTGCGCGTCTGTGTGCGTGTGTGTGTGTGTGTGTGTGTGTGTGTGTGTGTGTGCGCGTGTGTGTGTGTGTGTGTGTGTGTGTTACTTCCCCCTCCAGACGTGTGCCACCTGCATTCCAGAGATTCCACTTCACTTGTTCTGAAGGTCTCAGTTCAGCTGCTT
>NC_137677.1:307491-310397 GCF_963989245.1 Nansenia antarctica
AGTGAGAAAGCAGTAATGAAGGGCTTTAGTTTCATGGACATTATGGTTTACAATGTGTTTTTTTGTTCCCAAAATACCCTCATCTATTGCACTATTTTCGTTTGAGTTTTGCACATTTTTAATTTTGTATATATATATATATATATATTATGCAAATAAGCTATTTGAGACAGTCCTGAGGGATATGTGATGTCTTGTTTACCGATAGGCTATGTTTGTAGCCCCTTTATTTACACTGGCTGCAGTAAAGCACGTTAAAAGCACTTTTTGTAGTGTCTGATTTAGCAAAATGTTGGTCAATGATGTTCATTCATGTTCCAATAAGAAGTACATTCATGTAACTGCTTTGGAGTCAATTCTTAATGTAAACATTGATATGTTTAACAATGCTACATGTTATAGGTTCCTTGAACCATTTATAGCATTAGTTCTGAGAATCTCTTCATATTCAAGAAAATTGATATTGTAACTAAATTGAATCGAATCGAATCGAATCGTTTTGGGAAATCAGTGGGCGATACCAGCCCTAATGGTAGTACAGGGTTTAGGGTGGAGGCCTAGCAGCCTGCCTCCTCCAGGGTGTTTCCAGTCGTCGTGACGTCAAGCAGAGCGGCTATGAATGTTTTATGAGTTAATGTTCTCCCCCGGAGTCTGTTGATGCGTGTACACACTGACTGAGAACACACACACACACACACACACAGACAGACTGAGTGCGTGGCTCTAGCCTGTCAGGTCTCATTAGAGCAGCTGAGCGGGTCTGTGATGGCGGTGCGGTCCTGGTGATCCTGTGTGTGTGTGTGTGTGTGTGTGTGTGTGTGTGTGTGTGTGATGGCGGTGCTGCTGCCTCCAAGGCCTTTGATCCCTGTCTGGACCGCTGTTCCGCTTCCCACACCTCGTATTGTCCTGTGTGTGTGTGTGGGGGGGGTGTGTGTGTGTGTGTGTGTGCGTGCATTGACTAACACTGCATTGGTGACACACACACACACACACACCACCCTTGCAGGAAGTAAACCTCCCCCAGGCTCTCTGGTGGGTCTGTTGACCAGAACACACCCTCACCCACGACACACAGAGAGTCTCGTATCCCTGTCGGGGCCAGACTAATACCTGGAGGTAGGTGTGTGTCAGCCCTAGGGTGATCCATCTCTACCAGGACCCTGACAGTGACGTCATGGAGCTGCAGTGTCACCCTGGTAAACTCCTCTATAGGGGTAGGATGTAGGGCTCAGGATGTTGTCAGGTCTCTATCCATCACATGTTGAGTCAGACCAGCTATGGACAGGTACAGGCTAGTTACACAGAGAGAGACAGAGAGAGAGACAGAGAGAGAGACAGAGAGAGACAGAGACAGAGACAGAGAGAGAGAGAGAGAGAGAGGACAGAGAGACAGAGAGAGAGAGAGACAGAGAGAGAGAGAGAGAGAGACAGAGAGAGAGAGAGACAGAGAGAGACAGAGAGAGAGAGAGAGAGAGAGAGAGAGAGAGAGAGAGAGAGAGAGAGACAGAGAGAGAGAGAGAGAGACAGAGAGAGAGAGAAATCAAGTCCACCTAACACACACACTCACACACAGTTGCAGTAGTGCACATGACATCAGTGCATTTAGTGGGCTAAGTGTTCTTAGTGCATCAGTTAGCTGACTGGCAGAGCTCTCAGCCTTTCCATAATGCACTTCACCACAGTAATGTGATCAGCTGACATCCCTGGACGCTGCCAGACTGAACCCAGGGCTCAGGGGAGGCTGGCGGAGGTAGAAACCGGAGGACGGCTCTTCTGCATTCCGCTCCACGCCTCCGCTGTCTACCTCCGCCAGCCTCTACTGGTGCAGGGGTCATGGAGGGGTCATGGAGGGGTCATAGAGGGGTCATGGAGGGTTCATGGAGGGGTCAAACACTTGTCTACACTTCTAACACTTCTCTACCTCTCCCTCTCTCTCTGACTCTCACTCTCTCCCTCGCTCTCCCTCCCTCTCACTCACTCTCTCTCTCTCCCTCCCTCTCACTCTCTCTCTCCCTCCCTCTCTCTCTCTCTCTCTCTCCCTCCTCTCACTCACTCACTCTCTCTCTCTCCCTCCCTCTCACTCTCTCTCTCGCTCTCCCTCTCTCTCTCTCCCTCCCTCTCACTCTCTCTCTCTCCCCCCCTCTCTCACTCTCATCCGTCCCTCTCACTCTCTCGCTCCCTCTCTCTCTCTCGCTCTCCCTCTCACTCACTCACTCTCTTGCTCTCCCTCTCTCTCTCCCTCCCTCTCTCCCTCCCTCTCTCTCTCCCCAGCTCATCCATTACATCCTCCTCTAGCTGGAGTTGATGAAGAGGATGATGATGATGTGTTGCAGGGGATTATGGGGGATAAGCAGCTTTGGAACTGCTGCCGTTTCTATTAGTGCATGTGTCTGCGTGCAGGCGGAGTGGAGCTGGACACACACACACACACACACGCATGCATGCACACACATGCCCACGCATGCCCACACACCACACACACACACACACACACACACACAGGCCAGCAGGGCAGGGTAGCAGCATTGCTGTGCTCTGACAGAATGTTTTTGTCTGTTTGCCGATGTGCTGCCCTACTTTACAGGAGAGCCTGGCATACTGCCCTGCCCTACACTCTCTCTCTCTCTCTCTCTCTCTCTCTCTCTCTCTGTCTCTCTCTCTCTCTATCCCTCTCTCTCTCTCTCTCTGTCTCTCTCTCTCTCTCTCTCTGTCCCTCTCTCTCTCTCTCTCTCTCCCTCCCTCTCTCTCTCTCTCTGTCCCTCTCTCTCTGTCTCTCTCTGTCCCTCTCTCTCTCCCTCTCTCTATCCTCTCTCTCTCCCTCTCTCTCTCCCTCTCTATCCCTCTCTCTCTCTCTCTCTCTCTCTCTCTCTCTATCTCTATCCCTCTCTCTCTCCCTCTCTCTCTCT
>NC_137677.1:315597-318097 GCF_963989245.1 Nansenia antarctica
CCTCCTTTCCTCCGTCCTTCATCCCTTCATCTCACCTCTACCCCTCCTTTCCTGCGTCCTTCATCCCTTCATCTCACCTCTACCCCTCCTTTCCTCCGTCCTTCATCCCTTCATCTCACCTCTACCCCTCCTTTCCTCTGTCCTTCATCCCTTCATCTCACCTCTACCCCTCCTTTCCTCTGTCCTTCATCCCTTCATCTCACCTCTACCCCTCCTTTCCTCCGTCCTTCATCCCTTCATCTCACCTCTACCCCTCCTTTCCTCCGTCCTTCATCCCTTCATCTCACCTCTACCCCTCCTTTCCTCCGTCCTTCATCCCTTCATCTCACCTCTACCCCTCCTTTCCTCCGTCCTTCATCCCTTCATCTCACCTCTACCCCTCCTTTCCTGCGTCCTTCATCCCTTCATCTCACCTCTACCCCTCCTTTCCTGCGTCCTTCATCCCTTCATCTCACCTCTACCCCTCCTTTCCTCCGTCCTTCATCCCTTCATCTCACCTCTACCCCTCCTTTCCTGCGTCCTTCATCCCTTCATCTCACCTCTACCCCTCCTTTCCTCCGTCCTTCATCCCTTCATCTCACCTCTACCCCTCCTTTCCTCCGTCCTTCATCCCTTCCTCTCACCTCTACCCCTCCTTTCCTCCGTCCTTCATCCCTTCATCTCACCTCTACCCCTCCTTTCCTCCGTCCTTCATCCCTTCATCTCACCTCTACCCCTCCTTTCCTGCGTCCTTCATCCCTTCATCTCACCTCTACCCCTCCTTTCCTCCGTCCTTCATCCCTTCATCTCACCTCTACCCCTCCTTTCCTCCGTCCTCCATCCCTTCATCTCACCTCTACCCCTCCTTTCCTCCGTCCTTCATCCCTTCATCTCACCTCTACCCCTCCTTTCCTGCGTCCTTCATCCCTTCATCTCACCTCTACCCCTCCTTTCCTCCGTCCTTCATCCCTTCATCTCACCTCTACCCCTCCTTTCCTGCGTCCTTCATCCCTTCATCTCACCTCTACCCCTCCTTTCCTGCGTCCTTCATCCCTTCATCTCACCTCTACCCCTCCTTTCCTGCGTCCTTCATCCCTTCATCTCACCTCTACCCCTCCTTTCCTGCGTCCTTCATCCCTTCATCTCACCTCTACCCCTCCTTTCCTCCGTCCTTCATCCCTTCATCTCACCTCTACCCCTCCTTTCCTCCGTCCTTCATCCCTTCATCTCACCTCTACCCCTCCTTTCCTCCGTCCTTCATCCCTTCATCTCACCTCTACCCCTCCTTTCCTGCGTCCTTCATCCCTTCATCTCACCTCTACCCCTCCTTTCCTCCGTCCTTCATCCCTTCATCTCACCTCTACCCCTCCTTTCCTGCGTCCTTCATCCCTTCATCTCACCTCTACCCCTCCTTTCCTGCGTCCTTCATCCCTTCATCTCACCTCTACCCCTCCTTTCCTCCGTCCTTCATCCCTTCATCTCACCTCTACCCCTCCTTTCCTCCGTCCTTCATCCCTTCATCTCACCTCTACCCCTCCTTTCCTCCGTCCTTCATCCCTTCATCTCACCTCTACCCCTCCTTTCCTCCGTCCTTCATCCCTTCATCTCACCTCTACCCCTCCTTTCCTCCGTCCTTCATCCCTTCATCTCACCTCTACCCCTCCTTTCCTGCGTCCTTCATCCCTTCATCTCACCTCTACCCCTCCTTTCCTGCGTCCTTCATCCCTTCATCTCACCTCTACCCCTCCTTTCCTGCGTCCTTCATCCCTTCATCTCACCTCTACCCCTCCTTTCCTGCGTCCTTCATCCCTTCATCTCACCTCTACCCCTCCTCTCCTCCGTCCTTCATCCCTTCATCTCACCTCTACCCCTCCTTTCCTGCGTCCTTCATCCCTTCATCTCACCTCTACCCCTCCTTTCCTGCGTCCTTCATCCCTTCATCTCACCTCTACCCCTCCTTTCCTGCGTCCTTCATCCCTTCATCTCACCTCTACCCCTCCTTTCCTGCGTCCTTCATCCCTTCATCTCACCTCTACCCCTCCTCTCCTCCGTCCTTCATCCCTTCATCTCACCTCTACCCCTCCTTTCCTGCGTCCTTCATCCCTTCATCTCACCTCTACCCCTCCTTTCCTGCGTCCTTCATCCCTTCATCTCACCTCTACCCCTCCTTTCCTCCGTCCTTCATCCCTTCATCTCACCTCTACCCCTCCTTTCCTGCGTCCTTCATCCCTTCATCTCACCTCTACCCCTCCTTTCCTCCGTCCTTCATCCCTTCATCTCACCTCTACCCCTCCTCTCCTGCGTCCTTCATCCCTTCATCTCACCTCTACCCCTCCTTTCCTCCGTCCTTCATCCCTTCATCTCACCTCTACCCCTCCTTTCCTCCGTCCTCCATCCCTTCATCTCACCTCTACCCCTCCTTTCCTCCGTCCTCCATCCCTTCATCTCACCTCTACCCCTCCTTTCCTCCGTCCTCCATCCCTTCATCTCACCTCTACCCCTCCTTTCCTGCGTCCTCCAT